>NC_058135.1:131237066-131252911 GCF_016433145.1 Gracilinanus agilis
AGTGAATATTATAATAGTGAATAGAGTTCACTACAGAGAATTATACATAACATTTCTCTACATAGGAATACAGATAATTAGATCTCACTGAGGCCCTTAAAAAGGCAAATTTAAAAATTATAAGTTTTCTTTCTTTTCCCTCTGTATCTTATTTACCTTTTCAGGTTTCTCTCGATTTTTGTGGTTCGATATCAAACTTTCCATTTAGCCCTGGTCTTTTCTGTGCAAATACCTGGAATTCTTCAATTTTGTTGAATGCCCATACTTTCCCTTGGAAATATATAGTCAATTTTGATGGGTAGTTGATCCGTGGTTGCAGACCCAGCTCTCTTGCCTTTCTGAATATTGTATTCCAAGCCTTACGGTCTTTTAGTGTGGAGGCTGCCAGATCCTGTGTGATCCTGATTGGTGCTCCTTGATATTTGAATTGTCTCTTTCTGGCTTCTTGTAAGATTTTTTCTTTTGCTTGAAAGCTTTTGAATTTGGCAATAATATTTCTAACCGATTTCTTCTCTGGGTCGAATGTAGTGGGTGATCTATGAATCCTTTCGATGTCTATACTGCCCTCTTGTTGTAGGACTTCAGGGCAATTTTGCTGAATTATTTCTTTTAGTACGGAGTCCAGGTTTCTATTAATTTCTGGTTTTTCTGGAAGGCCAATTATTCTCAAATTGTCTCTTCTAGACCGATTTTCTTGGTCTGTCACTCTCTCATTGAGATATTTCATGTTTCCTTCTATTTTTTCAGTCTTTTGACTTTGTTTTATTTGTTCTTGTTGTCTTGAGAGATCATTAGCTTCCAGTTGCTCAATTCTAGCCTTTAGGGATTGATTTTCGGGCGTAATCTTCTGGTTTTCGGCCATAATCTTCTGGTATTCCTTTTCAATCTGGTCATTTCTGGTGTTCAATTTGCTTATCAGTTCATTTGGTTTCTGAGCCTCACTTTCCAGTTGCAATATTCTACCTTTTAAACTGTTATTTTCTTGCCAGATCTCTTCTATTTTCCTCAAAATCTCAGTTTTGAACTCTTCCATAGCTTGTGAGGAGTTTTCCTTATTTGAGGAGGGTCTGGATGCTTGTTTGTTCTCCTCCTCTGTTTGCTCGGTTGTCTGGATTTTCTCTGTGTAAAAGCTGTCGAGTGTTAAAGACTTCTTTTTCTTGTTATTATTCTTTCTCTTCTGACCTTCCTGTGACTGAGTAGCCATCATTAGCCCAGCAGCTTCTCAGATTTATCCTCGCGCTCAGTGTCTGTTCGTGGTCTATTGGTTCCTGAGGTCTGAGTTCTGGTTTTTTCCAAGGTCAAGCCCCCTGGTGGACCCCCTTGCTTGATCCTCTGCAGGAGGTTCCTTTACAAGTCTCAGGGCGCTGCTTCCACAGTCGTATACCCGTCTGCACTGGTTCCCCACTCAGGTTTTCAGAGCTTTAGTTCCTGGCTGTGTCTGCCTCCACCCACGCCTGCGCCCAGCGTCCACTCTCTGCTCCCGCGCTCAGATTTCGCGTGCGTTTTTTGACTTAATGGGGTCCTAAGTCTTGCTGCTCTCAGGAACAGGTCCCGGAGCTGCTGATGACTCGATGGGTGCCCCAAACTTGCTCTATTTCTTTTTAGCTGGGTTCGGAGCTATAGATGAGTGTGGAGGGGGTGGGGGTGGGGCGGTTGCTCAGCCCACGATTTAGTGAGAGCCCTTTATAGCCTGGAAATGTCTCGATTCCACGTACCTTCCACGCTGTGCCCTGTTGTGGGGTTCCTCCGTTCGTCTGGACTTGTTTTTATGTCCCCTTGAAGAGTTTTGTGTGTTTTGGTCAGGAGAGGTTAAGAGCTGCTTCTTACTCTGCCGCCATCTTTACCCGGAAGCCCAGAATATTATCTTAAATTGAACCTCCTTCATAGCAGCTTGATAATTGTTATTATAAGATCTCTATCTTACCTGGTAATTCCTACCTATAATTCACATGGATTTTGCATGCCCAAAAGCTATTCCATTGATCCACCCTTCTATGATCTTTGTCTCTGAACCATTATTGGC
The DNA here is from genome assembly GCF_016433145.1 of Gracilinanus agilis. Taxonomy (NCBI): domain Eukaryota; kingdom Metazoa; phylum Chordata; class Mammalia; order Didelphimorphia; family Didelphidae; genus Gracilinanus; species Gracilinanus agilis. The sequence continues at coordinate 131,239,090 of NC_058135.1, forward strand.
AATTGTAAAGTTATCTTAGTCCAGATGTGACATCTAGAGGTAGCTGTTGTAGTTCACTGAATACCTGTGGATATTCTCTCAAAATATTCCCCCAGTCTTGATTAAAAGCATATTATAATATATCCTGATCCAGAGTCCTCTTCCTGAGTCTCATCATGGCAGGGAGGTGACTCTGGGCTACAATTGAAGGCTTTGCCAGTGAAGCTCTGGTTGTAGCAGATCTTACAAAGTTGAAAAGGTATCAAGTAACAGGACTTCAAGATTAATCTAGTTGAATTCCTAAAAGCTCATTGCCAAGAAGCTGGCTATCAGATGATGATATATTTTGACTAGAGAAATTCATGAAACTTTCTGCAAAAGCTTAAGGTGACAGCTAACTCTATTTGTAGATTTTTTTTAATAAATCCTTATCTTCTGACTTGGAATCAATACGATGTATTGGTTCCAAGGCGGAAGAGTGGTAAGGGCTAGACAATGGAGGTTAAGGGACTTACTCAGGATTACATAGCTAGGAAATGTCTGAGGCCAGATTTAAATCCAAGAATTCCCTACTCTAGGCCTAGATTTTTTTTTTTTTGAGTAAGGAATGGTAGAGAATGCAAAGAAGGACAAGACATAGACTCTGGCCTCAAACTTATAATCTCTTTGAGGAAGATAAATCAACATATGAAATGTTAGAAGAGTTAATACATGATTGATTGAAAACTATCTGTCAAAATAGGGGGTTAGGATCAAATGGATTAAATTAAATCTAATTGTGACTTCAAACTTTAATATTAAAGGAACCCATGCTTCTCTAATTAGAGTAGCCAAGTAATCCTAAAGGACAAAAGAGTGAGAGACTTCTCAATGGGAAGTAAGAAATGGGAAGTTAGGGAATTCCAAGTGAAGTAAAAGATATGGAACCATTAATCATTATGGAATTATATTGGGATATTATGGAAGCATTCAGATAAATGTTATGTTTTGAAGTGGTGAGGAAGTAAGTCTAGTTGGAGTGGAGGATTCACGTGGAAAGGTATTAAGAGATAATACAAGGTATGAGAATAGAAAGCTAATCAGCAGATTATAGAGGACCGTGAGGGCTAGAATGAAGAGTTCATTTTGCTTAGTTATGATCTATATCCAGATTGGTATTTCAACTCTGATAATGGATCATAACAAATGGATTCCACTTGCTTTTCTTCTTAGAATAATTTTCTCTAAAGCAAGAGTACACTCTAGCTTTGACAGAGGACTAATGAAAATCAACAAAGGATAAGTGACTTGTTAAGGCAGAGTAGCAAGTAGGCAGTAGAATACTAGCTATAGCAAGCAGAGAAAGTTAGTACAGAGCAGGAAGGACAGCGCTGGAAATGATACAAGTGGTGTATACCTCTGTGTCCATGGACAACTTCCCCAGAGCAGAGAGATAGCCATCCATCTACTTAAGTAGATGCTTCAGTCCCTGGAGGTCAATTTGAAAGTTTGAAATGAGCCTGTATTTTGCAGTGACCCAAGGCCATGATTATCAACAGGATGCTAGATGTAAAATATAGTACCTGATAATTAATGGTCATTAGCATTTATTAGAAATTACCAGGGGAAGCGGAACAAATCTCTGTAAGCCATTTGCATTTGCACTAGTATTGATTAAGTACTTCTAATTAAGAGTATTTGTGCTGTTATGAACATTGGAAGATGGCAAACTGAACAACCCATATGACTAGTGACGGCAGCCGGGGAGAAATATGTTCTGCTCTTTGTACGAGGAGACACAGTTAACATCCACCAAGCATTTATTAAGTGCCTCTACTCAAGTCTGTTGATTACAGTCCAGGGCTCCTTCATCTATATCTTGCTGACTTTTATGAGATAGTATCACGTACCAGCCACTGATAATCTTCACTTTCATATTCATTTTCCTTTAGTTCCACCAGGGAATACTACAAAAATGGTTGAGCTCCTTTGATTAAGTTTCTATACAGATATCATAAAAGCTTTCTCCTTAGAGAATTGCATTGTTGGCTTTTCCACTGCTTAAATGAACAAATTGGGTTTTGGAAAAATTAGGATTTGGATTTATTATGTTTTGATTTTTAAAAAGATAAACTACTGAACACTTGCAGAAATGCTCCTTCATTAGTAAATGGCTAGAGGAAAGAACTAGGTGTGCTTGATAATGGGGTCTGAATCATACTTAAGGCTGGAACCCATTAGACCTGGCAATAGTCCAATTGGAAGGCTTGACAATATTGTGGTCTCAGATTTACATTCTCCTCTTCTGACCTTATCTCTATAGTGATTTTCTCAAAGCTGTCCTGTTAACTCTATTGAAATGATATGCAGGCTCCCTGGCCCGTGTTAGAATCCTTCTCATGAACATCTCCTAAGACATTTATGAGAAAAGCAAGTTGGTCTTTAATGTTGCCTAAGAATTCTGTGCTGAACTTTTAAAAAATTCGCAAATATTTATATAGATTCATCCACTTCTTGGTTATGATGAATAATGCAATGAGGATGGGATAATTGTGTTCAAGGAATTAGCTTCATCGTGGTAGTGGTGATTAATAGTGATAATAAGTGGTATTTCTGTATAACCCCTTAAAGTTTGCAAAGCACTTTTCATACATAATCTCATTTGGCCTCATTAAAAAACCCTGTGAGATCAGTACTGTAGGTATTAGTTTTCATTTTTTTTTAATAGTTAAAGAAAATGAAAGTCAGCAAAGTTTTGTTCCTTGTGTATTGTCACACTGCTGATAAATATTCTAGGGAACATCTGAATATAGGTCTTCCTTACTTCACCTGTAGGAATGTATCCACCATACCACCCTGCCAATATTTGATATGCAGTTACTTTTTTTTAAACCCTTACCTTCCTTGGTAAGGGTGGGCAATGGGGGTCAAGTGACTTGCCCAGGGTCACACAGCTGGGAAGTGTCTGAGGCCAGATTTGAACCTAGGACCTCCTGTCTCTAGGCCTGGCTCTCAATACACTGAGCTACCCAGCCACCCCTGCAGTTACTTTTAATAAGCTTTACTAAGTATTTTTATTTATATTTAATAAGTATTTTAATAAGTATTTAATAAGCTTTTAATAAGTATTTTAATTTATGTAATCTATAGGCTATCCATAGCAAACTGTTATGATCACCCAGTGCCTTTTCCCCAGCTTAATTTATGTTTTTGTTTTCTTTTTCTGATAAGGAACAAACTTTAAATTCCAGAGTAGTTGGAATGATTTGATCAATCCAAACAATATTAGCAGAGAGGCTGGAAAATAAGATTCTTACTCTTTGTGTGATGGACTTTCTTAGACAGCCTGGTAAAATCTTTGACCCCCTTCTCAAAATCATAGTTTTAAATGCAGAAAAGAAAATAAACTAGATTGCAAAGAAAAAAAAAAACAAAAAACAACTAACTATACTGGAAGGTGGTTATAAAAAAGTATTTTTAAATTTATGCTTGCTTTGAATTTTTTGTGGTTTTCCTCTTCAAACCCTTACCTTCTTAGGTAGAAGAGTGGTAAAAAGTAGGAAGTATCGAGGGCCGAATTTGAACTTGGGTCCTCTCAATACAAGACCTGGCACACTCTCCACCGTGCTGCCTAGTTTCTTTGGGCAATATACAACTTGATTCTGGTCTTCAGTGTTGTCATCTGTAAAGTCAGGTTCTACTACCTGACTGCTAAATCCTACAATTCTGTATGGAGCAGTGGGGGACACTCTGGAGAGCAATTTCCTGGGAGCTAGAATTTCAGAGTCCTTCTCTCTTCTCTCTTTGGGACTGACTGTGTATTTTTGAGGACCATTACTTCTTTACCACTGTATACTTCACTTTCTCTGGGCATGAAATGAAGGAGTTGTTGGCTTTGATGAATTTTCTGTGCCTTAATTCTTCAGGGTGATGGAAGCCTTCTCCTAGGTCTAGGAGATAAGTGGTCCATTGCATAGTGTACTGAGCCTGGAGTCAGGAAGATCTCAATTCAATTCTAGTCTCAGATACTCACTAGCTGTGTGACCCCAGGCAAACCACTTAAGCTCTGTCTGCTTCAGTTTCCTCAACTGTAAAACGGGTATAATAAGAGCACCTACCTCCCACGGTTACTGTGAGAATCCAATGGAATAATATTTGTAAAGTGCTTAGCAGAAGATTTCATTCTAGCTAGGCTGGTACTTGGAGATATGAGATATGAGAGAGAGAGAGGAGAGGAGAAGAGAGGAGAGGAGAGGAGAGGAGAGGAGAGGAGAGGAGAGGAGAGGAGAGGAGAGGAGAGGAGAGGAGAGAGAATGAGAACACAGAACTATTGGAGAAGATTAAAATAGTTCATGAATCTCCCTTGGTTGGCCTTATCTCACCCAAAAGAAATTAACTATTAACTCTTCCACACAGGCTCTATTTTTTACTTGAAGGTTTGAATCACAATGTTAACTTTATTCTATACTCTCTCCAGTTTCTTTTTAAAATTTCAGAGATTACAACTGGACATAGTTCTCTAATAGAGGTCTAAAGGCTGTGGGTCTAAAGGTCTATATAGGCTCTCTCAGATTTGCCTTTATCCTATCTGAAAAGTCACGCAGAATCAGCAGTCAGCTGATTCACAGAGTAGCCAATGGTTTCTCCCCACTCTTTTCTTGAACCTTGTTTCAAGAATTGTGTATCATCTCTTTCTCACTTCAGACGTGGTCTTTATTGTCTTAAAAGCTTCAATATTTAGTTGCTCCAATTCTGAAAGTAAGACAAAGTGAGTGTTGCTTCATAAAACCTTTGTAAAAGAGAAAAAGAGAAAAAAGAGCACAGGCAGAGAGTGAAGGTGAAGGTGGTGCTGAGGAAAAATGGGGGAAACAAAGAGATGAATAATTACTAAAAAGTATATTTGGGGGCAGCTGGGTAGCTCAGTAGATTGAAGGCCAGGCTTAGAGATGGGAGGTCCTGGGTTCAAATCTGGCCTCAGACACTTCCCAGCTGTGTGACCCTGGGCAAGTCACTTGACCCCCATTGCCTACCCTTACCACTCTTCTGCCTTGGAACCAATACACAGTATTGACTCCAAGACAGAAGGTAAGGGTTTAAAAAAAAAAAGGTATACAGATGTAAAAATTGTTTTAAAAAATAAAAATTAAAATTTGGAATAGAAAGGAGAAAATGAACTCCTAAAGACAGACATATAGATATATGCAGATGAAAAGACATATCTCTAGGTTTCAATAGAATTTGAACAAAAGGGTAAAACTGAGGCAGATCTCTGAACAAGATACCATTATTAGCAGGGGCATGCTTTCTGTCAATAAATGGGTCAGTGGCTTGCCTCCATTCATGCCATTAGTTTGAAATTTTATGTGGAGTCCCTTATCTGCCCTTCTAGAATTTCTACTGACTTCTCTTCATTCTGCACTTTGAGTTTGAGTGGAATAAGTCATCCCTTTTCTACATATAGTAGCCCTGCAGCTAACATGCTTTCACTGTTTTCTCTTCTTTGGGTAAAGTTTCCTGAATGGTTTCAACTGTTCTGCATATACCTAACATGTGTACCAGATTCTTCACATTTCTGATTGTCTCTATCTGGACACATTGTGATCCAACTTCTAAACTAGCTCCCCCACCCCCACCCCAAACCCCATCCCAATATAGTCAAGTTCTAAGAATGAATATAACTTCAGATGTGGCATAACTAGGGCAGACGATAGACAAGAGCCTCTGTTTTCCTAGGTATTCTGCTTCTACTAAGGTAGCTTTGGCCATCGATGGGAGGAAATTTCCATGAAATAGAGAATCAGACCAGTGGAATATGCAGGCCTCCTTCTAGTTTCTAATTTATAGGATTTTGTAATCTAATAAATTTATAATTTATAGGATTTCTTCATTGACCCATTGATAGATTCTTAATTATAAGATGCAAATATTTACAAGAAAAGTTATAATATGATTAAGGACAGATGAGATACAGAAAGACCCATGTAATGAAGTAGGGAGAGGGAGAGGTGATTTTTAGCCTTGGGATCAGGAGAGGCTTCATTCAGAATCTGGACATTGAGGGAAGAGAAAGGTTTTGGCAGGCAGAGAAGTGGAGGTATATACTTAGAACAAGAAGGTAGGAGAGAGTAGGATGAGATCTGTAAGGAGATAATAGACCAACTTGACAGGGACCACAATGCATGAAGATGAGTAGTATGAATTAAAGCTGAAAAGGTAGGATGGAATCAAGCTAAAGAAATTGATTTTATTCTGGAGGCCCTAGGGAGCCACTGAAAGTATAGGATTGAAGATTAGCAAGACAGGAGTAGTAGGAAGATAAAAGGACAAAAGATTTTCTTAAGGTAAACCAGTGAATTTTTTTTTAATGATTAATTATAGGGCAGAACTTTAAGAAGGAATTCTCCAGTCCCTGATGAATTGGGATGAATTCATTGTTGGGTGAGGAAGCATAGAGGTCATCCCCAAAGATTACCTGCTTACCAGGTGCAGTTACACTGTAGGGAGGATGACCCATCCCTGAGGGGAACATGTCTTTGGCCCCTTACATAACCACCAATTACCTACCTCCTATAGGAAGCAGACGGAGCAGTATGAAGCAGAAAAGAGTGCCCTGTGAGAGAGGCACCATGATGATGGTTCCTCACAATTCCAAGAATACATGAGGGAATCTAGTATGAAAAGGAAATGACCCCTCAGGATGTTGAAGCCCTGGGGTGGTCACACCATCCTGATGACAGCTGTATTATCATACCAGCCTGAAATAAGGGAAGCAAAGCTAGAAGCTGGTAAGAACCACTAATAATCTGGAAGAGCAGGCGGAATTTGAGGAAAAAGAACAGATTCAGAAAAATAAGAAAATTAGAGATAATAATAGCTCGTGTTTATGCAACATAGATGGAGTAACATAGAGGCTGGGGAATTTGGGTTGTCATTATTACTTTTAATATTTTGATGACTTTCATTCATTTAACAACATTCTGAGAAATTTTCCATCGGCTCTAGCAGACTTACTATTAAATATAATCCTAATTATTATTATTAGAGTATTATTTACAGAATCTGCATCTCAAGGTAGCAGCTCTGGGACACAGAGCAAGGTTTCTGACTTTTGCCATTTTGACTTTCACACTTTGATCTGACACATCAGACAAGAGCCCATTCGTTTTATTTGCTTGGAATGCAGGCTCCTTGCAAGCAGGGGCTGCTTTTTCATTTTCTCTAGTGCCTAGTACAGTACTTGAGATATTTATGAAACATTTGTTGATTTGGATTGAATTATAAGCATATAACCAGAAACCATTGTCCCCCAAGGCCTGGGCAGAAGTTCACAGGTACAACCCTCTGTGCTTTGCTTACCCAAAGAGCATCTAATGACTACAGCTAACTAATGTTGAATTTTCAGAGCACTTTGTAAGACAGCTACTAATTAATGATTCCTCACAGTTCCCTGGTGGATAAGTTATTAATAGAGCTGCTTAACAGCTCCTTTGCATTTTCCCATTTACAAAGTACTTAGGGGTCCAAGATTTGTTCTGGCAAGGGTATGACCACCTGTATCATTCCCCACGTAAAGCTGAGGGCATAGCCTCCATCGATTCCCTGAGTCATGGGAGCAATGGGGCATTCATGAGACTCCAGTCTCTGCAGTTTGTCTTCCATCAGGTCCTGCCATGGGCTTTTAAGAACAACCAGGTGATAGTGATTGTGTGTGAGGCGCCTTCTTAAATTTATCATTCTCTCCAGAGATCAAAGTCTGTAAACAACAAATTAATCAATTATGGAACTGCCCCTTCCCTCTTTCATTTTTAGCAATTTTCACTTGGCAGGCATATAAAAGCTACAGACTAGAAATTTTATTTATCCTGATGACAGAATTTTTTAAAAAAAGATAGATTAAAGAGGAAGCAACTTTCTTATAGCCCAAAGTACTCTCTGAAGCCCCAAGATAGATCAGTGATCTCTGGGCCTTTAGAAGCCTTGAAGAAAAATAGTCACGAATAACAGAGTGAAGACAGGGGCGCTCAAATTCATAGGTGTGGCTGACGAAAGAGTTCAGCCTCTTTAGCCCTACCACTAAGAAAGAAAATGACATATTTCAAAGTAGATATTAATATGAAGTAATAAAGGAACAGACAAGGTGCTAACATGCATTGATAAATGGAGTTTCCTCATCTAGGAGTTATCTATGGGAATGACATCACAGGGCCCATCCCTAACCCTAGCAATAAAATTTTACTATTTCCTAGGTTTATGAATCTCTTTTGAACTTTACAAAAAGAAATGTGGACTTCCAGTGCCGTATCAGGCAGTGGGATTATAGTAAAAAGAGCCCTGCAGTAGAACAGTAATGCAGGGTGCCCAGTCTAGTACCCTCCATCAACATGGGCACATCTGTTAGAATCACCAAGCTATGGAATTTGTCAACCAGAAGAAGGCTTTGAGATCATGAAATTCAGTCTCCTTACTTTAAGGTTAGGCAACCACTAATGACTTCAGGTGTAAAATGATAGGGTTGAATTAAATAATCTGAAAGTCCTCTCTGGCTCAATTTCTCCTATTAGGTGGAATAAATGTTTGTAGATCTGGGATAAGGGTCAAGACTCTGCTTTTCTAAACCATTTTGGCAGAGTGACAGAAGTTTTGGAGTCAATAGGATCTAGGTTCAGATTCAACTTTGAACACATTAGCAATATGATGAGCTTGCACAAATCTGAGCCTTAGTTTTAGTCTATAAAATGGGCACTATAATAGCAAGGTTGTGCAGATCAGACATTATTTGTAAAATGCTTAGCCAAGTGCTGAGCAGAAAGTAGAGTAATAAGTGCTTTTCTCTTCCCTTTTCTCCCCCTTTCTCTGTGACTATAATATCATATTCACTATTTCCAGCAGAGTAAATAAAGAATAGTTAGCAAGACATCAATTCTTTCAAGGGAAAATGTCTTAGCGACCCCTGGCATATTCATTTTGGCCTAGTCTTAATTCTGAATTATTTACCATATTCTTTTTTTCCTTTTGTTTTCTCATTGTTTCAGTTTGGTCTAGCCCTGTGGTTTTATTAGTATATAAGAAATTCCCAGTATGAAAACACCCCTAACTGATGCTAGTTGGCAACTCATCTGTAATTTGTATTCTTTTTTTTATTTGTCTTTATTAAGCAAAACCAAACTTTCTCTTTGGTACTAATATTCTACTAGGAGGAAAGAACACAATATGTAGAAAATTAAATATGAAATATAAGCAAGAGATTGTTTTTACAGAGGTAGCACTAGCTCTATGGGCAACCCAGATAGGTATTTTTTTTCTTCCAGAGGATGCAATTGAAATTCAAAGGGAGTTATGGATATCAAAAGGTAGAAGTAATACAGAAATGCATTCTAGGCCTGAGAGGAAGTCTATGAGATGGCCAAGAAAAAGGGATGTTTTATACGAAGAACAAGAATCAAGGCAGTTTACTGGAATGTAGAGTACCTGAAGGAGAAATGAATATGGAAAAGTAGAATGGAACCATATTATAAAAGACTTTGTGTAGAGGCAAGAGAGAGACACTAAGAGTTTACTAAGTAGGGAAGAAATATGGCCTGGCATCCTTTAGTACTAATTCATGGCAATTAAATGGAACATAGATGGGTAAGGAGAGAAAGTGCAGGTTTAGAGAATAAATGGGAGGCTATTTCAAAAGTACAGGTGAGAAAGAATCATGACCTTAACTAAGATATTGGCTGAGTGAATGGAGAAAAAATTATAGAAGTTTAAAGGGAATTGACATTCACCACAATCCACACATTAATCAGGACTGGAGTAAATCCTGATGGTGGAGAGAGTCTGTCCAAAAAGAAAATCTTGAATTTAAGGACTCTTTTCTGTACTGGATGGGTGTATCTATGGACCTAGTTAACAAAAGAACTCACATGGCTTTAGAAATAGTCGTCTTCCCCAAATCTAATAATACTCCCTTTGAAGAAGTATCCCAATTAATAGAAGAAGCTATCTTGTAGATGACAAATACTCAGAAGAAAAGCAACTTAGTGATAGATGCCTGCCAAAAGTACATCCTCTAAAAATCAAGTTTTCGAAACAAGATAGAGCTACAATAAGGAATGATCCTTAACAGTAAAAGCTATAAGAAGATTTTGAGTTGGGAGCATAGGATGAAATTTTCAGGAAATGTTTTTTCCCCTCTGACAACATTGAAGGACTCTCTGGGAAATCATACCTTTTTGCATATGGGATCTTTTCCCTTATTTAATATTTTATTCCATTTTAATTAAGTTCTCTTTGCATTGAATCAATGTGTTATTTGAACATGTTAAGCAGTAACTACATTGGCATCTACATTTTACATCTGCTAGGTGTAGAAATGAAAAGGTGCTGACCCAGTCAATATCTATAACCTGAGAAGGAACAAAATGCCCTAGTTATGCAGGGACTTTAGGGGCCAAGCTATACCAAGAGTTTTCAATTTCTGAATTTTGCTACCATGCTAAGGAAAGTTTTATTTTTTCTTGTTTACACCTAGTTTATTCTTTGATTTAATTGATTAACTTAATGCAGAGTCCAGGTAAGCTTCATTCATACATAGTTGAGGAAACTGAGTCCAGAAAAAGAAGGCTTTCTTTTTTACCCCCAAAGGACACAGAGTGGCACTCAAGCCTAGAGTTTAGGTCTTTTGGTTCTCATTCAGTACTCTGCATAGTATGCTGTTAGGTTAGGTTAAGCCACCCAGCAAAAATCTTTCCTGGGCCAGGAAAAAGATGGATAGTTAGATATTGATGCTGACATTGATGTTGATGATGATGATGTTGCGGTGGAGGATGCTGTTGATGACAATGGTATTGTTAATGATGATGTTGGTGATTTAATTTGGAGTTGGAAGTTTTCCTTCCATTTGAACCTTTCTGACCCTTCTCACTGTAATGATTAAAATTTTCTTAGAAACTGTCTCCAACCTCTTTCACCATTCCATTGTATTGGTCTCTCTTCACCTTCCCTTCAAGAGCTTCTTTATGCAATATATATTTATCCCATTTTATCTCTTTTCCCATTTCTCTTAGTATTATCCTCTTTTTTATCCCTACTTTTTAATATTTTTGACATATCATCCTATACAGTTTGTCACTGTACCCTCTAAGTATATTTCTTCTAGCTATCCTGATACCCAATTTTTAAGAGTTAACAATCTCATCTTTTCTTATAGGAATACAAATCATTTGAACGTATTGGGGCCTTAAAATTTTTTCCCCTTAAAAAAACTCAAAATCTTCTTATAGCTTTTACTGTTAAGGATCATTCCTCATTGTAGCTCTATCTTATTTCAAAAACTTGTATTTTAGAGGGGTGTATTTTTGGCGGGCATCTATGACTAAGTTGCTTTTCTTCTGTCATATACCAGATAGCTTCTTTTGGTGATTCTCTTGAGTTCTGTGTTTAGGCATCAAATTTTCTATTTAAGTCAGGTCTTTTCTTTAGGAATGCTTGGAAGTCTTCTATTTTATTAAATGACCATACTTTCTCTTGCAAGAATATAGTCATTTTTGCTGGACAGTTGATTCTTGGTAGTAGACCCATTTCCCTTGCTTTCTGGAATATCATATTCATGCCTTGCAGCCTTTCAGTGTGGATGCAGCCAGGTTTGTGTTATCTTAACTGTGGTTCCATTATATCTGAATGGTTTCTTCTTAGCAGTTTGTAGTATCTTTTCCTTGATGTTGGTAGTTCTTGAATTTGGTTATAACATTCCTTGGTCTTGTCAATTGGGGATTAAATGCGGGAGGTAAACTGTGGATTCTTTCAATCTCTCCTTTTTGCTCTTGTTCAAGAATGTTGGGACAGTTTTCTTTGATAATTTCCTGTAGAATAATGCCCAGGGTTTTTTCTTTTGTCATGATTTTCTGATAGTCCAATAATTCTTCAATTGTCTCTCCTGGATCTATTTTCCAAATCTGTAGTTTTATCAATGAGGTGTTTCATACTTTACTCAATGTTTTCATTGTTTTCATTTTGTTTTATAGACTCTTGCTGCCGTGTGAAGTCATTTGATTCTAGTTGCTGGAATCTAACTATAAAAGACTGAATTTCATTCCTAGCTTTTTGGTCATCCTCCTTCTGGTCTGTTTTTCGTTGTAGGTCATCTTTCACTTTCTTTGCTTCATTTTCAAGCTGGTCAATTCTGGCTTTCAAGATGCTATTTTCTTGTTTTAATTCATGTGCCTCTGTTTCTAGATGACTTATTTTGCTTTTTTAAGTTCTTTTCCAAATTGTTTTCAGCTTCTCTTAATTGTTTTTTGAATTGTGTTTTGAGTTCTTCCAAAGCCAGTGTCCAATTCCCCAGAGTTTCTGCATTTTTTCTTGGTGTTCCTTAGTCCTCCTGTTACATTTGTTCTTTGTTCATTGCTTGGATAGAAACTTTGATTGTAATTTCTTTTTTTTTTCCTGTTGTTTACTCATATTTTTTTTTTTCCTTCTTTGACCTTTGTCATTGGCTGTAATGTTGCTCCTCTGATTATTTGCTGGATCTGTGGGTTTGGGCTCTTCTGTCCTGAAGGGGCTTCTTCTCTGCTCTGCTGATTCTGTAACTTACATTCTTAAAGAGCTGCCTAGGGGGCCAATAGTTGAAGTGACTTGTTCCATGGTCACACAGTTAGTATATATCAGAAGCACCACTTGAACCCATGTCTTCTTGGCTTCAAGACCAGTCCTATATCAACATTATCATGTTGCCTCTCAGAATAAGGTTACTTAACTTCTATATTCAAATTCTCTCCCTCTTCTCCATTATCCTTTAATATCAATAGACTTCTAGACTATACCTGCTATATGTTTCTCCCTACACAGCAATTGGGAGTTTTTTATAAGGCAATAACCTACACCTCTATTCAACTTAACTAAAATGTTTATTCAGTGCCCTACAAGATCCAGAGTTCTGTGTTGGGTGTTAGGGTTACAAACACAAAACTTTCTCTAACATCAAGAATCTTCCATTTTAATGGGAAGGGAAGGAAAGACTTCCTCAAAGGATTCCTAACCTGTTACCCATGAACTATTTTTTAAAGATATTTTCACATCTGTATTCCAATACAATTGATCTCTTTAATATTCCCAGATATTATTATTTGATGCACTTAAAGACATTATTTTTGAGAAGAAAGGGAGCCATGGGTTTCTCTAAATGCCAAAGGGCAGTGCAGTGATCTTTCAACTCTTTTCAGAGTTGGTAATAAATTCCAAGTAATTGTGAACCTATTAGATATAGATTATATAAAATATGTATCTATGTTATTTATACAATAAGTACAAATTATATAGGAGTCATAAGGCAGGAGTGACCTTGGACCAGTGTCATGAAAGTAGGAGGCTATCATATTGGATTTCCTGCTTTAAAATGATCTATTCTCACAGAAACCAGAGTTGAAGACAATGTTTTTATGCTACTACAATATCCAAATGTGAGAGAAAAAAATCAATCATCCAGATTGATTATTTGAAATAAAATTTCATTGGCCACTTTTATTCAGTTTGCAGAAAACAAACATTGATTGAGAGTAGAAGGTGAGAGAGACAGAAAAGACTTAAGACAGTTTATTCTCTTTCTAGATGAGCCAGATAATATATATAGTCATTCCCTGCATGAGAAAACTAAGACTTAGAGAGATGAAAGGAACTACCCAAGGGCACAGAACTCTAAAGAAGAGGGAATCAGGTCATGAACCAAGGTCTTTTTGCTCCAGTGCAAGTGTTCTTTCTAATATGCCAAGTTTCCTATCAGTACAACTATGCCAGAGTTATAAGCAGTGCAGGAATCTCTCTCTCTCTCTCTCTCTCTCTCTCTCTCTCTCTCTCTCTCTCTCTCTCTCTCTCTCTCTCTCTC
>NC_058135.1:131257829-131325188 GCF_016433145.1 Gracilinanus agilis
AGGGGGAGGGGAAGGAAAAGGGAGGGGAGGGAAGGAAAGGAAAGAAGGGAAGATGGAGGGGAAGGGGAGGGAAGAAGGGAGGAGGAGGGCAAAGGGGGCAAAGGGGAGGGGAATGGAAGGAAAAGGAGGGGAAGAAGAGAGGCGGAGAAAACAAGCCAGAAGAGGAAAGGAGGTAAAAGTAGGATGCTGGTTATAGTTTGGGTGTTCTACAGCGGGAGATGTTGGAGAGATCTTCAGAGCGCTAAAGGCAAGCTGAGATTTGTGGAGAGACGGATCAGGAAAGAAGGGTCTCGGGTTAGGGTAGCTGCTTTCTTCCCTGTTCTCTTTCCTACACCCCTGCTTTGGAACAGAGCGGCCTCTCCTGGCCGCGCAGCTCAGGCCCGGCAGCATTTAGGTGTCCGGAGGGTTCGAGGCTCGGGCAGGCTGGGAGGGTGTGGGGAGGGCGGGGGCGCAGAAGGAACGGGGGAGAGCATGGTCAAGCCTCCTGGAAGTGACTGGAGGCAAGTAGAGCCCTGGCCCATGTTTAAGGTCTTCCAAACCTCAAAGGGTAGAGACCGTAGAAGAAGGGGGGAAAAAAAGTGAAAGCTTGCTTCCTATCTTTCTAGTGTCCTTCCTATATTGTCTTCTGCTCTTAAAGCTGACACGTCTAATTGGCAAGCGGCGCCACAGCGTGTCCAGGGGTCTCCTGTGGAACATTTCTACAGCTGTCTCCTTCAACTAGACGCTTATTCATGTCGCCTTAATGAGAAACAAAACGCTCTCTAATGAGCAATTACATAGCGACAGGATTGTTCCCATAACAAATTCTTCCGAGTGACAGAAGCATCCTTTGTAGCACATATTTCGCATACTGTTACTGATTTTCTCGTTCCCTTTCCGCGTCCCTCGGGGGGCAGAGGCACCCCCAAAGCGGCTCGCGGAACAACCAGCCAGGCCAGCACCCCGGAGGGCGCCACTCCCCTGCCTAGCCAACCCGGGTCAGCCCGGGAGCTCCCCGAGCTTAGTCGGGATGCCGGGAGTGCGACGCCGCGTCCCATTATCCCACATATTATCTCCCTGTCACAGGGACGACAAATCCCGATTAATCTTCGGGAGAAAACAGTTTACTATTTTTGGCCAAACTAACTCAGTTCACCTAAGGAGGGGGTGGGGGTGGGAAAAAGACTGGAGGGACCCGCGCGATCTGCTCCTCTCCTATTTTTTTCCTCCTGGGCTCGAGCTGGGTGCCCCCCCCCTTCCCTCTCTGCTCTCTGCCCCTGTCCGCAAAGGTCAGTGCCTCCAGGAAGCTCTCTTTTCCCCAAGGAGTCAGGCTCCAATTGGCCAGTAGAGGCCTCCCAGCAATCTAGCTTCAGAATCTGTGGATATTTTTCCCTCTCCAGGTAGAGCCGGATAAGAACCTCAGCAACTGGGCGGACGGATCGGGGTAGGGAATGAGAGAGAACAGGAAAGGGCTAGGTCTGAAAGGAATGGGACTGGAGTTCTTTTTGACTAAAAGAAAACAGATTCACACCCCGCACTTCTTCTCTGTCGCCTGAGTCCCGCAACTCCCAAACCGCATCTCCCTCTGCATCTTTCCATATGCTCCCTACTCACAGTCACATAATTTGTCAATTACTGTAAAAAGCAAAATGATACAATTATGTTTACCTCACAGTCTGTCAGTACGTTAACTTGTCACACTCCTACAGCAAGGGGGCTCTCGATGCATTTTAATGGAAAATTTAAATAGAGAACCACGTGGCTGGCTCTTAAATTCTCTCTCTCTCTCTCTCTCTCTCTCTCTCTCTCTCTCTCTCTCTCTCTCTCTCTTCCTCTCCTCTCCTCTCCTCTCTCCTCTTATTCATATATATATATAACCTGTATATAATGCCACCAATAGTGTGTGATCCATAGGCTTTTTTTCCTGAGCAGCTACATCATGGTAATAGGAAGAGGGATGAGAGTGGAGATAAATACAAGCCATTAGATCATCCTACTTTGGAGATTGCAGAGAAGCTGACATTTGTTGTGATTAGGTTAATTTGACTAAGAGCATTCTAAAGGTCAGGCAGACATGACAGGTCAGCTTTTTATGGTCTCAGGGATTTTTGTCTTTCCTTGGATAATGATTTTTTGTCATATGGAAAACTATAACATCAGAATAATTGAAATCTGGTAGCTTGATATCAATTGAGGAATCTCAGTCCTTTGCTCATTTGGAAGAGAACTTTCTATTCTTGTCTAATATAAGGTGTTTTCCCCCAATAGTCAATGCCCCATTGTTGCACAGGATATGCGTTCAAACATCACCACATGTGAGATTCTAAATTTGCTCTCTTTGAAGTGTTTATTCACATTTATCCCTCTTATCATAAGTGATTATAATTCTCAAACCTTCAGTGCTCACTGGACTGATTGGCTAATCCATAGAGAGAGTGATGATGGGATTACTGATCCCTTCTGGCAGAAGCAAAGCAGTGAAACATTTAATAGGACTGTGTCTATTCTTGTCACCAAGAGAGAACTGTTATCCTGGTAACTTGCCATTGAACTGATCTGCCTGATCCATCTAGACAGTGACACCATGGGAACACAGCATGAATTGTTGGTTCTTTGAGGGAAGTACTACTTCCACTAAAATACAATTTAATAGAGATTTTCTCATGGTAAAATTCTGCCCCTCCTCACTCCTCAGAATCATGGAAATTATCAAGGCCCTTTTCCCTGGGTAAAGAATAGAGTCCTAACAAAAGGAGAGTAGAAGTCATTTTAAGCACAGGGAGGCCGCATTACCAAAGAGAGCAATGCTAATATCTTAAAGTTGAGCCAAATTCTATCATAGAATCATGCACTTAGTACAAGATAGGACTTTAGAAGCCATTCAGTAAACTTCATTTTAAAATTGAGGAAACTGAGGCCCAACAACTTTAAAGTGATTTGCCCAAGTCACACAGGGAGATGACAGAGCTAAGAGAATTGATTTATATGATCAAAACTCTAAAACTGGGACAGGAGCTCATAAGCCAGGTAGTCCAACCTCATCCTTGAACAAATGAAAAAGGTGAGACTCCTGAATAAGAACATCTAAAGTGGATGCAGCCAAAATGCAAGGAGCACCTCAGAGCTGATGCACTTTTCAAACTCAAGCAGCTTCCCCAATTCTGAGCTCATTTTTATTTTGAGAACTTCTATGTTCTATTTCTTGCCCCCACCCACCCCCCTAACTCCCCCCAACTCCCGCTTTGCCCCCAACAAGGACAAATATGGTGGTAGCTACTTTTTGCTGACTATGCTGCCTCCTCTGGCCCAGGTGAAGCTCATTCCAGTGTTAGAATGCTTCTGCAGTTGTTCTGCCTGAACAGAGGTGACACCTAGAACTGTGTCCAACTTTCCTAGATAAAGGACAAGTAGATGCAATCTCCCAGAACACTCACTTATTTATACAGACCTCTAATTAAGCTTTCTTTGGAGCTGTCCAGAAGGGCTGCTACAGATGTAGTCACTGAACCATGTATCTGTGTTCTTTCTTTATCTGAATTTGGCCTTGGAACAAAGCTGAGAAGAAGTAGGATGTATTTGTTTTCTGTGCCTCTCATTTAATCTTTTGTCAACCAGATTCCTTTTGTCTCTGTTCCTGGAAGACCTGGCAAGCTTACCAACTTCTGGACTTCCTCCCCTTCTATTCTTATACAAGCCTCTATCTTATCTTTTTCACACCTCCCTCCCTCAATTAAATATGACTATTCAGGTGTCCCAAGCCTTCCCTCAGCTTATCTGATAAATTCATTTGAATGATGACATTGGTCTAGTTTGACTCCAAATCTAGGATCCTATGATTCTGTTAATGCCTGCTAATGACCTATTCTGTAATAACTTTCCAAGGAGCAGAGAGAGGAAGAGGAGAGCTGTTTTGTTTTATACCCATTTTTTTCTTTCCTTTATTTTTCCCTTTTCTTTTTTTTAAAGGATGCCAAGTTTCATCATTTCTCCTCTTATATAAAGAAGGTGATGAAATGGGATGGAAGGGAGATGGAATGACTCCATCACTGTTTATAGTTTTCACAAAGCTGATATAATTTTCCTCCTGTGCTTGAGGCAAGGGCGGGAGCTGTAGGAGGTATTGGGCCCTGAGGAAAGTCGCCTAGGGTAAGAAGAGAAAAGGGATTTCCTCTAAGGCTTTTCCCTTCCTGATTAAAGCCCTAACTGTAAGTTGGAATGGGGAAGGAGTCCCAGAAACATCCTGGGTATTTATATGAGACAACAGAGCCAGCTGAAGTCTGAACTGTATCAGATTTTTCTAAGTTATTCTGTAGATAGTATTTCTACCTAAAGCAAATACTTACTTGTTTATCTATTCTTTGACTTCTGTCAGCCTCTTTAACAATTACTCAGGTGATTACCAGTCTTCCTATCCCTGCTATGGGGTCCCTGAACTGCCAGGAAGAGTCCAGGTCCTCTTTACTTCGTTTCTAATTTATTTCTCCTAAAAAATTTGGAGTTTAGGGAACACAACACTATCCAGAATTTCAGTTGTGTGAAGTAGATGGTAGACAGAATTTAAGGGGTCTGCTATTGAAGCTCTCTGATGCCAGCGCCAATATGAGGTCTTATAGCATCTTAAAGGCCATGCCTTTGGACACGTGGAAAGGCATGCCAGGTTTATAGGCTCAGCAAACAAGCATCTTTGGAGATCTGAAGATCAGCTTAGCTGAGTCCAGAGAGATTACCACCAGGTGAAATGCAATGATGAATTAGCCACCCATAACCAGCAAAAAGACCGTATTTTAAGTTGTAAAGGAGTTATGTATTTGTAGAGTGAGAGGAAACAGACAAAATTGCACATCTTTGAGTGAGTGAATGAATGAAAAAGTATTAAATGCCTGCTATGTGATGGACACTATGTTAGGCACTCAGGATTCAATACAAAGTTGAGACAGGCCCTCATTTCAATGAACTTATATTCTAATTCTACATGACCACATACAGGGAAAGTAGTGGCCAACGAAGAGAGTTTTTGATCTAAGAAATCAAAGGAAGAGGAAGTGGAACCATAGATCAGTCTATTTTAACACTCTTTCAAGAGTAATGGTAGTATTGATGTGATTAGGGAAGGAAGAATGTGTCTACTGGCAGGATAGAAGGTAAAATGAGGGTGTTAAACTTGTGAGCTTCTTGAGTAGAGAATGGCCTGGCCGGATCTGTGCTTTAAGAAGAGTATTTCAGATTGCCACGTGGTCATTTTGCAAAGGATTGCCAAGATGGTTTAAAATGCTGTATTTGGTTTTTGCTATGACACATTGCATCTAGGTCATTCATTTTATAAGTAGGCCTTTTTTATGTTCAATCCATTATTTAATTACCACAGTCTGTAGCACAGCCTGTAGTCCATGATGGCAAACCTATGGCACGTGTGCCAAAAAGGGCACCACAGAACCCTCTCTGTGAGCACATGAGCCATAGTCTGCCAGAGGTCATTACTAGAAAGGCAGAGGGACTCAGGAGCTGGTCCCTTCCCCCTTCCCACCATGCTGTGTGGACAGTTTTTCACTTCACCCACCACCACATTTCCCAGCAGTCCAATGGGAGTGCTTCACATGCACCAGAGTTGGGAGGGAAGCTGAGTGCTCAGGACACTCCCCTCCCCCTCCCCTTCTCCAGGAATGTCCTCACTTCACCCACCTCTATGCCCAGCAGCCCAATGGAAGCACTTCCTCCCCTGTCTGAGGTGGGGGAGGGGGAGTGAGGCACAAGATCTGGGGAAGGCAGTGCACAACACATGGTCTCTAAATGATTCCCCATCACTGCCCCAGGTAGGTCCTAGGAATCCAAAAATGAAATAAGATGCAGTCTGTGCCTTCAAGAATCTGACAATTAGGATATACTTTTAAAGATATGCTTTTTTAGAAAAATAAGATTGAGATTATGTGAGCAAAAATGCAAAGGCCAGATTAGAAAGGATAGACATTGGTGACAAAAAAGATCATAGGATTATGGGATGGAACCTAGCTTTAGATTTGAAAGAGATGTTTAAAGGTTAATAAACTGAGCCCCAAAAGAGTTAAGTGACTAACCCAGGGTCACATTGCTAGTATCTTCAGGATTTGAACCCAGTGTCTTTTTGATTCTTGAAACAATAGTTTATCCACTATTATTGTCAGAGCATTATTATTACCATTGTCCAAATGAGTCGCATTGGGAACCTAAACTAGGACAGTATCAATGAGAAGGAAAGAAGAAACAGATATAAGAGACTTTGTGGAGCTAAAATTCTTGGAACTTAACAACTTGGTAGATGTGGGGTTTGAGAATGAGATATTTTGAAGATGGTTATAGAGTTTTGACAGCAAATTTCGGGACCAGAGGGTGAGCCTTCAACATAAATAGGGAAGAAGGAGGTGGGGGAATGTGGATTGAGTTTGGAATGTTGTCTTGCCAGGTGAGAATGAAACATCTAGCTGGAGGCGACAGAGTTAAAAATGTAGAACTAGGGCTCAGAGATGAGGTCAGGGATCATATGTTGGCATGATCTGTCTAGGTGGAGGTACTCTCACTAAAGCCATCCAACGTGGGAAATTTTTTAAACTCTTACCTTCTGTCTTAGAATTAATACTATGTATCAGTTCTAAGGTAGAAGAGTGGTAATGGCAAAGCAACTGAAATTACATGATTTGCCTGTGATCACATAGTTAGGAAGTATCATGGATCAAATTTGAACCAAAGTCCTCCTAACTGAGTCTGGCTCTGAATCCTCTGAGCTACCTGGCTGTCCTTCAGCATAGGAATTTAAATTCTCTATTCTAGTAACGCAAGGAGTCTGTGTTAAATAGATTTCAATCTAGCAAAGTTAGATGAACAAGAAGCAATTTAATTTTGACCCCCCCATTTTGGTAAAGTTAAGCCAGTGCTATATTGTGACATGAAAAAAATGGCATTAGCTGTTCAGTTTTATCCCAGATCAGCAGACAGTTATTAAACACCCATCATGTGCAGATCACAGGTCTTCTATATAAGTGCCATAGCATTTTGGACAAATCATTTGGGTCACTTTGAGTTCATTGTATAAAACAAAACCAGTTGTGGGTTTGCATGAACTAATGTGAAAATGTGCCATAAACATCAGCTTTCAGTCTTTCTCTGTCCCTGCTCTTTTCTAAGTTGTTCTTAAAATTCTCATTTTTTCCTTTGAACTAATCCATAATTTGCTTTTATTCTTGCAACCATGTTCATTAGTGCTGTGATGAGCTTTTGCTTCTAATCTGCATGTAGAATTTGAATACACCTTAAAATTATCAGGCTGTGTCTCTTCCACCTTCCCCAAAGAGAGAAAGCACCCCTGGCATTGTGTTGTCTTTCATTCTAGACCTCCAGAAAATACAAAGACTGTATTTGGAATTGTTTAGTTTAGAACCAAGCCTGAAATAACTGTCTCATGTCTTGTCAGAATACCTAAGTGTTGACTTTCTTTGCTGTGTGAATGTTCTATTCTTCTTTTTTTCCCTCCATCCCCTAACTTCCCCTGTTTAACAGCAGACAATCGCAGGGAGTACTGAATGAATCGGATGATCCTGAGACAGGCTGTCTAATTGATAACAAGCCAACTTCTCGTCACTTCTATCCAGTCGCCTTGCTGCTTGTCAGCTCACACCTGCTGGTTGTGTGGCTCATTTTAAGTCTTGCTTTACTATTAGCCAAATATCAATAAGTCTCACTTTTCTGTTTCCTTTCTTTTCTACAAATGGCAACAAACTTTAAATTGAGGAGGGGTGGGGGGGATCCTGTGATATTTCTACATTTTCAGATCCACAGAATTTAAAATACAAATGTTTGAATTGTACAGTGTTGTTTTTTTGTTTTCCTAAAAAGCTCAGAAGTACTATGCATTCAGTGAATTGTTAGCTCTTTTTGTTCCTGGAGAAATTTATCCCATTGTTTGTTCGCCCAAAAGGAAAAAAAAAATAGTTCAATTAGTGTCTTGTAAATAAGACAAAAAGCAGGATCCTTGAATGCTTGAAGATCCAAGCCTCCTTTTCCTCTTCCAATTAAATGAATTTAAAGAAATGGAAAGTGATTTTGCACAACACAGTTGAAACTATGAAACAGGTCCTATTGATGTGGGAGTGTGTAGCATTCATTTATGTTCTGCTGCCTTCATCATTGTCTTCAGCTGACTGGCCAGACCTTCTGTTTGATTTCCCCTCTCGGTTGGTCACGTCGTTATTTTACTTTGACTAACTCTCTTCTCTCAAGTAATCCTAAAGAGAGAAAACCAAGTTCTGTTTTGGTAACTGAATTATCTGTTTGTACCTGTTGATTCCGTTGCTTTCTTTCCCAAGACCCTTTTCCATTCTTTTTAACGAAGTCTTGCTTGTGTCTTGATGCACCATTTTTGGCATTTGTGACTTTTGTACTACTGTCTATGAACCAGCCCCATCCCTTTAGGAAAGCAGACTTGGATCAGGCTGTTTGGAAAGCCATGTTCACTTTTTGTCATTGCACAGCTTAACATACCGAAATCAAACGGAGACGAAACTTTCCTTTAGAAATCTATTGGGCCAGACTTAATCAATGCCTTATTCCTAGAACCTGCATCTTTAGGGCTACATAGAGATTTTAATGTGTTTTTAAAAGTCTGAGAAATTAATTTGTGGAAAAAAAGTTATATAAAAGGCAGATATATTTCTGAAACTAAAGTAAAGCTGTATTGTGGAGTCAATTATATTTAAAAGTCTATTAAAACTTAAATATATGTTAAGGGCAAAGAGAATTTAGTCATCTCTTTCTGAGGGCAATAATGGTATTGGGCCTGGCCTTGGATTTAATTTTGTAAGATGTATCATCACTTGTGGGGGAAAAAAACAAAAACAAAAATGTAGAGTTGAATCTTTGTTATTTTTACTTGGACTGTTGCTGCAACTCTGCATTGAACAAATAAAAAAAACATATTTATTTATTCTGTGTTTCATGAAGTTGTGCTTTTTCCCCTTTTACCAGAGAAGGATGCCGCATAGAGAATGTTCTGAAGAATATCAAATGCAGAAAGTATGCATTCAACATGCTACAACTGATGGCTTTCCCCAAGTACTACAGACCACCCGAGGGGACATACGGAAAAACTGACTCCTAAGCTTCCCCCAATGTAAACAGGAACACAAATACGTTTCAACGGCATAAAAATACACTTTGGGGAGGGGGCATTAATGGGGGACATGTGCACAAACTTAGAAATTACTTGAATTAGTTATCAATACAGTAAGTTTTAAGGTGGACTAAGATTATTCTGGTGGTTGGCCATTATTCTGGTGGTTAAGGGGGTCGGAGGGGAGTCATGCTATACAGAATGTTCTATCTCAAGTCTAAAATGCAATATCATCAACTTGGAGACATTAGTTTGGACTCACTCACTGTTTAGCATGCATTCAGAAGGTCTCTAACTTAGCAACATGGTACTTGAATGAGAAATATTCAGAAAACATTGGTAATTTGGCAAGAGATACTCATCATGTCATCACAAAACTCTTTAAGGGATGCTAAGACAGAGCTGATGTCCAGACACTTGGATCTCCTATCCTAAAGTGTGTATGTGATACACATACATATGTGTATATCCAAACACACACACACACACACACACACACACACATCACTAATGAAATTATTCCACAGAAAAGTTTTCCTGAATTTGAATACTTGTTCCAAGCACTGCACTCCCTGTGTTACATTGATCTAAGCATGAGTTAGCTGTGTACGGTATCTAGCCCTCAAACAAGAGGCAGAAGCAACATTCAGACTCGATAGATACATTTGTAATTGGCCCTCTTTGTTCTTGGGACAAACAGATTCAGGGAAAATAACAGAAACCATGACTTGAAAGAGAATGCCTAACTCTCCAGGTCAGAACATGCACTGTCTATGCACAATGAATGGCTGTTTTCTAGGGGAGCTAGCTAAGCAGAAGAGCTCATCCAAGTTTTGGCTACCAGGAGAAGGAAGAAGGTCATCTGCCTAAAGTTCCTATTTCCCCTCATTGTTGGTGCTTCCTAGATGCTAAGCTCAATTATTTCTCCTTGCTCAAGGACTATAAGTGTTATTGGCTCCAACAACCCTGCACTGATCAGAGCTGTGATGACACCAAAGGAAAGGAATTCTTAACATTTTTGGTGTCATGGTTGCCTTTCCCAATCTGGCGAAGCCTACAAACTTGTTCTCAGAATGATATTTTTAAATGCTTAAAATAAAAATAAAATATGTGGTATTACAATGGAAGCAAATATAGTAAGATGCAGTTGTCAATATATTTTAACAATCAAATTCAAAGGCCCACAATTAAGAAGAACTCCTTGCCTTAGAGCCAAAGTAGAATGTTTTTCAACTGAAACTTCAAAATATGTTTAATATTAGTATCCTGTTGCCCAAATGGAAAATTCCCAAGGAACTAATTTCTCCTAGGGTTTTGGATTCACTGGGTTTGGGGGTAGGTTATTAAATATAAGTCAAGTACCACCAACTGTCTCTTAGAAACTTTGATAATAGGTTCAGTGTTTAAATTTCATACACTGTATGAATAACAGTATAGTTATATGAGAGAAGTAAATACATAGGAAGCTGCTGATTTAGACGCAGGCATTATTTTCTGCAGGATAAACTGAAATGGTTTTCATTTTCATCTGTAAAACAAAAACATTTTTTGACCTAGAGGAAGCTAACCATAACCAAAGGCTCATACAAATGGAAAGAACTTTACAAAGCACATTTTATCCGAATAGAAATTGTAAAAAACATCCAGTTGTGTATTTTCTAGGCAAAAACTGAGCCCCGGGGAGGTTACAGTCAGGGAGCAGAGCTTGGGTTGTTTGTTCAAGGTTATAGTGTCAAAACTAGGAATAGAGTTTGATCCTCATGACAAGCTCATAGGAAGGTGGGGGAAAGAGGTGGGTCATTTTAGGGGAGGAAACCACTGGCCTGAGATCCAGGGTCTAACAAGTTGAACATACAAAGCACATTTATTGATTTTATTTGAAGTTATCCTTTTTACCAGTTATGGACACTTCACAAAAAGGTTAGCCCTTAGAACTAGGAACATCCTAAGGACCTATGAAATAGAAATATGTTAGGGATAATATATATTCATTGTAGACTCGACTCTAGGGGAAGGGTTTATAATCTTTTTTTGTATCATGGACACTTCTGTCAGGCTGGTAAAAGCCTATAACCCCTTTTCATAATAATAATTAAAATACATATGATTGCAACGAAAATCAATTATATAAAAGCAGAATTATTAAACTTTTAAAAATCAAGTTTATGAACCCCAGGTTTAGAACCTGTGCATCTCAGGGCTTTTCAGTTGAAATGTATTTATTTAGTATCATACGAGATCAAGATTTCTAATACTCTACCTGTCCTAGAAATCTTTATGATTCCTCAATGAATATTTATTGGCTTAGTAGGCTTTTGAGTCAAGTGTCAGTTACATTTAATATTTTGGCTTATGAGCCAAAGCATTGTAAAAACATTAGTGCTTCATCTCTCAAGTCCATTGCCAGGCTGATCATGTAATACCTAATAGGCAGCCCTCCAACAGTTAGCTTCTAGGTTTCCATGCCTTTTGATAGCCCTCAGTCTTCCTTTATGTTGGTTATCTTTCAGTGGTGCCAACCCCCACTATTGATGGGAATACCCAAATGGATGAAATGGCAATTCCTCACACTGATTAGAGCATCCATTGGAGCACATCTTTCAATTATGGGTGTGGTATAAATCCATAGGGAGGCTTTGAGTGATTGCCCCCATGCTCATGGATTTTTTACAAGTTGGAATGATAGAATGAGTGCCACATTAGATGCTTATGAAAGCTCTAGCTTCTGAATATGTTCTAGTGCCACATTCAATACAACAAACTGTAGTCCAAATTTCAAAAGACCTTCATCTATTGATTATATTATTGCCGATCAAATGCATTGTCATTTTCCCCTTTTTTGAAAGTGAACCATATTTTCCATGAGAGGAAATCCATGACTAGGAAGGTATTTTCTTCTTTGCTCAGACTTGAGGTTTCATCCATGTGAGGAGTTCCCTGGTCTAGAAACGCCTTCCAACGATGCAGATCAATTCACCCTGTGATCTGAAAAAATTGTCTGGGACACAAGGAAGTTAAATGACTTTGCAATGATCACATCATGAATATGCTAAAGGGAAGGCCTTGAACTCAGATCTTTTTGATCCCAAGGCTTAACCCTCTGTCTTCTAAGCTATGCTGCTTGACCCAATAAGCTATGTTCAATATTTTCATACTCTGAAAAGGCATTATCTTTCATTATATTATTTTTCTACTTGCATTTAGATGCTATTTTAATGGTCTCCAACCAGAGTCCATAAGTTTCATTATTCTATGTAGGCTTTAGAAAATTATTAAAGTAGTACAGAATCCCATCATTTCCTTTATGTTGTAGGAAAGTCGGGGGGGGGGGGTGTTTCTACATTTCTTCTGAGCACATTTTAAAAAATTTAGTTTATCATGAAATTTCATACTTAGCTCTATTGCTGACAAACATTTCAAAACATGTCTCAGGAAAACATTTTTTTCCTTTTTTGATTCCACAGTATTCTCCATCCTATTCTCATAGAGGTTTTTTTCTTTTTTTTTTTTTAAGCCAAGGAGGCAATGTCAAGCAAAATATTTCATTGTATCTTTTAAGCTTCCCTCTTAAAGTTATCTGTAAGTAATCCTTTCTGAGGCTGACATTTGTGATACAGAAATCACAGGATTATAAGATTGTAGATTGAGAGCTGAAAGAATAACGGGATAATAAACTAAAAGTCATTTTACAGACATTGAAACTGAACTGAAGTGACTTGTCCAAGGTCACACAAGTAGTAAGAAGTAGTACTAGAACCCAAACTGGGGGGGCTCTGACTCCAAATCCAACACTCTTTTTACTGTCCCAATGAATGGAATAATCATAAAATGCTATATTTGGCCTACAATGTATCCATAACCTTATCATATATATAGTTCCTAGAAAACACTGATTTATTCTGTATTAGTTATTTAGAAAATATATAAGACAGAGCAGGACTTTACAATCAATACAGGAACAATCAAGAGGGTTTTTTGCTTTTTTCCTAGAAACTTCCTTTTTGAACAAACATGCCAGTTTGTGTTTGGCATCATAACCCTGCATAGAGTATATTTTAATTCACCCATTCCAACAGTAGGTACGCTTTCTCTCTTTAGCCATACTTTACAACCAAAATAACTAATTGATTTAGTTTAAAATGTGGTTAAAGCTGTCCTTAATCAAATTGCCGAGAATCACAGAATGTCAGAGTAAGAAGAAACTTCAGGGAACAATTAGTGTAAAAAAAATCCCTGCTTGGTAGCTTAGCCCATTGTTTCTAAGGCTTTGATTGAAAATCTCAGAGTAAGGGGAATTCACTTTCCCTGAACTGCCTAGACATAAGCCAATATCCAATGAAAGATCATCTTAATCTCCATTTTGATGGTAGTCTTTTCTTCTCTCAAATAAGTCAGTCATTTTGCCTAAAATGAATATCAAGTTACTAATAAAAACCATTAGACATTAATGCCCAAAACTATAATTATAGGTGAAAAATTAACCTCCTGGTTTTACTTTAATGATTTCATTTCATAATAAACTGAGGTCCAGAGAGAGGAAGTTATGAACATAGCTTTCTTCCACAGTCATTTTGATGATTTCTTTGGTTCATTAAATATTCAATGCTATTTTAGATGGGTCCCGCTTCTCAAGGTACAACAGAAAATACCATAGTCCTAAGTGTCAGGAAGATTTGAGTTCAAATTCTGTCTCAAATGGTTTTACAAACCATTTTACTGCTTTTGGCCTTAGTGGCCCTTCATGAAGGGTTTGGGTTGACTTTTTAGGTCCCTCATGCTCTAAATCTATAATCCTTTAAACCTAGAACTCCAAGTAGTAAAATATTAAGAATTACATAAATCAGCATATTTTTATGTGGATGTACTCATAGAAATAAGAACAACTTTAAAAAAATAGTTTCAGGGTAATACCTAGATGACTCAGGGGATTGAGAGCCAGGCCAAGAGATAAGAGGTCCTATGTTCAAATCTGACCTCAGACACTTCCCAGCTCTGTGATCCTGGGTAAGTCACTTAACCCTAATTTCCTATCCTGTATAGCTCTTCTGCCTTGAAATTGATGCACAGTATTGACCTAAGGCAGAAAGAAAAAAAATTACTTCAGGCTCTGCAATTCCCTTCAATGAAACAAGACTTTTTTTTTATGTGATCCTTGGTCTTGTTTTGTTGTTTTCCATTAGAAAAAATCCCTATGACTTATATTGATATTTGATTGCTATTAATGATCATGCCAGAGACAATTGGGAATATTCCCCAACTTTTTTGCTCTCTAATGTCATACTATGGAAATTTTAGCATCTATAATAAACCTGCAAACATGAACAGAAACCCAACTAAAAAAAAAAAACTCTGCCTGCAATCTTTGGGAGCTGAATTTTTACATTTGCCTCATTAACATTTGCCACAAGGTGGGGAAAAAATAATATATTGGATGACTCAGCTTTTAATAAGTACTGATCAATTGCTATACTTCTCAAACTGTTGGTTTAAGCAAATTAAACTGGCAGTCTGCTAACTCACCCCAGATGTTTTAGGTGCTTGGTTTCCAAGAAGTGCAGGGCCTCGTTTGTTTAGTTTAATAGATGTGGTGTCTTTTGTAATCTCTAAGGAAATAAATTAACTTTTATCACTGAGTTTAAAATCTAGTTGGAGAAAAACTATGATCAGCAGTTACCCAGTAAGGCAAACACATTGAGCACAAGGCATTCCTAATAGCTGGAAGGCTTAAAAAAATTATAGACTACAGAAAAGAATGATTTGCTGTGATACATTTAGTTGGCAGAAAGTTTGGAAATGATTTCACATCAGTTCAGCACATCCATAACCCAAACAAGCAAGACATTTTCCATATTGATGCTTCTGGGTCTTTCATGGGGGAATACAAGAGCACAGACTATGGATTTTGTCTTTTCTTCCTCTGGCAGTTATTAATGGGAGCTTTGTGGCCAAACGGGTGTTACCAATGAGGACAAAGCCCTCTAAGATGGGGGAAGTGAAAGGAATACTTAAGTGAATGTTGGGAGTCCCATTAAAGCAAAGATTCTGGAAGTCTGAAGTTTATCTCTTCACTTATAGAAGATGGCCAGCCCTCTTTGAATTTTGTTACCACCGAAGCTACACATAGATGCCATACAGCATTTGCATTCTGAAAAGAGCAAATGGTTTCAAAATATGCCTATATTATATTCTCTTCATAGATGTAGGTGCAGGCAAGCATATGAAAAATGGAAAGCTTCATATGTCCTTACATGATCACTTTTCCAAATGTGGAAAAGAAGGAATGACCCCATATTCATTCAGAATTTAACATGTAAAAAGAAACAAGTTACCACTTAGGAATGATAACCAGAAATAACAGAGAGGAAAAACAAGAGCCAGGAGAAGATGACACGGATGGTGGTATAAACTAGCATGGTGAAGGCAGATCTGGTTTCAGAGGTCTCCCTGTGAGCAAGTTTGGTTCTTTAACATGGAGGATGACCTTTTCAGACCTAAAGCACAGCTTATCAGCTAAACAATCATGGTGCCTTTTGAGCAAAAAGAGATTCACGGTTACTCTGTGACTCTAACTTACTCTCAGAAAATAAAAGTCCCTCACTGGCAGGATCCATCTCCACTGATGTCTGATTCATGGTTTTGTATATGTCAGTAGACTAGGATTTAGGATTTACTTCAGTTGCTTTAAGTTTATGCCACTGCCAGTATTATTTGCACATTCAATTTGTAACCTAAAGTGATATTATACATTAAGGATGCTTTTTACACAACGATGGAAAGAAAATTTGCCAAAACCGAGGAGATGGAGAACTTCTCTATTTCATAGGCAAGTGTAGTACCCTCTCACCAGGATCACTTCACTCATTAATATGTCCCCTTTCCATTTCATGCACATGACCTTCTGTACATATGTACTCTGGAATGGATATTCTGTTATTTCTTATTTGTTTCCTGTGCCCACTTTTCTGATTCTTGTGGTACTATCCAAAAGGCTGCTTTGGCCCTTGTTATCCCTTTGGGTCCAGTATCTATTCCAGTCAAACTGACGATGTGTATTTCTTTTTTAGAGAATGACGCACAGATGCATAAGCCATTTTCTCATTGATATTTTAAGAACTCTTTTTGTTTTGTTCTGTGTAAGCCATATTCATTGTACACCGTGTGTATATTTTTGTTTAAATAAATGTGACTTTTATTTTTTACGTTTCTGACTTTTTTTTCCTCTTTCAGTATACCATTTCTTTCTCCATTTTCATCAAAGTAGTATTGGGGGTCTTAGAGCTTTAAGCTCTTAAAGGTAGAACTAATTAAAGGGAGAAAAGTTAAAACTGTACTAAAACTTTGGTGATACCCTCTTCATAGCATGCCATTGCCACTGCCTTAAGAAAAATAGATTGCTTTTCTGCCAGCCTGTAGTTGATTTTAGATTAAAACAGGACATTTTACATTTATGAAAACAATATCCTGTTGTCTTTCTATGTAGTACCCATGAAGAGGTAACCCCTTTGCCATATTAAAAAATTCTGTTCAAGTCCACATATCTTTTCGAAGTGTCTACTCTGTACAGGGCACTTCTAGGGACTTAGCAATGAAAAACAATCGCTGCCCTCAAGATCCTATTACTCTACTTTGAAGAACATGCTTGTGTAGTCTTGACATTCATTCAGCAAGCATAGAGACAAAGTTAATTCATTCACCACGCATAGAGCCAAAATTCATTCATTCAACAACTTTGAACTAAATCTTCCATTCCTTTGCACTGTAAGAATCTCATGAAGGGGATTTAATAACTGCAATGAAATTGTACCTATAGGTGGGTTATTTGATCAGTTTTTGCAGCTTATTTATTGCAGAGTATTACTTCTTGGTTTATATAATGGTAGGCTCAATGGAACACTGGATAGAGTACTGGACTTAAGGTCAGGAAGATTCATTTTCCTTAGTTTCAATCTGGCTTCAGACACTTAGTAGCTGCATGACTCTGAGCAAGTCACTTAATCCGGTTAGCCTTGGTTTCCTTCTCTGTCAAATGAGTTGCAGAAGGAAATAACAAATTGGCACCTTTGCCAAGAAAACCTTAAATAGGGTCATGAAGATGGCTCAACAACAATAACAAAAGCACTGACAATAGAAGCCAAATTTCCAGAGAGTGACATCTCACCCTGACTCCAATGGAACAAGGAAAGCTGCACTCAGTTCTATCATTCCCCTTGAGATAAAGATGTCTTAAGTATGTCTCCTTTCATCATCACCTTGATTTTTGCCCATCCTTGGATCTAGGAGGCTTCTCAGAAAAGATAAGGGTTTTCTGAAAGTTCTACAATTACCTATCTTTTTCTTCCTACAATATGGAAGTGAAGTTGACAGCATTAGGATAAAACACTGTGAGCTACTTCAAAATGATGTCAGGTGTCCCCTAGGGATACAATAGGTGGCAGAAGGACCCCTCTCATAATTTTATATTTACAGCTACCCACATGGACAACGGGGATTCTCCCATCTCTCCTGAGAATTGGCTATTAGTGCAGTAGTGCCATTCAGAGTACCTGACCATTTGAAGGAATTGGAAAATCTCTCCCGGTCAGCAGTGGGAAAAAATTCTCAGAGCCCAGTTCATAAAAAGACTAATGGATAGCTAAGATGCTTTTGCTTTGCTGGAATTTGGCTACTTCCTGTGGGGATCTCTTCCCATCCACTCCAACCCTTCAAGAGTATACAACCACATCTTGCCATGGCTGCTGCCCTATAACATGTTAACTGAAGTGAAATCAAGGGAACTGATCAACTAATTCAACTAATAAATATTAATAATGAAATATTAATAATGTCATGCTAGGATTTAGGGCTTTATAATCCAGTTAAATGCCTTGGTTCTTTAGATGTATCAATATGAATTTTTAGTGATATAATAGTATCAAGTGGAAGTTACTTGGGAAAAAGTAAAAATACTATTTTTTTTAAAAATAGACACAAGAATCTAAAAAGTGACAATTTGGGGCAATTTAGCTTTGAGGCAAATGACTCTCCACAAATTAGTTATTTCCCATTACAAGACAATATAACAATTGATGATTATGATAATTACCCTGCCTCCTCATACAAAAATTTAGCTATGTCCAGTTAATGTTTGGCAAACATTGGTTAAGAAAGAAGGGAAATTTGAAACCACTATTCCCTTCAAAATGGCTAAAATAAAGTTTTGGCATTTCAAAGGGCAAGCTACTATTACCTAAGCATTTTGTCATGCTGCAGGGAACATCCCTTTTCCACTTGTACTATATATTATGTGTTGTTATAATATCAATATCATTGCAAAAGACTTTTGTTTATTTCCAAAATATAAAATGATACTGGGAAAAAATGTGAATTGTAAGTTTTCTGATCATCCATGGACTAATTAGTGCCACCAGATGAGAGCATATGGACAAGAAAAATCAAATTGCAAGATCTGAAATTATACTGGAATATGACTTTTGCTTTTCCAGACTTCTGCTTTATAAGACCATTGAATGGAAATGTCATACTTGTCACGGGTAAGTTATGAAGGAAATTGGAAAAAAGATTAGAGATATGAAAGCTTGGTGAGCTCAGATACATTACCTGAAGATATTACTGCTTAATGTGCCAAGCTGCTTTGAGGTAGAGTCATGTGCTACAAGGGATGTTTGTCACTTCACAGAAGAGCTCATTCTTTGTAAATTTTGGTTGTTCAATCAACAAACGAAAAGAGAGGACATGGAGCAATGGAAGTAGCCCTCAACTTGAAGTTTGAATGACAAATCATAGAGCATTAGGGCTAGAAAGGGCTCTAGAGATCATCTGATCTCATTTTTCTTTTAACAAAAATCCTTACCTTCCTATCTTAGAATCATTACTAAGAATTGGTTCTAAGGCAGATGAGTGGTAAGGAGTAGGCAACCTGGCTTGTTACTTCCTCAGCTTTGTAAATTACTTAACCCAGTTGCCTAGCCTTTACCACTCTTCTGCCTTGGAACTAATTCTAGGTATTGATTCTAAACAGAATGCTTTTAAAGGAATTTTTTAAAAGCAAAAATAAAAGACAACATGCATAACTAAATCACATAATTTTTCAGGGATGACCCCCGAATCAGTCAGGTTAAAAGTTCCCCTTGATACCACAGTAAAGTTTTAAGCATCAAATGATTGAAAGGAAAGTAACATTTTCTCTCTGCCCAGTGGACTCATTGATTTCCGTCATCCATTGATTGAGATCTACAGCAATATGCTCATTGGATTTTTCTATTTGCTCTCTTAAAAGCTTATTTTAAAATCGTCTCCTGCCTTTAATTGCATCTTTGGTACCGTGAGTATGTCATTTGGGGACTTGTCATTTTTATTTCTAATTATGCAATGAACCTTGCAATTATGAATAACACATCTTATTCCCAGTGGATGTACTTATTTAAATACTTGGAACTTATTAGAGGATTGGAAAGTAGAATATGAGGGACTTATTCAAATTATTTACCTCTTCAGACATGTCCAAAGGTAATCTTGTACCTTGAGGGAGAGGCAGGTACGAGAAAGGAAAGGGGTCATCAGAAGCGAAAAGTCAAATTAAAAATTAACATTCTCGACATGTAAATTTGCTTCCAAAATTTTAATGCAAGCATGTAGCTTATGAATAAATGAATAAAGTATTTATTAAATGGTTTCTGTGAACAAAACACAGCGCTAAG
Organism: Gracilinanus agilis; assembly: GCF_016433145.1. Classification (NCBI taxonomy): domain Eukaryota; kingdom Metazoa; phylum Chordata; class Mammalia; order Didelphimorphia; family Didelphidae; genus Gracilinanus; species Gracilinanus agilis. The sequence goes on from NC_058135.1 coordinate 131,277,642, forward strand.
GACTAGAGATACATCTAGAAGAGTAAAGCCATCTCTGCCCTTAAGGAGCTCACATTCTAATCAGGGAGATAGCACATATGGAACATTTTAGCTGCCAGTCAGGTGAAAAGCTCTCATTGTCCTTAGGGTACAGTGGCAAAGCAGATGGCAATGCTTCTTTTATAATGTCATTTTCACCGACAAAATCAGATCAGATACTGGACCATTTGACAGTGCCAAGGACTACGGTGATAAGAACTTTCTGAGTCTTAAAGCAGATAGGGCAATTGCCAGCAGGAATGGTCATCAGGCTGCAGTCCATAAAGGTTGCTAACCAAGATGATGATTGTGGGCCTCGAAAGAGTTACTAGTCCACAAGCTCATAGGTACAGAGTCCTAACCCACCTGTCTCTACCTGGGTCCAAGAAGAGATGATGGTCTGGATGGCTATGTTGATTCTCCTAGCCTGGCTCATGATTCCTCACATCTCTTACTCAGGATACTTTACTACTTTAGCTAGGCTGATGTGTCAAATCTGTCAATGCCAGTTGGTTAGCAGTTGGTTGTGATGCCTGGCACCTTCTCCAAAGGAGTTGCTTCCCTAGATGAAGATAGCCCTGGACTGAAAGGTGCTGCCACTTCTGGGGTTCTATATTCAGCTGTCTATTGTTGACCACTGATCAGCTGGTGGTGACAAGAAAGATGGGCTCCTTCTCTACGATGATTTTTCCCTTCAATGATGCCTTTGGGGTCAAAGATGAAGGAAAGTCTATTGATTTGGAAGAACCTGCTACTCCCAAGGCTCCTGAATTCAGGGTCCTGGGTGATCTCAATCAAGGTCTGAGGAGAACGGATGGTCAAAATAGTAGTAGTTTCTTATGGAAAATGATTTTGCTTGTTTTCACGACATCATTTTAATCTACAAAAGTTCTCCTACATTTCTTAATTGTATAAAAATAACTCTAAGATTTTGGCAAATATGCCAATTGAGTAGAAAACCTGAAAAGAAGTAACCTTTGAGAATAATTTCAGAAACAGATTGTGCCTAATGTCCACTCTACCTCAAAACAGAAGAGCTCATCATCAATGTTTTGGCCATGGGATAATGAATTCTTTGGTCACTGGAACCCAGGCATTATGATTTATACCTGTGGAGAGTGGACTAATACTTATAATCCTGAACCAGCTAGGAGGTACAGGCAATTAGGTGCTAAATTTGGTGTTAAAAGTCCTGAGTTCAAATCCAGTCTTTGATCCATACTGTCTATGTGACCTTTAGAAGTCACTTAATACCTCTCTGCCTCAGTTTCCTTAGCTATAAAATGTGATAATAATAGTTCCCAACTCATAGAATTGCTTAAGGATCAAATGAGATTATATTAATTAGCACAGTGCCTGGAACATAGTAGGCACTTAATAGATGCTTTGTTCCTCCCTCCTTTCTCCGATAATACTACAAAATAGATCATGGAGTCAATAAATAGTATGGATTGCTTTAGAAAATGAGTAACTATATGGATGAGTAAATGACAGCAAATTCTGGCCTTTTCCGTTTTTTCAATTTCCTCTTGTTTCCAGAAGTCTCTACCCTGGGCATGTATTTTCTACCTCTTCCATTTCTGTTATTTCCACCACTGTGGATAAATTTTCCCCATCTAAAGAATTTTTGCATAACAAGTAATACAAGGGAGAGGATTTAGACACACACATCCTTTTGCATAAATCACCCAGAAGTTCCAAGGTATTGCATATGCAACAGCAAGATTTAGCCTTTAGATTATATGGATCATCAGAGAGCTAACTTAGATCAAAAGCTTAAAATGTTGCAGACAAGGAAAAACAATCACATGGCTGGATTTCAGCAACTGTGCATGTTATCTGGGATTGGCTACACTCATTTGAAACTAGATACAAATAAAAATAGAATAGCAAATGAGCTTTGCTTAATGTGTCAAGAAGTATATCATGAATTTTCAGAGAAGAAGAAACCTTCCTAGAATATGTGATTGGCCTTGATTCAATATTGTGTGGGAAAATCATGTTTATGGGACACATTGAAATTCATTTAACAGGCCAAAGTGGACCTCAAATCTTGTGCCAGAGATCCAGGAGAACATTGTACACAGAGACTGATACACTGTGGTACAATTGAACATAACAGACTTCTCTATGAGCAGCAATGCAAGGATCCAGAGCAAGTCTGAGGGACTTATGAGAAAAAAAAAATTAGCCACATTCAGAGGAAGAACTGTGGGAGGAGAAACACAGAGGAAAGACAACTGCTTGAACACGTGGGATGATGGGAATATTATTGGGGATGTAGCCACTGAACGATAACTTTAATCCAACTATCAATAATATGGAATTAGGTCTTAATCAATGATACATGTAAAACCCAGTGGAATTGTGTGTCAGCTAAGGGGGTTAGAGGGTTTGGTGGAGAGGGAAAGAACATGAAATATGTAACTAGGGGGAAATATTCAAAATAAAAATTTTTAAAAATCTTGTGCCAGAATAGTGTTCATAGACAAATCTCATGTAAAATATAGGGAAGCTGCACTAAAACCAATAGTAAAACATTTAGGAAATGCTAATTATGTTGAATTGGACTTCAAAAAGCAGGAAACAAAATAGTCATTGGGATTTTTTTTCTTTAATAGGACAGCAGGAAATATTATTAGCAAAGAAGGAAACAATTAAAAACTTGTCAAAACAATCTTGGCAAGATGGAAAAATTGCTGTCTGCATTTGAAGGAAAGTAATTTGAGAGGATGTTTATGGAATATTTTGGACTATAACTTTTACAGAATCGAATAGATCATAGATATCCATCGACTGAAAGTACTTTAAATAGAGTGCAACCTGGAGACTAGGAGTTGTGGGTAATAATAAATGACATTCACATAGAGTTTGTTCCCTGGAATAGAAGTTTGAGATCTGTGTTCTAGTCCATTAACCCAGAATCCCCTTAGTTTGCTGCGGTATTTCCATTTTGTTTTCTGAAAGAGAAAGATATCAATAACCAACCTTTGTGTTTCACTTTAAATTTGTAAAGTACTTTACACATAGCATTTCATTGTAACTTTACCAGAACCCTGTGAGGAAGGCATAAGGATTATTATCCCCATCTTGCTGATGAAGAAACTGAGGCTCAAAATGATTAAGTAATTAGCCCAGGATTACATAACCAGAAATTATCAAAGGTGAGATTTTAACCCAGATCTGGCACTTTGGCCTCAACATGATGCTTCTCTCAATAATCGTGGCCTATCAAGATTCTTTTTATGAAATCTCATTTCTGTTCAAAGATTTGAAAATAAATGGATAATATTTATAATTATAAAAAAATAAATTTTAAAAGAAAGGATTACAGATTCCTATTATGACTCCAAGCAAATGGGCCAAATTCTTCCCTTACTTCATCTATTGGCCAGTGGATACAGGCCATCAGGTTATCTCTTACTCAATTTGCCTGATTTGTAAAGTAAGGATAATGAAATTGATCCCTTTATGAAGAAGACAGTTATGTGAAGTCCCTTAAGGGTCCCTGTAACCTCTGGGAAATCATTAAGTGAAAGACTTTCGGAACTGGAAAAGAACTTATCATTTGCTTTGTGAATCTACTTCATGTATACTACACTCTAGGACAGAGTATCTCTGAAGGGTATTGGACAGTGATAAACCTATGTCAATTATGAGAGGTGTCCAACAATTCACCCTCAGTGCCCTTAAGCCATCCCTGTCCTGTGTATATTCAATTAATCAGATTATGTATGATAATAGCTATTACTTGTATAATGCTTCAAGGTTTGCAAAGAATTTCACGTGTGCTATCTTCCTCATTTATTCCTCCTCTCAATCCTCTGAGGTGGATGCTAGGATTGTCCCCATTCTACAGATGAGGAAACTGAGATTGAGAGAAGTCAAATGACTTTCTCAAGATTTCATGGTTTTTAAATGTTTGTTCCTGACACTAGTTCTAACATTTGGAGAAAGTATAAAAAAATTCACAATTTCCACTGTGTAAATTAATTTGCTTTACCCTTCAGTCATCCAAGAAATGGGTTTCCTTCTCTTCTTATCTTCCCCAGATGTCCAACTGAAATGCCCTCAAAGTTCCCACAATGTCATTGTGCATAAGAAAAATTTAGATATAGGATTTTCACTGACTGAGGATTTTGAATTGCCTAGATTCCATCTTGCCAGTCCCCATCAGAATATGTCAGCTCCAACTCGCCTTTCTTTTTATTTCATTTGGAAGCTAGTTTAGTTTGAGGGCCACCTTGGTGTAGAAAGAGATGTGGAATTGGAATCAATCAGACCTAGTTAGTCAATCCTTCCTGTCTTTCACTGACTGGAACACAGAGCAAATCTTTTAAACTCTCCAAGACATAGGAAGCTCCCTACAACAGGAAATTATGGCAGCAGGAACACTCATACAGAAGGCTTCCCAGAGAGCAAAAAAGAATGATGTGATACATGAGGCACTCCATCTGTTGTAAAGAAGACCTTGATTCAAATCCTACCTCTAACACTAATTAGTTGAGTGACATTGGACAAGTCACTCAATCTCACATGCCTCATTGAGGGACTCTGCTGTTCTCAGTAGCCTCTGAGGTCTCCACCTTCCACATCCACTTTTCTATAAGGATTTAATTTTCAGATTAATGGAATTATCAGGAAAACTTTCTTGAGTAAATAAAACAATTCCCTTTTATGTTATTCTGCTAGGGTAAGTTGAAGACCTAAGTCTTCCAGGAGGCCCATCGATACCCCCATCATTGTCTGAGCATGATAAAGTTAATAGAGGACTGGACTTGAAAACAGGAAGACCAGAATTGAGGATTTCCCTTTAACACTTTCTGGTATAGTAAAGTTACTTCCTCTGGGAAAGTCATGTAAGCCTCAGTTTCTTCATCTGTGAAATGGGACTAATAATTGTTGCAGCACCTCATCGAATTATATATAGTAAGGCTTTAGGAGATGCTGTAAGTCAAGCATTTTGAAAACTTTAAAAAGTCCTCCAAATTCTAGTTATCACTATTTCCCTCTTACAAAGAGAAAACAAACCTGATAATGAAGCCAGATTCCTCAAGTTAATAGACCCATATATCTGACTTCCATTTCTGAAGGTTTTCCCATCGACTGTGTTGTTTCCTCCTAGAAAGGTTCAGATCTATGGTTTCATTGACATAAGAATGGAAATCCATTGGCAGATAACCATGGAGAATCTCAAATGTCCATTCATAAGCCAAACAGGTGGAAGAGGGAGGAACTCAATCTGTGGTTTCATTGTGGTAGGAAACTCCCACTAGAGCACCCCCTACACTGGTGCAGGGCAGCACCTTCCTTGCAGTTGGATGGCTCCAAGAATTGGTTGGGCAAAACAAACAAAAACCCAGGGAAGTCTCTTTCTGGAGAAACTCCATTCATCATTCTGAGAGGACTAAGAGAAACCCTATTGATAAATAAGACCACCTAGAAACTGATAAGAGGTTGACTACATTTGGCAACCTCCATGACCAAAAATATGTGCATAAGCAGTGGAAAGCTGGCATCCCTAGAACAATGTGCCAACCTGTGCAAGGGTATGCACAGAATGATGGCTTTGATAAATTAAAGCTCGCTGCTTTACTGCGTCTTGAGATTGTTGCAACAAAATGTTTTCCAGGAAGAGTAAAAGCATGGGGGTGGTGAGGGTGGAAGCATGTTTAATGAGAAAAATAAGATAAAAGGCAACACTTTTAGCTGAGAGGAAAATAGCAGTTGTTAGGAATTTCTGGTGGCACTCCAAACAGGCATGCTTTTAAAGTCTGTCTTTGCATATGCTTGGCTATAAATTGCAGATAAAGGTTGTGTGTGTGTGTGTGTGTGTGTGTGTGTGTGTGTGTGTGTGTGTGTGTGTTTTTAATGGAAAACAAGCTATTTATATTTATGTATTCATGGGCATATTAAATGGGCAGCAGCAAGGAGATGTGCTCACACTCCTTAAAAAAAAAAAAAAAAAAAAAAACTCCCAAGAAGCAACCACTATACAATACAATTCCCATTTGCATTAAACTTATTAAGTCAAATCAATTTTACAGGCATATACACCAGAGCTCTGGCACTTAATTTCTCTTCATTTTCCCCTGTGCTAACTTCCACTCCCTACTGGGCTGCCCTTTAGTTTATCTCTATCATTTTGTTTGTTTGGACATTGTTCATAAAGAGAAGAGAGCATGGCTTCTGGGAGTTCTATGGACCCAAATGGACATGAGAAACAGATTGAAAAGTCAAGGATGCCCACTGCTGAGCCCAGAGTTCTGAAGGAACCAGGAAGTCCCAAGCACATTGTAACCAGTAAACCACAAGTTAAGTGCAAGGGATCATCATTATTATATGGTATTGTCTAATGATGATTTAGAAATGTATCTGGATTCTTGACATTTGGGACACTGGATGGCAAATGCTGGAAGGTTCTATTCAGCTGGAAAATCCTCAAGTATGGATAGGGAGACATACCCTGTTTTCCTTGAAAGATCAAGCAAGCAAGCAAGCAAGCAAGCAATGAACGAGCTTTTAATAAGTGCTGATTAGGAGTCGGCCAAGACCAATTCAGAAAGAGTCTTTACCAGACTGAACAAAGGTTGAATTTTTCCAACCACAAACTCTGAGAGTAACCACATTGAAAAAGTCCCAGATTCCTGAAGTACCAAAATTATTAATGATGCTGATGATAATGATAACCCGCATTTATATAGTACTTTAAAATTTGCAAAGCATTTTACAGTGTTCTCTCATTTGATTCTCACCACCCCCTCGAGCTGTAAGCTTTGCTGTGTAGTTTGCATATTTTAATGGAGCTTCACAATGACTGGGCAGTAGGTACCTGAGATACTGTTATCTGAATTTTGGAGATGAGGAAATTGAGGTTTAGAGAAGTCATGTGATTTCTCAAGGTCATGCAATTAGTGTCACAAATTGGATTTAAGCAGACATCTCCTAACTCAATCCAGGATTCTGAGACTTAGCTCTAGAAAGTATGTTAGAGGACTTCTAATATAACTCCCACATCTCATTTTCATCAGGAAATAGGCCCAGAGAGGTTGAGGGACTTCCCCAATGTCACTCAGGTAGTAAATAGTAAAAACTGGGGTGGGAGGCACATTCCAGGAAAAGTTCCATAAAGAAGAGAACACTCTGGACAGATTTTGATGGAAATTAAACAGAAAGGAGAGAGAAGGGGACATTCTATGCAAAGTGAGTATGTGTACTTGTGTCATTATGGGTGTAGGGAGCTGGGAATCATAAACAAATGTTCAGAAATAAAAGGCAGTGCACAAGTAGGAAAATGGGACATAATCAAGAAAGAGAATAATATGAGATTAGACTGAGCATGTGGCTTGGAGTCAAATTCTAAAAGGCCTTAAATGCCCTTTAGAAATTCAAAGGTCAGAAATTCAATATTTGATTCATGTTAGGAAGCCATTGATGATATTTGAATAGATGAATTACTTGCTCAGAAGGCTTTATTGGAGATATGAATTGAAAAACAGTAAAGAAGATGAATGGAAAAGTAGATAGATTGAAAAAGCATGACCAATTAGAAGGTAGTTCTCATGCTGCAGCAGAGGGATTGTCATAAGAAAACTTGTGGTGGAAGTTTAAAGAAGGGAATGGATGTGAAAAAAAACTGTGAAAAAAGATCTGGGGGCAGCTGGATAGCTCAGTGGATTGAGAGCCAGGCCTAGAGACAGGAGGTCCTAGGTTCAAATCCAGTCTCAGACCCTTCCCAGCTGTGTGACCCTGGGCAAGTCACTTGACCCCCATTGCCTACCCTTACCACTCTTCCACCTATGAGTCAATACACAGAAGTTAAGGGTTTAAAATTAAAAAAAAAAGATTTCTTTAAAAAAAAAAGAGAGATCCACAAGATTTCTCAAATGATTAGAGATGAGGATTAATGAAGAAGGATGGGACACTAATCGCATGATGGAGAGAAGGCAGAATTATTCCATCCTATTTTGCTTCAGTTTTCTCTGCCACATAGAGAATGACCTTTAGACTTAGTTAATGACAGAACAAAAAATCCAACAAATATGGAGTTGAAGTCTAAGAAAAGAAAGATGAGCAAAGGAGCCCTTAATTGATGAACATGTCAGAAAGATAAGACAAACTCTATCTAAGGGAATGAAAAAAACTAGTAGATATAATTATTGACCCAACATCAGTGAACTGTGAAAGGAATTGCAGAAAAGAGAAAGATGCCAAAATACAAAATCAACACAAAAGTATAATTCGCAAGATTAGAGGAGAAAGAGATAAAATGAAAAGCAATAATCCTATAAAGATGTTAAAAATAGGAAAATTTATGAAGCTTTTACCTTATACATTTTGATGTCAAAGATTTAAAAGGAATATGTGATATAACATATGTAGATATGTGTGTAGATATATATAGATATATGCATATATCTGTCCAAACATCATTCCTCAATAGATTTTCACATAAAGAATTGAATAATTTTTGAAAGAATTGCAAACTATCAAGACTACATAAAAATCAAATCAAATCACTAATAATTACAGAAACAAATTAAAACAACTCTGAGATTTTATGTCACACCTCATGAATCAACAAGCATAAAGATAGATGGAAATAACTAATGTTGGAGGGACTTCTGGAAGACAAGAACACTAAAAAACTGTTGGTAGAGCAGTGAATTCTTAAGTATAATTTATATTATATAAAAAATCATGAAACAGTTGTGATACTTTGATTCAGGGATCCCATTACTCTTAAGTGTATAATCAAAGAAGGTCAAAGAGAAAAGGTCAAATACCAAAATATTCATAGCAACAGTTTTTTTTTGTTTTAAAAACAGAAACAAAATAGGTCCCCATTATTTTCAAAATGAATACACAAATCATGGCAAATGAATGTAATAGAATATTATAATACCACAAGAAATGACTACAATGAGAAATTTAGGAAAATGGGAGAAGCTTTTTAGGAACTATGACGGAAAGTGAAACAGACTAGAAAAATGAAAGCTACAATAACTACAAAAATACTAAAAAAAAGTTTTTTAAAGCAAAAAATCCTAATAATATATAACTATAGTGTCTAATCTTATCTATGGAGAAGAGATGAAAAACTATCTCCTTTTGCTGGAGAGGAAAGAGACAATCAGTATGTAATGTTGCATTATGGGAATGATCACATCAGTTTATGTAGCTTTGCTAGAAGAGAAAGTTCACTGGGTTGACAGGAGGGGGTGTTAATGTATATCCAGAAATAAATAATTGGGGTATAAAAAGAAAAGGTATCAATAATCATTTTTTAAGGAGAACATGTCATGTAGACTAACAGCATTTCCTATTTTGATAGAATTACCAGATTGATAGTCCATAGGAAGGCTGAAGAGAAAGCTTACTTAGACAACAAAGAATTTAGTAAAGTCTCTTGTTTTAGCATTGGAGAAATCTGGAATAGATGATAGATTTCAAATCCTTTGCCTGGCTGAACCCAAAGAACAGTCATTAATTGCTTGATTTCAATTTGGAAGGAAGTGTTGAATCCTAGAAATCCGCAATATTTAACATTTTTATCATAAGACAAAGGGATAGATGACACATTTACCTTTACCAGACTCGTGGATGACACCAAGCTGGAAGGGATAGATAACATATTGAAGAGCAGAACTGGCATCCACAAAGATCTCATCAGGATAGAACATTGGACTAAATCAGATAAGATAAAATGTAATAGGTCTCAGTGCATTTATACACGTGTTAAAAACAACAGCAATTTCACAAGAATACATCAAGGGAGATGTCTCTAGATAGCTATTTGACTGAAAAAAAAAGAACTAGGAGTTTAGGGAGACTATACTTGTCTTAAATTAACAAGGCAGGATTATGGCAATCCCCTAATCTAATGTGATAGACTGCATTAAGAGAAAAACTAAATATTTAGGATGAGTGAGGTGATAGTGCTCCTATACTCTGCTCTAGTCAAACAAATCTTGAATCTGGTATTCAGTCTAGAGGGCCACATTTTAGGAATGACATTGATAAGCAAGGGATTTTCCAGAGGACAGTACCCAGAGTGGTGAAGGTCTCAAGATCATGCCATATGAAGATATTTCTTTAGTGATCTTTTCTGATCCCATTGGTTCAAGAAATATCTCCAAGCACGAGGATTTTAATTTCATGCCCACTGAGGATTGGTTGAAGGAACTGGAGCTGATTAGTTTGAAGAAGAAAAGTTGTAGCATGAACATAAAAGCTGTCATTTTAGTTATTTGGAATGTTGTCATGGGGAAGAAGAATTAGCCTTGGTTGGCCCCCAAAGATGAAAACATGGAGCAAAGTGGAAATTACCAAGGTATAATGTTGTTAGTGTTTAGTAGTTTCAGTCATGTCTCATTTGGGATCTGAATTGAATTCATACTTATTCTGTGTTTCTCTTATATCGATGTATGGAAGTTTAGAAGATTAGAAGGCAGCTAGGTGGAATAGTACCTAGAGCATTAAGATAGAGCACTAGGCTTAAAGTCAAGAAGATTTGAGTTCAAATTTAGCCGCAGACACTTTCTAGCTATGTGATTCTAGGCAAATCACTTAACCACACTCTACCTCAGTTTTCTCATCTGTAAAATAGTACTTACCTCCTAGGAGTTGTTGTGGAGATAAAATGTGATAATATTTGTAAAGCATTTCATAAACCTTAAAGAACTATATAAGTATTAGGCATTATCATTATATATCTGTCAACATGCTATTTGCCCCAACCCATCCCCTGTAAGATTTAAATCAATGTCCAATACTCCAAGTGTTATATTTTATAAAATTTATTAATAATCACTAGAAGTAAAGGAATAAAAAGGTAATTATCTAACAAAATAAGACCAAGTAAGACCAAGCTCTCCTTGCCTATTTAAAAGAACTGCTCCACCAAAGCCACATCAGGAAGAGAAGAGGGTGAGAGGCAGAAGAACTACACAGAATTTATATCCTGCCTAGTCAGCATGTAATGACAGGAAGAGAGTGGGGTGCTGGGAATTCAAGAGTACAGAAACTTATTACACACCCCCAAATGTAAACTCCTTTTTATTTATTTATTTTTTTATTTTTAACTCTAATGCCTAGCACAGTGTTTGTCATGTGGCATGTGCTGGATAAGTGCTCACTAATGTAGATGCGAGTATTTTTTTGAGAGATTAAAATTCACAATAGCATTCTTGCTTCCCAACTAGAGATCCTATAATGGTGTTAGGAAAAATAGCCTTGTAATTAAAGCCATGCAAAAATTAAATGGGAGTACTTCATGAAGTAACAATAATAACTGTCATTTAGCTAGTGCTTTTAAATTTTTGAATCCCATTATACACATTATCTCCTCTGAGCATTCAAAGACATCAAAGATGTGAAAGACAGAGTTTAGGAATTATTATTCCCATTTTACAGATGAGAAATTTGAAAGAGATAATTTAAATGACTCATCCAATAGATTTGGTATTCAAATACAGGATTTTCTGATTCCTATCTGCCACACCCTAGTGCCTCTAGGAGGATCCCTATTACTCAAAGTCTTCTGGCAAAAACTAGGGAAAGTTACTTGTCAGATGTGTCCTGGAAAGGATTTGTTTTTTTCAGGGGCAGTTGGAGTAGGTGGTTTCTGAGATCCCTTCCAATTCTGGCATCCTGTGATTCTGTTATTTTTTGTACCCATTCTCACTATCATATTGTATCTTAGGAAGCTTACTCTTAAGGTATAGATCAGTGGTTCCCAAACTCTTTTGGCCTACCACCTCCTTTCCAGAAAAAATATTACTTAGCGTCCCCTGTCACATACTATCACCGCCCCCTTACAGTTATTCACTGCCCCCAAATGCACCTGTGGCCATCACTGCCCCTCTGGATCACTGCAGCACCCAACAGGGGGCAGTGGCGCCCACTTTGGGAAACACTGGTATAGATGAATGCACATTACCAATAATCTCTAATAGAAATATTCTTTTCATATTCCATATAACAAAATTTGTCAAAACTCAATGTTTATGCTAAAGTGTGAGGTGAGATGACAAAGAGAAGAATGGTCATTCTGCCTAACCCAACCCTGGAAAAGTACTGAGCTTCTAACCTCGAGAAACACATCTCCCCCATGACCACAAAAATTCTAACATTTTCTATAGTGACTCCTTCCATCCCACCAATAAATATCATATCCCAAAACCACTGGAGGAATACACGATACGTTTTTTAAGGGTATATCTAAAATGTAAAAATCTTCAAGTCATTTGTATTACTTCTTTTGCTTGTTGGATTAGCCGGCTAATCAAATAAAGCAGAGCTTTAGTAGGTATCCAATGCACAGTTTATTTTCTTGATTCTCAGCCAATTTTTCCTTCCAATAATGATTCCTTTTAAGCAGACCTAATTATTTTCAATTGTATGAAAAAGCTAAAGGTTCAATTTGTTCAAAAGACCTTACAAACCTCTATTATTTGGATTAAGTTTTATTGTTTCTCCAAATTCATTTGAAAAAGGGGTTGTTTTTATTGTAGTCAATGCAGTTAATGGTGTTAACCAAAATTAATAGAAATTTTAAGTCATCCTGAGCTTTGGCATTTAAACTAACATACATCCTACTAAAATTTACAATAGCAATTGGATTAAAGCAGCCCAAACTATTTTCAACAATAGAATTTCTTTGTTGCCTTGCAGAATTATTTTTAAATCATCTTCACTGAGGCACAGTGGAAAGAGAATTCATGTCTTCTTGAAATGCTTCTAAAAACACAAAATTATGGGGAAAGGTTGTAAAGACAGTGACTAATTTAAGGGTAGATTTTATGTGAGAATTAGACAACGGCAAGGTAGCCAATGGTAAAGATTTTTCTTATTTAAAGTTACAAACAATAAATTATGGGTCATGCCTTTTGAACTTTTTTACATCTGTCTCCTCAAAGCACTTCACTTGAATTCCAATAAAAAGTGCTTAAGTATATGCTTTACTTCTTGCTTTATCTAATAAGCTTGCATTTTTTATCAGCCAAAAATTTTCTTCCTTTAGTTAGAGAGGCTATAAAGAAATGAACTGGAGAAGCCAAACTATGGAATAGTTTTTAAAAAAAGAAAGAGGAAGGAAGGGAAGGGAAGGAAAAAGAGAGAAAGCAAAAAAAAAAAAGGTAAAATGGAAGAAAGGAAGGAGGGAAAGAAGGAAGAAAACTATGATTTTTAAACTCCCTAAAGCATTGGCATTTGTGTAGCATATTTTAAGGACTAAGATAAACCACTGAAAGAGAAATGATACCATATGCATGCATTTCCATGTCACTGGTTGTAATGAGATTTGGGAAATGATGTGATTATAATCCATTCTAACTATAGTTTGAAGATTGCTTTCTCAATTTCTTGGTCATTCTTGACTCTCTTTGACTAGAATGAATTTAAGAATATGTACTCTATAAGAATATCAAAATTGAATGACATTGAGAAAAGATACAGAAGAAGTTATCCTCTCTGTCACGGAATTATAGATTTGGAATGGACTTTAGGAGACATCTAGCCCAACCCCTGTATGAAAAAATAAAACAAAACATTTTCCTCTACAGATATTTGTTAGGTGGTCATCTAATCTCTGCTAGGAAGCCTGCAATGAGGGGGAACTACTATCCCTGCCCTCAGTATATTCTAGATACCCAGAACCGATTGTAGGTGTGCACGTATCGAGGAGATGGTTTTCACTAAAAACTTACTCCAACACTGGAAATCCCTTAAAAAGTGCAATGGAACTGACCCTGCATCCTGGAAGACTATGTCAGAATAGAGAAAACATCAGCAGGCCCTACCAAATTAGGAAGTTTTTAAGTATCTTCTCAATAGAATAATCTTTGTCTACTGTCAGAGCAGGAGCCAAAGGTAGATTCAGAGAGTCTTTTTACCAGAAGGTAAAAAATCAAAACAAACAAACAAAAAACCCTAAGAGGTGGGCACATTTCTTTGGAAACAGCCACTCAAAAAAAACCCCTCTCTTCTAAGAGACAGAGGTTTGATGTGCATAACAGGACTGAAGTAGAAATGGATATATTTCTATCAAGAATCCCTTTAAAAATTAAAGCTTTTAGTCAAGTTCTAGCTTGACAGAAAGTACATACTATAAGAATTCCGGAAAGGATCCATCAACATGGGCTGGAGTGACCTAGAAAGGATCGAATGAGGGACTGGACTTTGAAAGAAAGGAAGATGGTGGATTGTGCCTGTCATCCAAGGACAAGTGTAACTTTAGAGAAGAAATCATCAGAGCGTGGCTGTCAGATAGGGGTGACAGAACACAGAAACTTGTTGCATTTATACCTGTGAAGAGGTCACAGGATTTAGAGATCATCTAGAGTAGCCATCTGGTTTTATGGACAAGCAATCAGAGACTTAGAGGGGTGAGCATCACACACATAGGAAATGGTACAAGTATGTTTCAGTCTTTTGGCTTCAAAGCCAGCATCTGCTCAACCACATAGTACCTAAAACAAGTGAATGATGGTCAAAGTATGCAAGTGCATGTATGTAGTTGGCACCCACAAATAAATGCATGTGTATATAAAGAGGTATATAAATACACACACATACATACATAGTGTGTGTATATCATACAAGCATATATGTCTATGTACATGTGTAAATGCACACGCATATGTTTCTGTATATATACACGTGTATATGTACATACACACATACATGCCATATGTGTGCCATATTTATGGGGCATTTAGGGAGTGCCAAGGTTTGAAGGCAAGGAGATGCATCTTCCAAAGTTCAGATCTGGCCTCAGACACTTATTGACTGTGTGACTTTGGGAAAGTCACTTAATCATGTTTGCCTCAGTTTCCTCATCATCAAATGAACTGGAGAAGGAAAAGGCAAACCACTCCAATTACCTTTGCCAAGAAAACCCCAAATGGGGTCACAATGAGTCAGACACAACTGAACCACAACAATACATATAGCTTTATGTAACTATAACTGGGCGGTTCGGTGACCATTGTAAGGAACAGTTGGCACAAAGGTGGTTTGGAATATTGGAAAAGCAACTTTGAGTGACAGGAGCGGTGGTTGGAAGGAGAAGCCAAGGTTTGTGGGAGAAAAGAACCTTGAAAAGGGTCTTTGTCTCTGGACTTTGAGGGAAACGAAGGACATTTACCTGACCTCTGGAGTCTACCAAGACTACCTGAGGGTTTCCCTGGATTTCTATTTCCTGAAGACTTGATAGGTTTCCTGCTTCTTAACCATATCATCAAAGAAGAATTTAGACATCTGCCAGCAGCTAGCAGGAGTCTGCGGACCCAATTAGCTTGCTGGGCCAACCCCAAAGATTCAAGGTCCTGTCGTGTGCCAATTTAAGAGAGACTCTCATAAACCTTCTGTCTGTAGTTTAGTTTAGCTAGCAGATAGAGCAGAAGGAGTGAAAACTCCTGGTCGAGGCCAGAAGGCTTGGCCAGGCACAAAGGACCCTATTTGTTGTTGTGACAGGGCACGGCTACCCAACCCCATGCACCTCATCCATCCTCGATACTTCAATATATTAAATTATTTTGTTATCGAATTAACAGTCAGATAAAGCTCTTTTGGGGCCACAGTGGCAATAGAGGGAAAAAGGGGGAACAGGGGGAGACTATCTATCAAGCTTTGGCTACGCAAAGTCCAAGGCTACCAGTCATTCAGTCTTTCCCCAAAAGGTTTGGGTTCAGTAAGGGTTTCTTGAGATCTAGGCAATTAAGTTAAGTCCTAGAAAACAGTTTCCAAACCCAAAGAAACCCCTAACTGGACATTGACTCTTGTCCATCTCTGTCCATTACACCAATCACAGAGATAACCTGTTGGTACCCTCATAGTAAAGGTGAAGAATTCCCTAGATAGGCTTATCACACTCACAAACCTGTCCATCTAAATAACATCTTTGGGACTCCCTAAATCGTCTTTACACCATTAAAGATGTCATATTCAAGCTCTGGGAGTTGAGAGTCACACCTCGATTGACAGGTGAAGACAGTTGGACAACGGAATGTTCCCAGAGGCCATGAGGACAGGAGGAAAGGCAGTTGGGCAGAAAGGATATAAATACCCTGGGCAGCCCCCTGACAAGACCCCTTGGACCCCTTGTCTTTTGGGACCTTGGCTTTGCCTTGGCTGAGCCTTGCCTAAACTCTTGCTTTGGACATTTGATCTTGAACATTGATTGACCTGTGGATCCTCTGATTCTCTCTGAATCCCCTAGATATCTTGTTACCTGAACCATCTCTGGATATTTAGGTATCCCGGGGCCCGGGGTTGGGGGGATCCAGGAAGTGGGTAGGAGAAGAAGAGGGTGGTAAAGAATGGAATTTCCTAAAGGCTGTAGCAAACAACTAGCAGTAAGAAGCTGAGAGAAAACATATTTGCATCATCCAAACAGTTTGCTTACTCTGGTTTGGCTGTGGCCAGGCTGAGCCAGAGGAAGTGCAGAACAAGCCTAGCATTACTGAATAGCCTATAGTCCTGAGGGATTATTGTCATTGATTTAGTGATAGGGTCTCCTATTCCCCAACCCATTCCTGATCATTCATTTCCCTTGTTAAACAACATAGATAAAGTTATTAAGTACCTTCCTGGAGTAATTATTCCATCACCACTCTGGGGAGGGAGCAACACAGTCAGATGAACGTTATCCAAGGCTGATAGAGCCCAATACCAATAATCAATCAACCCCAGGTGGGACCTGAAAGGGATACCCATCCATTGACTTTTAGTGATCCTGCCTGGGGACTGTTATAGAGAAGGGCAGTTATTATAACATCCAGCTGGGTGGCAGGACTGGGGGCGGGGGACCAAACAAAGCCTCCTCAGATTAATATCTCAGATTATTACTAATAATAACCAGCCTAATAGTGGTAGTATCCAGATTACCCCCTTTCTTTTATAACAAAGGTTAGCAAAGCTTGCATTCAGGTCTTATCTCCAACCACCCACTGGCTATGTGACAATGAGTCAATCAAAATCAGTGAAAAATAATATATTAAGAGCACACTCTGGGCTAAGCACTGTGAAAAGGATTGGAAATGCCAAGAGCAAGGGCGGAAAACACAGCCTTTGCTCTCAAGAAGCTTATGTTCCAATTGGGAAAGGCTGCACCTATAAGAGGTGTTAGTGGGGCTGAAAAGGCTTAGATAGCCTAAGCAGGCACTGATGGCACAGATGGCAAAGCCCAGGGCCCCCTGGAAGCTTCTTTCCCTGCTCCAAGGAACTTCCTAAGCATAATGGTTCAAAACTGTTCAGAATAGAGCAGCATGTCCACAGGAAGGAAACCCTCCAATCCTGGGTCAGCCCTAAACTGGACTGAAATGGGAAAATAACCCAGTTCTTGTGAACAGTTCTTAGTTGCTCAATGTGACAGTGGTGGCCAACTACCTGAGAAAGCCCTTTATGCTGGGTGACTTTCATAATTTCCAGTAATTAACAAGAGGCAGCAGGTATACCATTTGCCTTTTTGCTTTTTTTTTTTTTCCTTTCTAGAGCCCACATTCACACAAATAAAACACATGACTCCTTGCACATTAATGGCCTCCAGGGTTGTGTTTATTGACCTGGCCTCTTTCTTTCCTTCATAATTGTTCCTTGTCTCTGTTAATGCAACAAGCTATCCTTAGTAATTGATACTAAGCAGTTTATAGTCATAGAAATCGATGTGTCACTCTAGAAGCTGCTGCTCTTACCCTCTCAGTTGTCAATGTGTTCAGCTCCCACACAGATCCTCATGTGAAGAACTAATGTTACAACCTTGGCCCCATTCCAGAATTTTGGACTAATGGAGTGCTCTATTACTACTAATAATTTTTTCTCAGGAGACATTGTAAAGGGAACCTCTGGAGGAATAAAATAGATGTTGGCTTTTCAGGAAACCAGTTCCCAGGGAGAAAGAAGAGAGGGACATTTTCAAAGAGGAGGAGACAAGAGAAAGAATGTTAAGAGGTGTGTGTGTGTGTGAGAGTGAGTGTATGTGTGTGCACACATGTGCATGAATGCATGTGTATGTGGTAGGATGGGCATGTGGGAACATACATATATCAGATAATGGTAAGAGAATATGACAAAAAGGAAGAAAGAGAAAAGAAAAAGGTAAGGATATACATGAGGAGGATAACCTCTGAAGACAGAGCTTTCCCAAGAGCAAGCAGTATCTTGTGCTCTATCTAGGAAATTGCACTACCAAAGGCAGATCATCTAGACATAGTCAATGGAAGAAGAAATGAGGAGAGGTGCACCTTTGTTCAGAGTCACTGAGGCTGTTATTTGTTGGCAGAGTGGTTTGTCATCCTCAAAGAATGATTCCCTGGGATATGACTGCCAGCCTCCTGAGATTGGGCAAACATTTCTCTCTGCTCTTGGTGATTCATATGAGACAAAGCATAATGCCCAAAGGAACTTAGAAAGCTTTTCTGAGGATTATGAAGTCATGGACAAAAATAAACAAGTTTAAAAAATTGAATGTCTTATGGCTTTGTTAGTATTTTCATCATTGTTTGTGATTAAAGGTAGGGGACTCAGAAGAAATAGGCAGATTTGGACACTGAATAATCAAATAAGGAGATAGTTACTGAGCATGGAATTGGACTTCTGGACCACAAATTAAAATGTTAAAAAATGGGCTTTTGGCCAAGAATATAGCAACCCAACAACAGATGTGGAAGGAAAAGAGAGGAAAAAGAAGGAAGAGGAGAAATATATTTGTTCAGCAATCTTAGTATCTAATTACAAGAATTTGAAAATGGAGATTGGGAGAGAAGGAAGACAGAAAATTGTCCTTATATATCTGACAAGTATTGCGCAACATAATAGAAAGCATTGTAAAGTAAGGAGAATAGCAGAATAAAGGACTATGCTGGTGAACCTATGGCACGCATGCTGAAGGAGACTGATCTCCTCCCCCTCTCCACTGTGTCTGAGGACATTTTTCATATCACCCACTCCTCTGCCTAGCAGCCCAATGGGAGCATTTCCTCCCTCCCCTTTCTGGAGTAATGATGTGGCTCACATGAGCATGAGGGTCACAGTTTGGGCACTTGGTCTCTAAAAGGTTTACCATCACTAATATAGGGCCTATAATTGACAGGGAACAATAATCAAACAGAGAACCACCAGTAAACAAATGAGCTACAATGTCTACCTAAAAATCAACAAAGTAATAAACAATAAACAGAGTGAAAAGGAGCTCCTAAAATAAGGAGGCATTTTTAAACTCAAAGATTTCCTTCATACTTTAACATTTTTCATAATTGAAATATGACTCTGAAGAAGTATAATTTATTTAAAAATAAAACAAAATTATGGGAGAGCAATACCATATTGATAAGTTATACTCATAAGAAAATCCATGAAACTTAGAAAATATGGTGAAGACCATTTGAGACTAATAAACAGAGAGAAAACCAAAAGGAATATAATTATGATAGTATAACTACAGACTGCCTAATCAGAAAGAAGAATTGAATGAGGAGCTTGGAAACATAATTTGATTGCTGAGAAATTTTTAATATCCAGATATCTGCTAGACTTTTCTTTCTTTTCCAAAAAACAGGAAGCTAATAATGTCCTTGGTTGTTTTAAATAAAAATTTAAGCCTTGAAAGGAAGACAGGAAAAACTGATACTCTGAAGCTATTATTGATCAACAACAAGAAAAGGAGGTTGCTGACTTTAAAATTGCAAAAACCTTGAGAGCAAAGGAACACACACACCATCATAGAGTTCAGGAGAGAGAAAGAGAGGAATCTGCTCACAGCATTATGTAAGGAATAGATCTTTGGGTAGCATATATCAAAGGGTTCAGATAAAGGATAGAGAGGATCTTATCGGCTAAAATTTTGCAGTAAAAGTCAGAAATAAAAGTATAAGAACATTTCTTGAATAAATTTTAAAGAGATAAACAAAAATTATTTTAATGAGAAAAGGAAGGAGCTGCCTAAAGAGATGATGTGGTTGCAATGAAAAACTCATCAACCAACTCATATTTCTTAAAAAAAACATGACTAGATTCAAAAACTCTATTCAATATTATAGTAATTAGAAGAATTATTCATAGGAAGAGGTTGGAGTACTAAATGGTCTAAGATGATATGGGAGAAAAAAAGGAGGAGGATGAATAGTATATGGCACCAAGAGAAACTTGAATGAATAAGAAAAATAGGATATTCTATACCACACAAAGAGGGCATGGGAAGGGGAGGGGATGAATACTATTATAAGAAGGAGAGGAAGAGATCTTTAAGAGGTAATATTTAAACCTTACTCTCAGCGGAATTAAACCTGAGAGGGAAGAGCAGCTATATCCATTGAGATATAGAATTCTATCTAATCCTACTGAGAAATTCAGAAGGGATTAACCAAGGGGAGAAGAGGAGTGGGGAGGTCAAAAAAAAGGAGGGGAGGAGAGGGTGGGAATTCATTAGGCCTTAAAAAAAAAAAGAGGGGAATAATAAGGGAGTTGAAAGGGAATTAAATCAAGGGAGGGGTCAAGGGGGAGTGGTTTAAAACAAACCACTAGCTTAAAAGAAAAAAGTGTAAGAAAAAGGGGTAGAACTAGGAGAGCATACCAAAATGTTGGGGAGTATACAACTGATAATTATAACTCTGAATCTGAATGGGATGAACTCACCCATAAAACGGAAGCGAAGAGCAGAGTGGATTAGAAACCAAAATCCTACCATATGTTGTCTACAAGAAACACATATGAGATGGGTAGACATACACAGGTTTAAGGTCAAGGGCTGGAGCAAAATCTTTTAGGCTTCAACTGAGAAAAAGAAGGCAGGAGTGGCAATCATGATTTCTGACAGAGCCAGAGTAAAAATAGATATGATTAAAAGAGACAGGGAAGGTCTCTTTTACATCCTGATGAGGGCAGTATTGAGAATGAGGAAATAACAGTACTCATCATGTATGCACCAAATGGTATAGTATCCAAATTCCTAAAGGAGAAACTGGCAGACCTCAAGAAGGAAATAGATAGTAAAATTATACTTGTGGGAGATCTAAATATTCTTCTTTCAGATCTAGATAAATCAAACCAAAAAATAAATGAGAAAGATATAAGAGAGGTGAATGAAATCCTAGAAAAATTAGAGTTAATAAATGTGTAGAGAAAAATAAATAGGGACAAAAAGGAATACACCTTCTTTTCAGCTGTACATGGTACATTCACAAAGATTGACCATGTAATAGGGCATAGAAACACTGCAAAAAAAATGTAAAAGAGCAGAAATAATGAATGTATCCTTTACAGATCATAATGCAATAAAAAATAAAAATAATAATTCTTAAGGGCACGTGGACAGGCAAATAAAAAACTAATTGGAAATTAAATAATATGATTCTCAAAAACCAGTTAAAGAACAAATCATAGAAAAAAAATTTCATTAAAGAGAATGACAATGATGAGACATCCTAACAAATTCTGAGGGATGCACCTCAGGCAGTACTCAGGGGGAAATTTATATCCTTGAGTGCATGTATTAACAAATTAGAGAAGGCAAAGATCAATGAACTGGACATGTAAATAAAAAAACTAGAAAGGGAACAAATTAAAAATCCCCAGTTAAAGACCAAATTAGAGATTATAAAAATTAAAGTAGAAATCAATAAAATTGAATGTAAAAGAACTATTGAACTAATAAATAAGACTAGAAACTGGTACTTTGAAAAAACATATAAAATTGACAACATACTGGTCAATCTAATTAAAAAAAGAAAAGAAGAAAACCAAATCATCAGTATCAAAGATGAAAAGGGAGGCCTCACCTCTAATGAAGAGGAAATTAAGGCAATCATTAAAAACTATTTTTCCCAAGTATATGGCAATAAATACAGCAACTTAGCTGAGATGGATGAATATTTACAAAAAATATAAATTGCTAGATTAACAGTAGAAGAAATAAAATACTTAAATAATCCCATATCAGAAAAAGAAATTGAACAAGCCATCAAAGAACACCCTAAGAAAAAATCCCCAGGACCAGATGGATTCACGAGTGAATTCTGTCAAACCTTCAAAGAACAATTAATTCCAATATTATACAAACTATTTGAAAAGATAAGCAAAGAAGGAATTCTACAAAACACCTTTTATGATACAATGATGGTACTGATCCCAAAGCCAGGTAGATCAAAAAAAGAGAAAGAAAACTACAGACAAATCTCCTTAATGAACATGGATGCAAAAATCTTAAACAGAATACTAGCAAAAAGACCCCAGCAAGTGATCAAGAAAGATCATCCACCATGATCAGGTGGGATTTATACCAGAAATGGAAGGATGGTTCAACATGAGGAAAACCATCCACATAATTGACCATATCAACAAGCAAACCAACAAAAACCATATGATTATATCAATAGATGCTGAAAAAGCCTTTGACAAAATATATCTATTCTTAGTGAAAACACTAGAAAGTATAGGAATAGAAGGACCTTTCCTAAAAATAATAAACAGTATATATCTAAAACCATCAACATGCATCATATGCAATGGGGATAAATTAGAAGCCTTTCCAATAAGATCAGGTGTGAAACAAGGATGCCCACTATCACCTCTATTATTTAACATTGTACTGGAAACACAAGCAGTAGCAATTAGAGAAGAAAAAGAAATTGAAGGTATTAAAATAGGCAACAAGGAAACTAAGCTAAGCAGATGATATGATGGTCTACTTTAAAAATCCTAGAGAATCAACTAAAAAGCTAATATAAACTAATCAACAACTTTAGCAAAGTTGGAGGACACAAAATAAATGCACATAAATCATCAGCATTTCTATACATTTCCAATACATCACAGCAGCAAGAGGTAGAAAGAGAAACACCATTTAAAATTACCCTAGACAATATAAAATACTTAGGAATCTATCTACCAAAGCAAACACAGGAATTATACGAATACAACTACAAAACAATTTCCAAACAATTAAAACTAGAACTAAACAATTGGAAAAAGCATTGATTGCTTATGGGTAGGACAAGATAATATATTAAAAATGTCCATTCTACCCAAATTAATTTACCTATTTAGTGCCATACCTACCAAACAACTTTTTTACTGAATTAGAAAAAATTCAAGAATATCAAGGGAAATAATGAAAAAAAAACTGTGAAGGAAGGTGGCCTAGCAGTACCAGATTTTAAACTATACTATAAAGCAGCGGTCATCAAAATGATATCATACTGGCTAAGAGATAGAAGGGAGGATCAGTGGAAATGACTTAGGGTAAGTAACGCCAGCAAGACTGTGTATGATAAACCCAAAGAGCTCAACTTTTGGGACAAAAATCCACTATTCGACAAAAACTGCTGGGAAATTTGGAAAACAATATGGGAAAGATTAGGTTTAGATCAGCATCTCACACCTTACACCAAGATAAATATAGAATGGGTGAATGACTTGAGTATAAAGAAGGAAACTACAAGTAAATTAAGTGAACACAGAATAGCATATTTGTCATATCTATGGGAAAGGGAAAATTTTAAAACCAAACAAGAGTTAGAAAAAATTACAAAATGTAAAATAAATTATTTTGATTATATTAAATTAAAAAGGTTTTGTACAAACAATAACAATGCAATCAAATCAGAAGGGAAACAACAAACTGGGAAAAAATCTTTATAAGAAAAAACTCTGACAGAGGTCTAATTACTCAAATATACAAGGAACTAAATCAATTGTATAAAAAATCAGCCATTCTCTAATTGATAAATGGGCAAGGGACATGAATAGGCAATTTTCAGATAATGAAATCAAAACTATAAATAAGCACAGGAGAAAGTGTTTTAAATCTCTAATAATTAGAGAAATGCCAATCAAAACAACTCTGAGGTACCAACTCACACCTAGAAGATTGTCTAAAATGATAGCTGGTGAGAGTAATAAATGTTGGACGGGATATGGCAAAATTGGGACATTAGTGCATTGCTGGTGGAGTTGTGAAGTGATCTAGCCATTCTGGATGGCAATTTGGAACTATGCCCAAAGATCTCTAAATAACTGCCTGCCCTTCAATCCAGCCATAGCATTGCTGGGTTTGTACCCCAAAGAGATCATAGATAAAAAGACTTGTACAAAAATATTTATAGCCGTGTTTTTTGTGGTGGCAAAAAAACTGGAAAATGTGGGGATGCCCTTCATATGGGGAATGGCTGAACAAATTGTTGTATATACCGGTGATGGAATACTACTGTGTTCAAAGGAGAATAATAAACTGGAGGAATTCCATGTGAACTGGAAAGACCTCCAGGAATTGATTCAGAGTGAAAGGATTAGAGCCAGAAGAACATTGTACACAGAGACTGATACACTGTGGTAAAATCAAATGTAATGGACTTCTGTACTAGCAGCAATGCAATGACCCAGCACAATTCTAAAGGATTTATGGAAAAGAATGCTACCCATATTCAGAGGAAAAACGACATGAGTGGAAACACAGAAGAAAAACAACTGCTTGAACACATGGGTTGATGCGGACCTGATTGGGGATGTAGACTCTAAACAACCACACAAATGCAACTATCAGTAATATGTAAATAAGTCTTGATTAATGACACATGTTAAAACCATTGGAAATCCACATTTGCTATGGGGGGGCCTTTTAAGAGGGGTTAAAGAGGAAAGTAAAAACATGAATCATGTAACCATGGAAAATTTTTCTAAAAAAATAAAACATTTAAATAAAAAAATGAAAGTCATTTATCCTTCAAAAAAAACCATGACTAGAATATTAAAATAAAGGCATACTACATTGTCCTATAAGAATAGTATGATTTATTTAGGTTTAGAATGATCTAGACTGGCAAAGAATGCCAAATATATCATAAAGGAATTATTCAAAATCCTAAATTGGAAGAAAAAAATTACCAAAGTAGGGACATCTACCAATACACTGAATTGTTACATACTGATAATAAATGGTCATCAGAGAGAGAGCTATCAATTCCTTTTTTTCCCCTTTTCTTTTCTCTTGCAAGGAGGATGATTTTAGAATTGAGGAAGGTAAAACAAAATGTGATGAACAAGAGGTGGAAAAACAAAATGAGTGAGGAAATAATTAAATATCTTCTAACTGCCCTCAAAGAATTCAAGTCATCTGGTCAGGCTCACATGAACTTCAACCAAAACTACTGAAGTATTATAAACTGATTATTGAATTTTATTACTTTTTGAAGGCTTATAGAAACCAAGAGTTGTGTCATGGGACAGACATTGTTATGATTTTCAAAAGAAGCATCAGGCATAGTCTACATATAATAGTCCAGTGAACAAGACATATTCCTGAAAAGATTATTGAACACTGTGTAAAGGGACACATTCTGAGCCATCAGAAGGGAAACATTGATCATTAAAAGCTTATTGTGAAGAATAGGTCATGCCAGACTAATCTGACTTCATTTTTTAGTAGTACTGTTCTGGAAGATCAAGGTAATGCTATAGATGTAGCATACATAGATTTTAGCAAAGTATTTCTCAATTTTTCCATTTTATCTTTATGGGTAAGATAGAAATAGATAGACTAGATAACAGTAAATTATAATTTCAAGAATAGAAATGCCCTCAAAAGTCTCCTAATACAACCCATATTTTAAGAGAACCACCATATATAGCACTACCAAAAAATGGCAATCCAGCCTCTGCATTCAAGATGTCTGTAATTGTGGACTCCAATTATCTTAAAAGGGAGCCCATTTTACTTTTTGAAACATTGCAGATATTAATTTACTTGACCATTCACATCAAGCCCATTTTTGATTTGGATTAATTTTGGTTCATTTCTACAATGTGCATCACAGGTTCTCATTAAGTTTCTGCTGAATGTACAAAGACAAAATCTTATTCCAAGTGATTTTAAAAAAAATAAAGTCAGCTTCTTCACTAATGTTATGAAAATGTTCCTACTCAAGATGGTGGCTCAACCTCACAAAAATATGACTTTACAACATTTGAATACTCAAACAAGTTCAAGTCAACAAATATTTATCAAGAGATTACAAAGCTAGAAATCCTGGACCCCAATATGGGGACAGTCAAAATAAATGCTTTGAATTTTGTCCTCTACCCAAAAGGGAACCACTGAAAGATTTAAACTGTGGGGTTAATTGACCAAGCCCATGTGGAGGCTAGATTCACGTTCATGTAGAAGCTGGAATATTAAGGGAGGAGACTGGAGGCTGAGGGTTCAGGGAGCAGGACAGTACTCTTCTTGCAAGATCATAGATCACAGGATCATATATCTGAAGCTGAAAGGGACCTGAGAGGCTGTCTAATCCACCCACTCATTTTACAAAAAGAGAAACTAATGCCTGGTATGGTTAAATGATTTTCCCAAGGCCATTTATGTAGTAAGTTAAAAGAAGTAACATAACATAATGATATTCTAATTCTCTTCTTTGTTAACAATTACTATTTCATGGGAATAATGTTAGTTCTACTTACTGAAAAACAGAAATCACATTCATTATAATTTAGACCTTGCATATATGGAAATATGAGATTGATAATATTTTTTTGATTAATAATATTTTCCCTCATGTTTTTTCTTTTTTCAGGCTTGTTAAGGTTTACATATATATATATATATATATATATACTGTAGAAAAGATAATAAATAATGGAGACACCAGGGGTGTTATAATAAATCTAAATGATTGTGGGTACACATACTGGGGTTTAGGAGAGACAAGACCAGGACAGGGAGACCAGAATAGCTAAGCTGCTCCTAACTGACAAAGGGACTCTTGACCAACTGCCACCACTGGGCCAGAGACTTTGAACACCAACAGGCAGGTAAAGGTTTTAACAAGTTTAAATATATTTAACTAAAATAGAGGTGGGAAAGCGATTTCTATACTTAAACCCTAAAAGACAAACCCACAGGGGAAAGGGGAGGATTTCCCTACTCTAATCTAGTGATCTAAGCAGGCAGGGCCCAAGGAGCAATGCAGTCTCTGGGAAGCTGGTTCAATCCTGGTACCAGCCAGACTTGAACAGCACAGCTATGGATCAGAGGGGTGGCTTTGAGGGTTCTCACGGTTTTCCAAAGAGGTTCGCAGGATGCCAAAATCCTAGGTGGTCCAAGATACCAAGTAGAGTGAGTGAACTTGAGGTGCTGTCCACCAGGTCTCAAACTCCTCCTCTGCTTGGTTCTGCTCTGTGGGTCTTTTCCTCTTGCTGGAAATCCACCTCCACTCAGGATCCCAAGGAAATCAGGAAGCAGGGTCTGAGATCTCCCTGGGCTGGCAACAGTTTGCCCACCATTAATGGAATCTCTCTCTCAGGGCACACACACTTCCTGCCCCTTCATTCCATTCTAGAATGCTCCAGGCTTCCTGCTAGGTCAACCTTAATCCTTAATTAATTACTACCTAATCTTCCTCACAACAATACATACATGTACATGTATGTATATACACACACACACATATATATAATATTACTTCTAAAGTTAAAGAATAGAAGTAATATTAACAATTTACATTTCAATACTTTTTATATTTACAAAGTACTTCTGGATACATTATTTCCTTCAATCTCAACAGTCCTATGAGGAGTGGGAAAATTATGGTCTGTTCTTTTTATATTTCTTTGATGAACTTCTTTTGTTACATTTTTAGTCCTGAGTTGTCTCCCTCCCAACCCTGCTATAGTTATTTGATATAGATATATATATGTAAACTATACAATATATATTTTATACATATAATTTTTTCTTTGGTGTTGGATAGCATTTTACTTCATGAAAAAATAATAGTTGATTTAAATGTTCATATTACCCAGAATAGCTTAGTTAATCACAATTACTCTTTGAACGATATTGTTATTGGTGTATATGACATTCTCTTGGTTCTGCTCATTGTATTAGAATGTTAGAGAACTAATATTCTCTGTCCTTAAAAAAATGTGTTGGCACATTTTGTTTGCATAAAACAGATACCTGCAAATAGCTAAACAATCTTACAAACAAGCAAATTTCCCTAAAAAGATTTAAGGAAAACTAATAGGATGATTGTAACCAACAATACACAATACTTCCTACTTTTGTAGGTAATGTAAGGGTTAAATTAAGGAGTTCAACAACTTGAGGAGCGTAGTTTAACAGGAACTTTGTTTAATCTAAGAAACAAGTACAGATAGAAAGATAGAAAAGAGGAAAGAGATATTATTAACCTTATATTCTATAAATATACCTAAAATTCATAATACTACCTAAAATTTCCTAAACCTACCTCTTACTGTCTTCTCAGGACAGGTTCTTCTGCTACTCTATAAATTATTCACTAACAACCTAACTCCCTAACATAATAGACAACCACCACTCACTCACTCACTCCAGTTAGTTTTCTATAGCAGCCAAACTGTCAGCAGCCAACTGCCAGGAGTTCCTTGCCTCAGAGAGAGACCTCCAACTCTCTAGAGATCCCAGTGGCAAAAGACCTTTTCCTCAGTGGCTGCTTCCTTTCTCTCCTCACTGACCAACTGTCTCCATCTCACTTCCTGTCCGAGGGCAGACTACTTTCTCTCCTCAGTCCTTATCTTCCTGGTAACAGAATCTTCAGCTCTGGCTCACTGACTCCTGTCAGTTCTGATCTACTTAGAAACCCTGCTCTCTAGCCTCCTAAGGAGACAGAGGGAGAGATTTAGAAAATCCCTTTAACAGTCACTAGTTCCTGGAAAAGAAAATTCTATTCTTTAATTCTAATCTTTTGGCATAATTAGATCTTTAGGGTTCTTACTTAAAACATGAAGATGATCATGCTTAAATTCTCTACATTCCATAGTTTTCAGATTATAGTGGTTTTTAAATGTCCACATGCAACAAAATACTATGACTGTTATCCTTTTGAACAGTTAAGATTTCAATGATCTAGTGAAAAAGTGTTTGAAAATAGCCATATTTGAATGGATGAATGGGTAAATGGATAAAAAGTATGCTAGGAGTCGGGAAACAAGTTAAAACAGTCCCTGTGGTACTGTAGAAAGAGTGTTGGACCTGGAATAAGGAAAACCTAAGTTCATATTCATCCTCTTTCTTCTTGTTATGGGAGCTACACAGCATAGTGGATAGAGTGCTAGACCTGAAGTTAGGAAGACCTGAATTCAAATCTAATCTCAGATAACTTATTAATTGTTCAACTCTGAGCATGTCATTTAACCCTATTTGCCTCAGTTTTCTCACCTGTTAAATATTAGAACTGGAAAATGAAATGGCAAACCACTCCAATATTTTGGCCAAGAAAACTCCAAATGGAGTCAAAAAGAGTTGGGCACCACTGAAATGACTAAACAACATTTTTTACTTGTGTGACCCTAGGCAAGTCACTTAACCTCTGTCTATCTCAATTTACTTATCTATAATATGGGGCTAATATCTACCTCTCAGAGTTTGTATGAAGATAAAATGAGACAATCGTAAAGTCCTTTACAAACTTTAAAGTGATATGGAAATCCTAATTATTAGTAATTTGGAAAGACATGACATTCAGTTTCAGAGTAAATGGAAAGGCATAGAAGTACAGAGTTTCCAGTAATAATGCAGATGTCACTTGCTTTCCACTAATAAGACAATATCCCTCTCATTTGATAAGGAAGAAATATGTGTTTCTATACTATAGGAAAGAGTACAGGATTTCTGGTTAGAGGACCCAACCCCAAAATGCAGTTCATATGCTGAATAATAGAATGTGATTTCATTCCATTAGACTGAGAGCTCCTTCATAAAAAATTGTGGGTCTTTTT
This sequence comes from Gracilinanus agilis, assembly GCF_016433145.1. Taxonomy (NCBI): domain Eukaryota; kingdom Metazoa; phylum Chordata; class Mammalia; order Didelphimorphia; family Didelphidae; genus Gracilinanus; species Gracilinanus agilis. Next base: position 131,307,411 of record NC_058135.1, read on the forward strand.
CCCAATTTTTGCCTTCCCCATTGCATAGTACAGTGCTTGACATATAATAGATATGCTTAATAAATGCCAATTGATTGACTGATGTAAGAGTATACTTTTTGGATCAGAGACAAGTTTAAATGATGGAAAGAGGTCTCTAAGTGGCTTGCCCTTGGGATCTTCTCTTGGCCTTGTCGCATTTAACATTTTATCACTGACTTGGATAAAAGGTTAGAAAGTAAACTTGTGAAATTTGCCAGTGAAATGAATTTGAAAAGAATAACTAATGTTTTGGATGAAAGAGCCTCAATCCCCGGAAGATATCAATGAATGTGAAAGATAGACCAAATATAATAAGACTCATTTGCACAAAATTCTGTGACGTGTATTGGGGTCCAAAAATCAACTTTTTTAGTATTGAACAATGTCTAGGCTAGGCACAAAATGTCTGTGGAAAAAAAATGGAAAAGATTGGGGACTGAACTTTTCTATGAGACAGAAGTATGTCATGTCATATTTAAGGGAAAAAAAGAATATTCTTCTATGTTGCCTTAAGAATGTTGCCTATTACAATAGAATGTAAGAGACTTCTCTACTAGCAGCAATGCAATGATCCAGGACAATTATGAGGGAGTTATGAGTAAAAACACTATCCACATCCAGAAAAAGAACCGTGGGAGTAGAAACACAGAAGAAAAACAACTGCTTGATCACATGGTTCAATGGGTATATGATTGGTGATATAGACTCTAAAAGATCACTCTATTGCAAATATTAATAATATGGAAATAGGTTTTGAACAATGATACATGTAAAAGCCAGTGAAATTCCTCATTGGCTATGGAAGGGGGTAGGGAGGAAGAGAGGGAAAGAACATGAATCATGTAACCATGGAAAATATTCTAAATTAATTAAAATATATTAAAAATATAATGGATGAATTAGGAATCAATAAATCAACATTTATGACATTAAAAAAAAACAATGTTGCGTATTTCCAAGTGAAGGAGTTGGTATTAGTATTTTGTACTCTTTCTGAGTCAGACTGCAACAGGAATAGCATATTGTGTTTCAGAGATTATATTTCAAGCAGGACATTAATATACTCATGAATAACTGGACATTCTCAATGACAACTTTACTGAAGACTGGCATATGAAGCATGTTTAGTCTGGAAAATAGAAGCTTCAGAGGACATGTAAGCCCAGTCAGCAAGTATCTGAGCATCTATCAGGTGGATCCTAATTTGAATTCTTTTGTCCTGGATGGATGGAATGGAAGTAATAAGTAGCACTTGAAAGGGGTACAATTCTGCAAAATGGAAGGACTATATTTCTATGTGAGTTATCCATACAGTTGAGTTGGTTGCTTTAGAAGGTTAGAGCACCTGCACATTTAATATATTACGACCCTAAACCATATGACTTCTTACTAGTAATTATTTAGCAGAGTCTTCCTTCAGAAGAAGTTGGATACACTAGCCAGCGAGGTCTTTTCATAAGATTCTCTGAGCTTCTTTTTTAAACAATTAGAGAAAAAATCCAATTTCATATGTTTCCCCACTTTATTATAGCCATTGGGATGTTTTGCAATTAGGATCATCTAATATATATATTTTTTTAATTTCCAGAAGAGATGACATTAGTAGCCCATAACCTTTGGGCTATCTTATTAGATTTCCCCATAATAGAGGTATAGATTCTGTCTCATTAAAAAAATTTGCTTTTGTCTAGGATTTCCAAAAGAAAAATAAATTAACTTATATAAGACATAGCTAATTTGAGGACTAAAACATATTTTTAATATTTGAGTAGAAAACTTTTTTGATAACTACTTTGCCATTTTATTTTTACCTATTCTACATCCTCAAGTTGTATTCTGCAACATGAAGAAAAAATGAAGAAGGTCTCTGACCAGTAGGGTGAACCCCTCATTGTAAACTATGAGGAGGAGGGCATGAATTAATACCACCAATGACAGAAAGGCACAGAGACCATGTGCTATGATTTGACTGAAGTTGTGAAGATAGGATTAACTCTCCCCTTGCCTATTTTTAGCTAAACAAATCAAGAACTCAAATCACCCTTACTTAACACTAAGAAAGAGAATTCATGAGTCAGTTACTATAGTAAGCTCACACCTCCAAAGGCTACTCTCTCTCTCTCTCTCTCTCTCTCTCTCTCTCTCTCTCTCTCTCTCACACACACACACACACACACACACACACACACACACACACACACAAACACATACACAAAGTGCTAGGTAAATTGAAAGTGAGGAAGGGACAGGAAGTTATGTGGAAAAAGGACTTTAAAAAGTCCTGAACATCCTGTCCAAGAGACTTCTCCTTTGGACTTCTTCTCCTTTGAACAACTTCTCCTTCGGACATCTTTGGACATTCTGCATTGGTGAACTTGCCTGAAGGAGGTTTCTTTTTCCCTGGATCCTGCCTCAGCTTGCTGGTTGAGTAGCTGACCTTCCTTTCCTGGCTTCTGGAGAGATTGGTTCTGGAGATTATTGCCTTGGCTTTGGAGGAGGCTGCAAGTGAAACTCTAGCTGAAGACACCACCAGACTTCTGGCTGAGGATTACTGAGAAATCCACTTGGGGGCAAGGGTTATGGGGAAACCCCTGTAGGACTGAGCCTCACTTCAGCAGACGGGCTGGTAGGCTCGTTAAAATCTGTCTCTTTAGCTACATTTTTCCACTTTCACTCTTTCCACTTCTTTGTAAATAAAGCTGCTAAAAGTCATTTTGACTCAAGCTATAATATTTTTAAATTGGACACCTCAATATTACTTAAATATAAAACTTAAATTCAAATTCTTACAAAGTGATGCCCATGTCAATGAAATCACAAATTCTTTTGAGCATTACAGCACACTATTCTAATCTAAGAGATTATGAGATCCATCAAAGTTTTGATTTTGCTCAAATATTTCAAGTTTCTTCTACCTGCCCCACTGAGTTATGTCATTCTCCTGAGCCTTGCTCCTATTGTGGTTGGGTGCCCTATAGCTTATTGGTACCCCTCCTAAAATATGGCACCTCCAACTAAACATAGTATTGTATATGTTGTCTCAACAGATAAAGTCATTAGTCAGTCAATAAACATTTATTAGGCATTATGCCAGACACTGTGCTGAGCCCTGGGGGATACAAAGAAGAAGTACTGGGTATATACAGATAGAGTGCTAGACCAGAGTCAGGATGGCCTGAATTCAAATCCAGCCTTAGTCACTTCCTAGCTGTGTGATCCTTGGAAGTCATTTAACCTCTCTCTGCTTCATATTCCTTATCTGTAAAATGAGGATGACAATAATACCTACCTATCAGTTTTGGTGTTAAATGAAGATAAAATAAAATGAAAAATCAAAAGACTTTGCCAAATCTTAAAATACTATGTGGTATCGCTATTCAGTCATTTCCAGTCATGTCTGACTCTTTGTGATCCCATTTGGGGTTTTCTTGGCAACAATATTGTAGTGGTTTGCCATTTCTTTCTCCAACTCATTTTACTATGGAAGCGAGGGTATTCTGGGTGGCAACTATAAAGGAAACTGAGGCAAACAGGGTTAAGTGACTTGACCAGGATCACAAATCTAGTAAGTTTCCGAGGCCAGATTTGAACTTAAAAATATGAATCTTCCTTACTCCAGCCTGAGTACTTAACCTACTATGCCACCTAGCTATTATTGTTGCTGCTGTAGTTATCGTTACTAATTCATGAGCCAAGAGACTTATTGAAAACTTGCTGCTTTTAGGGATTTTGGCACTATTCTAAGAGTAGAAAGCTGTTGCCAAGGCAGAGTCATGACTTATTTTAAATGAACCAATCCCTGATGTCTTAACATCATGTTATTATAAGATAAACAGCTCATACGTGCTACAGAGCTTGGGAATTAGAATAAGAAGAGATCTAAGTAAACATTTAGGGACAAACCTTACCCCATCCTCATGTTTTATAGATGGAAGAAAAGGAAGCTTGGAAAAGTTACCCAACTTTCCTGAGTAGGAAGAAACTGAGCTACAATTTGAAGTCAAGGGGCTTTCTCAAGGTTGCTCAGCTAGTGGCAGAGACATAAAGTGCCCTGAGTCCTAGTCCCTACTTCATAGCACCCAGGCGTTGCCTGTTTGATGAAAGGAAATTACAAGTGTCTGGAATAATGGGGCAGTGTGACAGAATATAGAAACATCATCCCAACGAGGACTCCTAGTGCTTGTTCTGCTGTTGTTCAGTCATTTTCAGTTGTGTCTGACTCTTTGGGAACCCATTTGGGATTTTCTTGGCAAAAATACTCAAGTGGCATGCTATTTCCTTCTTCAACTCATTTTACAGACAAGGAAACTGAATCTAAAGCATTAAATGATTTGTCTAGGGTCATGCAGCAAGTATCTGAGACCTGATTTAAACTCAGGAAGATGAGTCTTCCTTACTCTAGGCTAAGTACTCTATGCCATTGGGCCACCTCGCTGTCCCTAGTGCTGGCTAGGAAGTGCTTTTTGGTTGGCATTGGGATATAATGGACTTTATGAGGGACTTCATGACTCTTTAAGCATACTTTACCTAAGTAGAAACAGTTACTTACTCCAAGACTTCACCATCACCACCATCCTCATCATAATAACAATAACATGATAGCAATATATATTAAAGCATTGTGACGAGAAACTACAAAATGTCTGGATCTATTCATTGATGCAGACATTTCAAGGGAATAATAAAGATGGCACAAAAAATCCCACAAACATTTAGTATCTACTGAATACTTAGACAATCAAGTAGTCAGAATTTACACCCCAAAAGGGATATTTTGGAACCAGCTCATACAGGAGTCGGCTATTAAATCTTCAATGAGAGCATTTACACTTCAGAAATTAGAGACTGATTTATATTTCATTGATTGTCTATCCTCAAGAAAAGACAGAGAAAATATGAAAAATGCAGATTAAGCTTAAAATGTGTGATATGTTTTTTCAGAAAGCTTATTGTTACACATTTGATAGTACAAGTCTGCACCATCTCACCATTTTTATATATGCTAAAAAATGCCAAATCCCAATACTACAAATTCAAACCTCAGAACATTATTGCAAATTCAACAAATAAACTACTCTAAGTATAGCACTGTAAGACTAAACAATTGCCCATAATTGCTCAAAAATAACATTGACTCTTGAGAATTTAAGAATAATGTTTAATGCTGCCTTGTCAAACTCACTTAACCTCTTAGTTACATGGAGGGAGCTTTCAGAATAAGGAACTAGTGGGAGAAATCAAAATCATGTGGGATCAAGATGAAATACAAATCTTCTCTGTCATTTTCCTTCTCATAGAGTAATCCTGAAAATTTCTTTGTCAAAACTAGAGATGACAAGCCTACATTTAGTGCTTTCAATTACCAAAGAAGTTGTTTTATGTACTTCTATTAAATAGAAAAGAATCAAAGCAGCACATTCACTTGGGCTGGGACTTTAAAAATCTGATCTTTATGTAACAAAAGATGAAAAGAAGAAAGTAATAATATTAAATCTAATAGTGATAATCATTATTTACATCACAATACTTTAAGGTTTTCAAAGCATTTGACACACATTATATCATTTGAGCATTTTATTATGGCAAGCATAATCTTGCTATAAGACCTTTGAATTTTCCTCATGACTTTTTTTAGCCCCTGAATCCTATTTTAATGGTTCTACACAGAAAAGAGATTCCAACTTTGTTTAAGGATTGACTTCAATTACTTTTTGAATCTTTTCCTACTCTAAGCTTCTCTAATTCTTTGAACTTACTCCAGACTCCAGGAAGTTGCCATAATCTGGTAGGAAGAGTAACAGCCTTGGAATTAGTATACCTGTCTTCAGATAGGGCATCAGATACATTCTGGGTGACCTCAGGTGAGTCACAGTCTCTCTGAGCTTCAGTTCTCCCATCTATAAATGGAGAATAATGATTATTGTATGGCCCACCTCACAGCCTTGTTAAAAGGAGAGCATTTTGCAAAACTTAAAAGCCTAGATATATGTGTTGCTAATCATTGTCCTTCTGGTCAGGACCATTGGCTAGTTGTGTGGAATTGTAAAAGTGGGCAAGTTATATGCCAGAGGTTGAGTGAGGATAAGGTTCTAAATGGCTTTCTTGGTGTATAACCTGATGGTTCAAATCTCCTCGGTCAATTCCAAGGCATCCTAAAGAGAGATTGCTCTCACAGCTCTCCAATCCTAGACCTCCTTGGCAGTGGCAGGTTAGCCTTTATTTCCAACTAAAGAACCATTCTGCTCAGTTTTATTCTTGGCCTGGGAGCAGTAAAAATGGTGCTCAAGCTGAAAAGTGCTACCAGCTCTAGCTATAAACTTTGTTGGTAACTACAAGCCAAGGGAGAGCACAGGGAATTTTTGAGTAACCCCTTGGGTGGTGAAATAGAACCACTGGATTAAGTAAAACAAGTGATGGGCATAAAAGATGCCTATTATAAGGATGAATATGGTCGGTTTATTTAGGAAACCACTGGCTCATGATATTGTGTGTGTGTGTGTGTATATATATACATGTCGACTCACATATATAAAAGGTTTAAAAAAACACCTCTCTTAAATCCCCATTTCCCTAAAACGCATTAATCATGATCATATTTGTAAGAAAGCATGTCCTGGTTTTCCTGAACATGAACAGTCAATGAGCTATCATTAGCAATGATGATTATCTTCTGTTCCCCCCATGTACAAATTATTGACTTCATCCTGTTCTTGGGTGAAACCCCAAGCTCATGGATATAATTATCTTTTTTCTAACTTTTCTTTTCTCTTTCTTCTTTGCCTACATTCCAACAACTACTTTCACACCAAGAACCTAATTACTTTAATTTTCCTAGCCCATCTTCTCTACTTTTTTCAATTACAGTGACTGTGAAAGTTGAATTGGAGAGTTTCATTAGAACTAAGAAAAATTCACCTGGTAAGAAAATGATGTTGGCCATCAAAATGCAGAACTTTTTAGACATGATCCCCATTTCTCTCCTATTTATAACTTTATAATCCTACCAAGTTGTATCCTGCTTTGCTCCTAAATGATGCTGAATTTTTGTTATCCTGGTGCCTTTGCTCACATCATTTCCTTTACCTATGAGTGCAACAATTGAAATATTGTCCACCGTCAAAGCAGAATTCAAATTAGAAGATAATAGATTAGAGTGAAAGCACTGGCTCTATATTAGAGGACTTGAGTTTAAATCCTTCCTTTGCTGTTTCTTATCAGTGTGACTGGTAACTTCCTGGTACCTTCATATCTTTATCTAAAAAATGAGAGGGATAGGTTAGATGGTGTTTGAGGTACCTTCAAGTTGTAGATCTGTGATTCTTCAGGAAACTTGACTTGATTTCCCCAGTCAAAAGTGATCCTCCCATTTTCCTGTTTTTATGGCATTTTGCTCAGAGACCACAGGCCTAAAGTAAGAAAGTGCCTCAAATCTTGGAGCTTGGTTAGACATGAAGGATAAGGTCATCTACTCCTAGACCATTGCCAGTCGTCTTGACTTTTGCCATGCCACTGGACTTTAGTGACTCTGGAAGAGAGAGTAAGGCTGACAATTCTGTTCAATTCTGCCTCATTTGAATCTACTTTATGTAGAAGTGAAAAGATATCACCAATGATATCATTTTGGTCCTCTTCAAGCACAAGGACAACAAATAACCAATCAATCAAGTAAGAAGCAACATGGAATAGTAGATGAAATACTGGACTTTTGAGTCAGAAAAAACTGGGTTCAAATCATGTTCCTGACATTTATTACCTGCATGACTAGAGATAAATCCTTTTTTTTCTCTCTGAACCTTAAGTGACTTCTCTTGACTATAAGAAATTTCCAGAGTAATTCTTATAATAGCATCAAACTTGCCTGAATAAAATGCTCAAATAATAGAAAAGTTGTAAAGTGCTTTGAAAGCTTTGAAGTATTGTATCAATATATCTATTACTAATATACTTAATATCACCATTTTGTTACATCGAGTTCAGATTTATACAAGTACTGGCAAAAGTCACTAGCAGCCTTTGATTCTTTTATGTTAATGCAGGTGGATAAAATGACCAACTTTTTGTAATTGAATGTTGAGATACAATCTCATCATCTGTAAACTTAATGAAGGCATTGTGAGGACCACTCCAAAAGAAACCAATATGACAAAGATGATTTGTGCTTTTTCCTGTTTCCACATAGCTTTGATTTCTCCCAGTAGGCTTCTATATTTTGAAAACATTTCATTCTCTATATAGTTTGGATATTAAGAGAGGTCAATGTGGCAGCACATTCCAAGAACTATAGGCTACCTTCATGGCTTTCTTTAGCTTTAAAGTCTTAGTTTAATGGTACCGTACTTAAAGGGGTTTAAATTTTGATTAGGGGATGGACTAGACAATCTTTTGAAGTTCTTCCCAGCTTTTATCCTTCTTTAAACTTACCCCGGACTCTAGGCAAGTGTCACAATGTAGTAGGAGTACTGAACTTAGCATTCACTTCCTGAAATCCTCTAGGCTCAGATCTTCACAAATGAACCCTTCTTTTCCCCCAGTTGTCAGTGCTCTCTCTACCCCGACTCCAACTTCTGCCAAAATAACTTGATATTTCATTTGTATGTATTTTAAGTTTGCTTATCTGAATGTATGTGCCTTCCTCCCAGTGAAACATAAGCTATTTGAGAATGTGGACTGTACCATTTTTGCCTTTAAATCCTTGCTTGGCAGAGTACCTGGGGTGTAGTAGATATTTAGTAAATGTTACTCAAATTTAATTATGTGTCTTTGTATTACCCACAATGCCTGCAACTCACTTAGTGGTTAGGACAGCAAGAGAAAATCGGGCTAATTAGTAGAGGTTGTTAAGGCATCTGGGTAACTAAAACCTCTTTCAGAATTCCCTGATTTCTAACTTGGGCTTTACCTCGTAGAAGAAGGAGAGCTGGCCATCTGGGTTCAAGACCTCCAATGAAATCCTGACTGGGTAATCATGGGCTACTTAGCTTGGATTTATAGTGCTAAGCACCTGTGATAACAAATGTAAAAGTAAAAAGAATCTGCTCTTAAGGAGTTTAAAATGTTATGAGGAAGACAACATGCAAATATGTACGTACAGGACAAATACAGAGTAGATAGAGGCTATCTGGGGGAAGACTATGGCAGATGAGAGGCCTGGATAAGATGGACAAAGTAGATCTTACTGAGTCTGCAAGGAAGCTGAGCATTCTAATTGGTGGAGGGGAGGAAAGAGTGCATCCCAGGCATGTGGACCAGTCAGTACAAAGAGATAGGAGATGGAATGCCATACCTGAGGGAGAGCAAGTTGCCCAGTGTGAATCGATTGCAGAGTGTATACAGTGGAATAATGTGTAAGAAGACTGCAAGGAGAGGAAGAAGCCCGGTAATTATGAGTTTTAAATGCCAAACCGAGAGGTTTATAGTTGGTCCTAGAGGTAACAGGCAATACCGGAGTTGATTGAGTAGAGGGGAAGGGGACAGGGTCAGATCAACACTGTAGAAAATCACTTTTAGAGGCTATATGGAACACAGAGTAGAGGGGAGAGACATGAGACAGGGAGTACATTTAGAAGGCTATTTCAGAGGTCCAGAAGAAAGGTTATGAAGGTCTGATGGCCTGAATGAAAGAATTACATGGAATTCTCTACACAGATTTAGGAGAAAAGAGAATATGGGCAATTATCTCACAATGATTCCTAAAGCTCTACAACTGAATATAAAGAGGTCTTATGGACTTGATTTAAGCATCTTATCTACAGAACTTAGATTCTCTCAAATTCTCTAATTCATTTGGGCTATGTGACCACAGTGGGACTCTACCAGATTTCAGTTATGATCCCTCATTGGCATATGGAGGTGATCCTGAATACTCAGAAGTCATGCCAGAGGGCTGTTAACTCTAGCAATTCCTACCAAGCTCAGACTGGTTTGTGTACAGGTAAAGACTCCTTATTGGTTAATGGAGGACCAACAGATTTAAGTTTCAAGGAGCGCACAAGAAATTTACCCCCGGCAAGAATTTTTTAAGCATAGCAACTGTACTAAGTCAAAGACAGATTACAATTATGTGTTGGTGAAGGAAGCACCTCTTTTGATGAAATTATATATGCTGAAATATTAAAGGAAAAATGCATTTGAATGTTTTGTATGGAGACACTATCATATACACAGCTTATTTGAATAATAGTGGGTTTACATTCCTAGCACTGTGAACTAAATTTGAAATAGACTTTTCCAGAGCTTAATTTCCCAGAGGACCAATGTTATAAATGGGTGTTATATTCCTGGAGAACTCCCCAAAGGTCTATCACACCAAAGAAGGAGAGTAAAAAAGCGACAATAAACCTTGGTAGTAAACAAATAAAGTCGATAGATATCTAATAGCAATAAGGCTTATGTTTATCCTTCTATGCCTGAGGTTAAAATCTAGGGCATTTATAAAAAACAGAATAAAGAAAAATTCAAACACAACAATATCCTAAGTCAAAGTGGCGAACAGTCAACTGCTTTTTGCTCAACCGATTTTTCCATTTTAAAGATGTATTTCCCTTGTCTGTAGCCAAAGTAGACTGTCTGAATTTCTCCTTAAAAGAAATCAGCTAAAGAAGTCTTCAAGAAATATTTTTTTTTAAATGTCAACTTTTATTATTATTTCATATAGCCTCCTTGTTGAACTCTTTTTTTTTTAAGGTTTTTTTTTTAAACCCTTGTACTTCGGTGTATTGTCTCATAGGTGGAAGATTGGTAAGGGTGGGCAATGGGGGTCAAGTGACTTGCCCAGGGTCACACAGCTGGGAAGTGGCTGAGGCCGGGTTTGAACCTAGGACCTCCTGTCTCTAGGCCTGACTCTCACTCCACTGAGCTACCCAGCTGCCCTTCAAGAAATATTTTAACTGTGCTAAATCCAACTAATAGGGTCATCAAGTTTAGAATGTTTTCACATTCAGAGTCCACTGTAATTGGGTATCATTCAATCTAATTTTCCCTCTGAAAGGGAAAAATAATGATAAATTATAGGAAACTATATTGGCTTATTGAAATGCCATCTAAAGAAAACTAAGGGGAAAATATGCAAGGGGAATCACTTAACCTCAAATAACACCTTTTCTTTCTCTTTCATAGGAATATAGCACTAGAAAGGATCTCAAAACCCATTTAGCTCTACTTCCTCAATTTATAGCTGAAAAAACTGAGGCCCTTGAAGAATTAAATGATTTACCCAAGATCACATAGGCAAAAAGTCTCAGAGATAGGAATTGGACTCAGGTCCTTTCATTCCAGAACAAAATTCCTTTCCCACCATAACACTTTGTTTCTGGTTGTATAAACATGTCTCCTGGATCACTGCTCTAATTTTGAGAAACAAAAGTCACAACTTGTTGGGCTGATCTTGACCCTAAATTGAGCAAGTTTTTTAAACTTTGCAAGCCAAAATAATATTAATCCAAAAAATGGTAGCTTTGGTTTAAAAATAAATTAGACAACTTCCAGGAATTGATGCAGAGCCAAAGGAGCAAAACCAGGAGAACCTGTACACAGAGACTGATATACTGTGACACAATGGAATGGTACAGACTTCTCTACTAGCAGCAATGCAATGACCCAGGATAATTCTGAGGGACTTAAGAGAAAGAACACTATCCACATCCAGAGAAAGAACTGTGGGAGTAGAAACACAGAAGAAAAACATGAGGCTAAGGGAGCAGGGAGAGAAGAAGGGAGGGAAAGAACATGAATCATGTAACCATGGACAAATATTCTTAATTAATTAATTGATTGATTTTTTTTAATTTAAGAACTGAAAAAATAAATTAGAGAATGATTTCTACTTAGTCCTCAGTTATTTATAATTATCTCCTTTATGGAAGATTCTTGTATTCACTTGAGTCTAGGTCATTAATCAATCATGACCAATCTTGAAGAGCTTGGACATAGGGTAGAGGTGTTACATTCTTATAGTATTTTTGCCAACAGTCCTACTAGTCCTGTTGTAAAGCTGAAGGAAGTGCAGCGCAGAGAGACTAAGGAAACTGGCCAGATTCACAGTTACCGATTGTCAAAGGCAGGAATAGAACCTATGTCTCTTTATTCTAAGAGAAGTGGTTTCACTCTCGGCACCATACTGTCCAAGTGGGTAGTTTGGAGGACCATTTAAAGTTCAATATTTGGGGATTTGGCTGACGAAAGTGGATGTGAGCAGAACAAGGAGAACAACATATGTAAAGACACATTCATTCCACTCCCTTGATTAGGCTATTAGGGTGCTTAAGAATGACAAGAAGGTCAATCTATGCTCTTCGGAACATCTCTTCCTAAGCAAATAGCAATATATTTTAGAAAGGAGATAAAGACTTCAGGTCTGGCTAAGAAGCTTGGATCCACTGTGAAGAGTGCAGGTTATCACTCCAAACCATCCAAGGAATGTTCTCAAACCTCTGATAAATATCCGTGGGTTTACTTCTGAGTACTGTACTCAGTTTACCACCTCAAGTCATGTGTATTTTGGGGCTTGAACAAACAACCTGCCTTATGTGAAGAAACATCCAAGTAGTAAAAATTGGTACTCTCACTCTTTCCCACAGGATGGTGATAATTTTTGAAGGTTTTCTAAAACATTATTTCATCCCCACAACAAGCAGTGTAAAGGCTTCTATTATCCCATTTTATATATGGGGCCCCCAGTTACATAGCTAATATCTAAAATTGAGTATGAATTCAACTCTTTTTTGGCTCCAGATCCACCTCTCTATCCACTATGCCAAACAGCTAGCTGGAGGTAACTTCTAATACCAGAAAGTAAATTACCAAGGGATATATGCCTTCAGAAAACCTCATTTTACTTCACAGATGTTTGTGCCCCCAGTTTTTAAAAAGAGCACGAGAGAGAGCACTGAACATGGGCTCAAGAAAATTCATCTTCCTGAGTTCAAATCTAACCTCAGATACTAACTAGCTGTGTGACCCTGGACAAATCACTTAAACCTGTTTGCTTCAGTTTCCTCATCTGTCAAAAGCTGGAAAAGGAAATTGCAAACCACTCTTTGCCAAGAAAACAGCAAATAGGGTAGCAAAGTGCTGGATGCAATTCGTTTTTTAAATGAGGAAAACAAGGATTAGTGAGGTTAAGGAACTTTCTAAGGTCACAAAAGAGACAGAATACAAATAGACAGATACAAGAAAGAGCTACAATTTCAATTGTGAGAATCTCTCATCATGCTAACCAGGGAGGATTGCAATACCTTGGCAAAGAGTTACATGAACTCTATATAGGTTAAAATGATTTGTTCTGGGTCATAAGACGGCTAAATGTCAAAAACAGAATTTGAATTCAGGTCTCCTTGACTCCAAACCCAATTCTGGCAACCAGGTCAGGAGATAAGAAGGGCTAGGCTTTTGAAACTATGGTCTTTTGACCAATAATCCTGTTCTCGTTCCCTTATGCCTCTTCGCCTTCACTGTATATTTTGTAGAAATAATCAAGCTATTTGGGCTGAAATGGAAAGTTTCCATTTCATTAGTTTCTCAACTCAAGAGTTACAAATCCAACCTCCTATTTCACATTCACCATCTATGTTTTCATTGCTTTTGCTTCCAGTGGAATAAGTATCACTCCTGATTTCAAACTTAGCCTTCCTTTCCCATCAATCAGTCTCCAGAGTTACAGCGTATAAGGTACGTGCACCCTTGTTATTTTGTTGGAAACTTTCAGACCAAATTGCCATTTCTTTTACCCTGTAGTGCTGAATCTCATCCACATCTTCTTGACGATCTCTCTTTGAACCTGGCTTCCCTTTGTTTCCGCCCTTATCCCCTCACTTGTGTCATAGCTCCTCTAAGTACACCAGAAGGCAGCTTATAGCAAAAACTCCCTCTCTTTATAACCATGTCTAGCACTTGCTAGAGAGAACTTCTTTTGTCTCAGAAAATCCAAGGACATATTGCCAGATGCCCTAGAAATCAAAATCAAAAAGACAACTTTATTGCATTTCAAAGCCAAGAGAAGACCTGGGGAGTAGAGGGCCAATTCCTTAATTACAGGATTTCGACTTCACCAAATCAATACTGTTACAGACTGTTCCTGTTTGACAATTGCAAGAGCAATGAAAACAAAGTGTTTGCCCACAAATGCAGTAGAGAAAAGAATTCCTTGGAACTTTAATAAAGAAGAAAAAGAAAAAAATAAAGAAATACCTGCAAGGTGTTCCCTCATCCAAATATTTGTTGGCTTTTGGGTATTTTTAGTCATTTCTGTTTCATTTTATTTGGATAGAGAACTAGGTTTGAAGTTGGGAAATTGGAATCAAGTTCCACCTCTGATGTTTATTGGCTGTGAGACAAGAGCTAAGTCACTTTAATTCTCATAGTCTCCATTTCCTCATCTATAAAATTGGTAAAACAATCTACAATAGGCATTTATCAAGGTACCTCCAATGGGGCAGGTGCTGTGTATGCCAAGAGGAAGACAAAGCAATGTCTGCCCTGAGGGAACTCACAACCAATCACTGAAAAAACATATGCATGTGCAACACACAAAACACGGACAAATCAAATACCAAAGAATTTCTTTTGGGGAGAGAGTGGTATAGAGAGGCAGTGTACATCATGGTGCTTGATCTGAGCTTTGAAAAAAAAAACTTGATTCTAAGAGGCAGAGATGGGAATGAGTGGATTGTGAGCATAGGAAGAAGTAAAAGCCCAGAGATGAGTGATGAAATTTAATTTATGAGGAACAAGAAATAGACTACAGTGCATTGGAAGGAAACGTCTGATTAATGACACTAGAAAGATACCTCATGCCAAGCATGTTCAGTCTTCCCTTGGCAGAATGGGCACATGAGAACAATTTATTTCAGTGGCCATGCAGGTAGCTATAGTTGGTGCTGTGGAGGACTCAGAACTTGGTCAGCCGTGGAAGAAGCCAAGGTTATTCTCTGCAGCCCAGACTGTTACCAGTCATCCTGTCTTTTGTCTTGCCACTGGTCTTAGATGACTCTGGAAGAGAGAATGAGGCTGTTGTTGTGCCTCTAGACTTAAGTTCAGTTCTTGCACAAGTCAAAACATCGCTCTGTGATGTCATTGATCCTCTTCAAAAAGGAAGGACGCACAACACTCTACACCATTTCACATTGTGAGTTCAAGTGATATCAGATATGTAGAGTGCACTCAATATTAGAGCAATGTTAGTAGTTTTCAGTACTGTAGTAGTACAGGCAATAGTACATGGACAGCAGCAAGAGCAGTAGCAGTAGCAGTAGCAGTAGTAGTAGCAGTAGCAGCAGCAGTAGCAGCAGTAGTGGAGTAGTAGTAGTAGTAGTAGTAGTAGTAGTAGTAGTAGTAGTAGTAGTAGTAGTAGTAGTAGCAGCAGCAGCAGTAGTGACTCCATATTTATTTTCTTAGACTTGTAAAGAAAGGTGGTGAAGCCAGGTATTTATGGCTGTTTCTTATTCAATAGAGGAGGGATTTTGTACATGGAATTCTTTTATGTTATAAATAAGGCTGTTTCACAGTTATTAGCTAATTCTGACTGAACCTGACCATAAAATCCTCAAAGGTTATTCTCTGTTACTTGGCACCATGGCCAAGTAGGGATGTCACAACAACTTCACATCTTAGCCGAACTAAAAAAGGTTCAGAGATGAACACATTTCCTGAGGGAGAGATGGTAGACTTTGCTCAAGAAGCCACAGGTCTAATTCAATTCACACTCATAATATTCCTTGAAGAGGAAATGCCAGCTATTGTAAGAAATGTTTCCTGGAGATTCTGAGTCAGTTGATCAAGGATTCTAGGCTGTAAATGTATTCTCCTGCTTGAAGCTATAAGCACATCACAGAAACCATTCCCCCTAAAAGATATGGAAGGTTTAAAAAACTAGAATGTTTGATTCATCCCAGAATTTATCTTAGTAACTGATTCACCTAATTTGATTCACTGCATATCAGTTTCTAAAGGTGACCTCAAGACATAATGACAATAGCTCGCATTTACATAGTGCTCTAAGTTTTGCAAAGCACTTTACATATATTATCTCATTTGATCTTCATATATCCCTGGGACACAGCTGCTACTCTTATCCTCATTTTAGAAGTGAGGGCACTGCAGATCAGAGAGGTTAAGTAACTTAGTCAGGGTCACACAGCTACTAAGTGTCTGAGCCAGGATTTAAAATGACTCCAGTTCAGCACACTATCTACTATGCCAGGCTAGTGTACTATTGTTCAACCTGTCTCAGTATTAATATTTATCCTTTAATTGAGTTCCCCTCAAAATCAGGAGGACTTTATCTTCCCCTAATCCTGTACATCCCTTCCCCCTTAACTCTTCTCAGTCTATTTATAATATAAAAGCAAAGAGATGAAAAATGTCAGTTAATGAAGAGAGAAGGAGCTGATCCTTCATGGAGGATTGACATGAGCTTTATAGCTTCTGGTCCCATCAAAGTAATTCTGTTTAACAAAAGATCACAATCACTTATCACTATGTTGGCATCTTATGCCAGGACATGAGAAAATAGAATCTCCTCCCCATTGTTCTGTAGGTGGGAGAGAATACTTAGATTTTCTTGATTTCTGATTAAGTGGTCTCAGAGGAATTGTCTCAAATCTGAAAAATTTACAACTTTTTGTTCTTCTCTATGAGCCTCCTTATTTACACTGGCTTCTGGTTCCTTGGATTCCAGGTCGTATCCTATCTCTCAGGAGAGCTTGAGGAAAGGAAAAGAGAATCCTCTGAAATTCCTTCTATCTGATCACAAGCCCTCAATATGTATATCCTGAATGAACCAAATAAATTTGGCAAAAGTCTATTTGCCTGATGATGTATTTACTTAAATTATGACTAAATGCAATGTGATAAGCAACAAGAAGAGTCACTGTCAAAAAGGGCTGGGGTGGTTAACATTGAAAAGTCACTAAATCATACTTAAATCATTATCATCCCATAGCTTTTTCCAAACCCTTATCTAGATCCAAATTGATGCCAGAGACATGCAAGAGTAATCTGAGAGTGTCAGTAATGAGAGTGTTAGTAATGACACTGAGTTGCACTGTGTTAGCTCAGCAAAAGTTCCACCATGATCATTTGTAAATTTAATTCATTCATTAATTAATGCAATTCAATAATTCAGTATTGATAGGCATCACCTATCAATTCCTATTCCAGTTACCTAGGATTACAGCCTCAAAGACATCCTTGTCTCTTACTACTTCCTTATTCTCAAATTCAATAAGCTGCCAAGTCTAGTCTATACTAACTTCAGAACATTTATCTCATCCTTCCCTTTCTTACCATTCTCACTGTTACTCACCCACTTTTGATCTTCATTACTTCTGACCAGGACTATTGTTATATCTTCCCCAAATCTCTTCCTCCTCCCTTCCATCTTCACATAGCTACCTAATTTATATTCCCACATTATAGGTTTGAACATGTTGCTTCTCTGTTCAAAAAGTTTCAGTGGCTTTGCCTTCTCTCTGCAATAAAATATAGATTCTCTCTTCTGTCTGGTACTTGAAGACCTTCCTCAACCTAATTCTAGCCAGCTTTTGCAGGTTTTTTTCTTTTTTTTATTAAAAAAATGTATTTAATTTAAAAAATAATTGAATGGGGTATAACCCAAATTCTTGGCAGCAACTTCCCAAGCAGAATAGCCTTTGGGGTTTTGAGACAACATTGGTAAGGGAAGTCTTTCAGGATCAGGGCATTGAGATTTGGAGTGGGTCTTGAATAAAGACTGAAAAGGAACTGGGGGGGGGGGCAGCTGGG
>NC_058135.1:131325555-131433893 GCF_016433145.1 Gracilinanus agilis
AAGGAAGGAAGGAAGGAAGGAAGGAAGGAAGGAAGGAAGGAAGGAAGAAAAGGAACAGAGACTTTAAAGAAACACCTTCAGTAACTGCTCCTCACCCTTTTCCATCATCCCCTCTTCTGTCCCATGTGAAAGGGAGAGGTGGGATAGAAGCAGAAGTATAGGGTATAAGGGAATTTAGGGAGTAGGAGACAAATTCATTCTTCCCATCAAGAGTTGGCATGGTGTCATGGAATAAAAAAAGACAAGGATAAAAATCCCATCTGACACTAAGTAGTTCTTTGATCCTTCAGAAGTCACCTGTACTCTCAGTTTTCTCTCTGTAAAAAGAGAAATTTGGACATGATGATCGCTAAAGTCCCTTTCAGCTATCAATCCATGATCATGCTTACTGTGCAGTTAGAAATTAAACATCATTAACAAATCTGGCACCTTAACTCCTTGGCAAGGTATTCCAACAAATATGACTGTGGAAATGAAAATCCATATCTGTGATATGCATGTTCTGGGTCCCATGTAGATTTCAAATTAATTATGCTTAATTGGATGTATTGGGTATGAGATCATCATGGTCTTCAGATCTTCTTAAGATATTATCAGGAAAAAAAACTTCATCAAAGATAAAACAGAGGAAATTATGCTCTTGCAGGACTAGGTAGTGATGCTAAAGGGACTAATTTTTCAAGAATAATTTAAAAATCCACTGACACTAAATGGAATCTTCTCAAGGTGTATGTAAAAACTCAGTTATGGAGGACATTAAGTATAGAATGGAGGAAAAAAAGGACTTCTTGTGATAAGTAAAACATTAATTCAGATAATCACGAAGGTTAAGATTCTTCATGCTACTTGAATTGGTCTTCTGTCCTATCCTATTTGCCTACCCCCTCATCTGCTTCCATGGATCAGGTATTCTTTCATTCATCCAACAAACATGTACCGAGTATCTACCCATACTATGACCCCCAAGTTTGGTACTGTTCAGAATACACAAATTATAACATTGCCCTTCTTCTTCCTCCTCAAGGGAATTACACTCAAGATGGGGAAATATGATATGTAAAAAAGTATCTTTCATACAAGTGTGATGATTGTGTAGGAAAAAGAGATGGACAAAGGAAAAGGGAGGACAGGAAATTGAAAGGAAGGAAAGATTCTTTTTGACTGGGCCATTCAAAGAAAGCTTCATGGGGAAGTCAATATTTGAGCTAACTCTTGAGGAATGGGAAGGGTTTTAACAGGTAAACATGAAGTAAAAGGTCATTCTTAACACATGAAATGGCACAGGTAATAGCATGGAGGCATGGGATTAGTTCAGAGAATAATGAGAATTCTAATGTGGCTGGAGCATAGAATGTATATAGCTTGAGATAAAGGTAGATTGGAACCATATAGTGCAGGTCTTTGCATGCCAAGTTCAAGACCTTAATTGGTAGAGATTATCCTCTGTGGCTTACCCACTGCTAAAATGAATGGGATGGAATTTCAGACAGGTATCCAGACAGAGCCATAGGTTGTCTCCAAGGGACGTTATCATCACAGAACGATCTAATACTGGGAAACTGGCATTGGAGGGAAGGGGAAGATTAATTGCCATGTACTCACTTTCTCCAGCAGGGGAAGTGAAATACAGACACAGAAGAGCATCTCTTGGTCCCCTTTACAGATCTTGGCATACTCAAGAAGTTACAGTGACATGACTACCAGTGTAATACAGTAATGCATTTTCCTAAGCCATAGATAGACTCTCACTTGAGTGTGAGGAACATTTTTTTTTTAATTTTAAACCCTTAACTTCTGTGTATTGACTTATAGGTGGAAGAGTGGTAAGGGTAGGCAATGGGGGCCAAGTGACTTGCCCAGGGTCACACAGCTGGGAAGTGGCTGAGGCCGGATTTGAACCTAGGACCTCCCGTCTCTAGGCCTGGCTCTCAATCCACTGAGCTACCCAGCTGCCCCCGTGAGGAACATTTTTTGATGGCAATGAAAAGCGCTACAAAGTCTAAAACGTGTGGCTTCTTCATACCTATTGTGAAAAAGGTTCTTTCTTCCTTTTTTTATCCCCATTGTGCAAGTCAGTCAGGCAATGCATACTACGGGATACCAACTATGTGCAGGACACTGTGCTAAGCACTGAGGATGCAAAAATAGACAAATGATTATGCCTGTCTTTGAGTAGCTCACATGAACATGCCTAATGGCAGTGCCCAAAGCTCAGCCGAGAGCAGTGTTTTGTTTTCCTTTACAAAATGTAAGGGGTTCAATTACACAGTACAAAGTATAATTGCAGCCTGTTAGTGGAGTAATCCTTTTCATTCAAAGGAAACAACAGGTAACCTGCACAGTGTTCTCTATGATTATTCCGGGGCATGGAGCAATCATGGGTACATCATAATTCATACTTCCTAGGCAATCATTTCTTTTTTTTCCTTCTAGGTAACCATAACCACTCAGATATGCAGCATAGTGTAATAGAACACTGGATTTGGAGTTAGGAAGTGTCAGAGTTCAAACCCCATTTTTGACATTTGCTAGTATGTCTTTGTTCAAATCTCTTACTGCATATGAGCTTCAGATAATTCTCTAAGTCCATAAATTATTGGCCACTCCCAATCTGATTAGTAGAAAGAGTTCTCATACAGACAAAAATCAGAGTCCCTTTGAACTGGGGCATGAATAATGGAAAAGATGTAGTGGATGGAGCACTGGGAAGTTGGGTAGACTCCTTCTGAATTCAAATCTTGTCTCAGAAACTTACTAGCTGTAACCCTGGGCAAATCACTTAACCCTATTTATTCAGTTTCCTCATCTGTCAAGTGAGCTAAAGGAGAAAAAAGCAAACCACTCCACCATCTTTACAAGAAATCCCCAAAAGGGATCATGAAGAACTGGACATGCCTGAAAAATGACTAAACAACAAAAATGAAAATAGTACTGGACTTAGAGTCAGGAGACCTTGGCCTTAACTCTATTGTTAGCTAGCTGTATAAATTTGGGCCAGTTGTTTATATAGGGGGACTAGGGAATTTTATTTCCTCTCTCCCAATTCAGTTAGTATAATCACAGATGAAGAAGTGTCTTTATGGTAGCAAGATGATATCAAAAAGGAAGACAAGTTATATAGTCTCTCTTAGTCTCAGTTAAAGTGAGGGCATTAGATTAGCTGGCCTCTGAGGTCCCTTCTAGCTTTAAGACTTTTATGAAAGAAACTCCCTGTTCCCCTATAACTGATTTCCTTTAGCCTCAATTTCCTCATCTATAAATTGAGTACTTTGAATAAGATGATCTATAAGGTACAAGTTTCTAAACCCATAAAATAATCAGGGTTGATTTTCCTTAAGCCCCATAATCCCTCTGAGGTCCACCTCTCTTCACTTTCCTCCTGAGATGCTCTGGAGGAGCAAAGATTTCAGTGTTTTATAGAAACAAGGATACGCAAGGGAAGGAAGGGAAAGAAAACTTTTCCTTCCCCCCCCCCTTGTAGCAACCCAGTATCTGAGCAATAGTCCTTGTCTTCCTGTCTGAGAAAGCAGACACATAAGCTGACCTCTCCAAGCTCTCCTCTGTTCTTTTCATTAACTTCACACACAAGTCTAAGACAACTTCCTTTCAAAAATCTAATTGAGTCAAAAAGTTTAAAGAAAAAAAAGGAATGGATAAAAAGGAAAGAAAGATGCGACTCTTTCAGAGAAAAGCTGAAAGCCAGAAGGGAACAAACCTTCAGACTGTGTAATTAAGTATATACTTACCCTTTCTTTCTACTGCTATTCCCCTTCCTTTTTTTTTTTTTTTTTAATTTTTGAGATATCTTTATATCAGTTCCCCAGGATGGAGAAGCAGCATGGGGATTAAAGGAATATAATGAAAGTCAAGTCACTTTTTCTCCAAGATGTTCATACAATACCTAGAAACTTGCCCACTTGATGTAGTGAAAGGAAAGCCGGGTTGGGAGTCGGAGGACCTGAGCCGGAATTGTTCATCATCTACTGGGAAAGTCACAACTTACCTGATCTTCAGTTTCCTCATTTATAAAATGCGGGGCTTGGACTAGATGGTTTCCAAAATCCTATCCCACTCTAAATTCATGATTCTATGAGCTGTAGATGGAGACAGTAATTCACATGAACAATCTCAAAAGGCGCCCAAATTTGTAACCATGATAATGAATTAAAAGAATAACAAGAATCATCATGTTATGATGGCTAGAGAGCCAGTCTCAAAGGCAACAAGTCCTGTGTTTAAGACCTTCCTCTTACACAATATTGGCTATATATTTATTATGTTCTTGAATAGGGATTCTTAATTTGGGGGAATCATGGACCCCTTTGTCAGCCTGGTGAGGCCCACAAACTCTTCAGAATAATGTGCTTTTCTCCCCACTACTAATAAAAGGAAATAATAAATTTCAGTTTTTGTTGTTCAGTCATTTCAATCATATTCAGCTATTCTTGACTCCATTTGGAGTTTTCTTGGCAAAGCTACTAGAGTGGTTTGCAATTTCCTCCTCTAGCTCATTTTACAATTGAGGAAAGTGAAGTAAACAGCATTAAGGGAATTGCATAGGGTCACACAACTAGTAAGTATCCGAAGCCAGATTTGAACTCATCCTTCTTGACTCCAGGCCTAGCCCTCTATCCATTGTGTCACTTAGCTGTCTTTTAATTTCAGTGAGAGTATAGTAAAAATAAAGATGTGGTTTTTTTCTCAAACAAGTTCATAGATTCCCCACTGAAATCTATTTCTGGATCTCTGGGATAGATGGAAGTAAGTTAAAACCCAAGCTCCATACAGGATTTCCCTAAAGTCTTAGTGCCATTTTAAACTTTAAAAGATTGAAATTGCCCTGAGATTATTGGGACACCCTGTTATTTAGCTTGTAAATATGTTGAACACGCCCATATTTATGTCTATGAGTTTATATTTCATGAGGAGAGAAAATGAGGAAGAAATACTCTGTCAACTATGTAACTAGAATTTGTGTTTCCTATGCAGATAAACTGCCTCATCCAAGGTCAAATAGTGATTATTTATTGGGAATTGCACTTGAACTCTGAGACCAGTCCTCCATCACTCTCCACTGCAGAATTATCCCATGACATCATATTTGGTTAGGCATTTAGCTCAGTATTTGGCAATCAAGGATTAGTGGATAGAAAGTCAGCCTTAGAGTCAGGGATGTCCAAGTTTGAGTTCTGTTTCTGACACAGCAAGGCTCCGTTATCCTGGGCAAGTTGTTTAACCTCTCACTGTCTGGAAAACTCTTGAAGACTGTTTTAGAGAAAGTGCCAAAACAAAAAAACCAAAAAAAAACCCACATTGGTAAAAGTTTTCTCCCCTGTGAGTTCCTCAAACTAGTGAAATAATAGGGCCAGTGCTGTGATAATGATGACTGTAATAATAATCATTCTAATATGAATAGAAAGTACTTGCCAAACTCCTGTGGGATAAGATTATTGCATATTGGAGCTATCCAGCAAGTCTAGCACACCAGCACAGCTGTCCCTACCACTTGCATGTTCTATCACCTTCAGGGATTTGTATTTTTACCAGCATTCAGCACAGGGGAAATCTGACCCCAAATATTATTTTTCTCCCTTTAATTTTTTCTAAGTTAAATAAGTTTCTTCAGCCCTCAGCTAGTTTACAGTGGCAAAATTGCAATTAAGTTGACAGTACCTCAATAATTTAAATTTTTTTCCCTCCCAGGTTTCCACCTTCCTTTCCAAATCTTGCTCCTCACACAGAGGTAAGAATTGGCCCAGATTTGAGTTGCTTTTTCTTGTTGTTGTTGTTTGGGTTTTTTAGTATAGTGTCACACACCTACCAAGAAATCTTAAAATAATGTTTCTTAGATAACAGCCCTAAAAGGGCCAGATTCTCCTCTTAACTACCAAAATAGCATGGCTACTGGTCCTTCATCTCACCTTCTCTAGGAAGTGTAGCTGATTTTAGAACACATATGAGATAAACAAAGAGTAGATTGACCCAAATGGGTCAGTGGGTCAAATTGGCAAAAGATGAGTAGAGACAAAGCCTAAGTCAGTCTCACTAAAGCATCCTGTTCATGAATTTCATGTAGAGACTGTCAGGCTCTGACCTATCCCCTCTGTCTTTTATGTCTATCAGGAGTCCTTTCTGACTCCCTTTTCAATGTGGACTGATTGGAATAAAGCCTAATCCAAGATGGAAACATTCAGTTTAAGGAAGTAGATTGGGATTGTGCCATTCTCCATTATCCTCAAGGTCAGCAATCTTGTCATTGTCTTAACCTATAGAATTCCCTTCCATTTCCTAAAACCTACACAGTGTGTAAATCAGCTCACACTAACCATCCTCATTTATTTAGCTCCCAGGCCCAAACACTTCCATTATGTGAGGAGGTCTTCATATGGAACATTCAACCGACTTTAACTTAAAAGAAAGTTGTTGGGTTTTTCCCCTGTTTTCTCTTTTACTAGTTTACATCAGCATCTAAGTTTTAAAGTGTGGATTTGGAATTTGCAATGAAATCTTATTTGTTTTTATCTTCGTACTCAGATTTGCTTTTTAGTTTATTTTATCACATTTGGCAAAATAGGATCTTGCTAGAATTTTAGCCAAAGCTGAAACCCAGAGCCACTTGGAGCTCGCAGCACAATGACATTGTTATTCTGGCAGTCTGACAGCCTGCTACTGATCTCAAGGTCTGGTGGATGGAGATAAGAGCCCATGAAATTCCAGGATGACTGCTTTCTCTAACCCTATATTTGCAACCATTGTCAGCAGGGACTGATGCCAAAGTCAGTCATTTGAGGGTGGTGTTTGTTCATGAATGAAAGGAAATTGACACAAACTTTACAAATACTTCAAAGTAAGTTTGTGTTTTTATCATTTTTGCCAAGGATTTTAAAACATTATCTGAAGAAATTCCATCTGGATGATTTAGCGCCACAAAATCTTAGGAAAGAAGGCCCTTTAAAGATTATGTAGTTCCAGTCCTTCATCTTACAGGTAATAAAGCAAGCCTTTATAGGTGGCATGATTTGTATACGGTCACATTACTAAAAAGTGACAGAACTGGGACTAGCATACAGGTCTTCTGTCTTTCGTTACAATCTATTGCCTCTTGAATGTGGGCTAGCTGGAGAGGATCACAGAAATTATTCAAATTTTATAAATGATGAAACCGAGCAAAAGAGGAAATTGGAAGCTAGTGAAGGCCAGTCAGATGTGAAACAACTCAAGGAATACAACAAGAATAAAGCCCTAGATCTCTGAAAATTCAAAATATCCTTTCATTGGCCAGTTTCCTCCAGAGGAAAAAAACTAATTCCCTTGTTGTCTTAAGAAGTGAAAGTACTGCTGCAGCTTCCCTTGGTCAGTTGATACCTGCAATACAATGTTCAGTTCTAGGCACCAAATTTTTGTTACGATATTGAAAAACTGGAGGATGACAACCAGGATGGTAAAGATCGCTTCAATCAGCATAATCGGTCTACGGAAGAGATGAGTTAGGAGAGCCACAATAGTTGCCTTTAATCATTTAAATATTTGTAATCAAGAAGAGGAATTTGCCTTGTTCTACTTGATCCCAGACATCATATGACATCCTAAGTTATTATTTTCCACTTCTGGATAATTATTTAGAAAGATTTTCCTTAGAGCTTACTTCAGTTTAGTTTAGAATTTCAACTCCTACCAATTACCTCTATTGGTTTCTCCTTTATTATAAGTCTCCAAGGAAAGGTTGAATGAGCTGTAGAATGAATATGGTGTCAAGAGATTTCTTTTTCATGTCTCTTGGTTGGATGACAGGGTCTCTGAATTCTCTTCCAAGTCTGAAATGTTTTGATTCTTTTTTTATTATTTAAAAATTTCCCATGGTTACATGATTCATATTGTCTCCTTTCTCTCTACTTCCTCCATTCCAGAGCTGACAAGCAATTCCACTGGGTTGTACAGGTCTTACCACTCAAAACCTATTTCCATATTATTCATTTTTGTTATCTTTTAAAATCAAGCCCCTAAATCATATACCCATGTAAACAAGTAATAAATCATATGTTTTCTTCTGCATTTCTACTCCCAAAGTTCTTTCTCTAGACGTGATAGCATTAGGCTTCTTTCTCATAAGTCTCTCAGAATTATCCTGGATCACTGCCTTGCTCTTAGTAGCAGAGTCTATTATACCTGATATAATGGTCTCCTGGTTCTGCTTATTTCACTCCATGTCAGTTCATGGAAGTCTTTCTAATTCTTAAAGAACTCACCCAGTTCATCTTCAGTCATTCCCTGATTAAAGGACATTGCCTCATTTTCCAATTTTTTAAAATGCTTTGATTCGTATAGGACATCAGTTCTGTAAACCAGCATGGACATGAATAAATGATGGATAGAAAAATTGGGTTGAAAGATAATTCAAATTGGGAATGACAAAGGTAATACATTTTTAGGGTTATACAAATATGGCTAGCATTTGTAAAGTGATTTAAGACTTAAAAAGCTTGTTGCATATATGCTATCTCATTTGATACTCACCACAACTTGGAAAATGAAAGGGAAGTATTGGTTGAGCTGTGTATCATTTCAGTGACATTTTCATTAAAGTTGGTGCTTGAGATCTGGGTATGGTCTATTTCTTTCTTTTTTATATACACATACCTCGTCCAGAAGTCTTCAGACTTCATGGGATTCTTTTTAACCCATAATGTCATCAATTCTTTTTGAGATAGCACAGCTTCTCCCACCTTTTAGCACTAGGGGCTGATTCTAAGAGGCAGATAGATGGCACCAGGGCTAGAGTGCTGAACGCAAATACAGGGAATCCTGAGTTAAAGTCAGTCTTCAGACAGTAACTGTGATCCTGGTCAAGTAACATGACCTTTATCCCCCTTGGTTTCCTTATCTGCAAATGGAGATAACAATAGCATCTTCCTTTCATAATTTTTATGAGGATACAGTGAGATATTTATAAACTATTTTAAAGATATAATATGAATGTTAGTGATTATTTTTATGGAAGACTTAACCTTGCTTATGAAATGGACTTTCCTCATCACATTACATTTCTTCATTTTATCCAAAGAATTTCTTCATGAAGACATCCTTAAGGCTCCCTTAACCCAGTCAGATATTTCTTGTCCTTCCTTAGTATCTTTTCTATATATGCATGGTATCGCATGATTCTATGATCTTTGAGGTATATCCTGGCTTTAATGGATAAAGAAATGAGCTTGGAGTCAGGAAGATTCGCAATGACACATTGCCTGTGTGACTAATCATTGACAAGTAATTTATTCAAGCCCTTTGCCCTTAAGTCTTTTTTTTCCCATAAACTAGAAATACTGAATTCTATAGTACTTATTTCTGAGATTGTTATGGTGTTTAAATAAAAAGGTGCACAAAACAATTTTAGGGCATTAAATGCTACATAAATGTAAATTATTATTATTATTTATGGCCCCTTTCAAAGTGATATATTCTCTTTACCTGACAAACTTATGCTTTCTTAGCTTCCTAACATTATCCCTGGACCTTGAAAACACTTCTGTGAATTTTCCCCCCATGCAACCTAATTAAATGGAAATACCAAAATGGTATTGCTACCATCTTGTAGGATTCACTGGAGAAGGAAATGGCAAACCACTTCAGTATTCCTTGTCAAGAAACCAGAAAGCCCCATGGATAGTTATGATCAGTGGGGTCACACTGAACAAACTGAACAAATACAATCTCATACTTAAACACATAAATCCAAATTGGTTGAGTGGGAAATTTTGAGATGCATGATCAAGGAAATGAAAGACTATTTAACAAAACTATTGAGATCAATGTCTCCTCAATATATATGTAGTCCTTCCTGAGATAACCTTGTGAAATATAACCTCAAATGTTCCCTTGTATCCACTGTGCTTAATACACACCCAATGCCATTGAATACTCCTATGAATAAACTCCCTGTTACTAAGTTTATAGGATATAGATGGTAAATAGTCCTTGGAGAGCATATTGCAGGTTGTTATAATAGACACACATCATTTTCAACTAAAACTTTAGCATCTGTTTCAGCCTCTGATTACAAATGCAGAAACTCACAATCATTCACCCTTGCTCCATAAGAAGGAAAGGTGGTGATTAAACCAGATGGGTATGATCTTTAGTCAAGGAAGAATTACAGCTGTTGAGGACTTCTTATGTCTCTAACAATTGGAGAGTATGAGTGTTGAGCTGCTTTTTTTTCCAGCTTTTATTTTTCGTCTCTCTTCCCTATTGATTATTGAGTTACTGCAATCTCCTGCAAATCTCTTACTCTTTAGATTAAAAATAATGACAACATTAACAACAAAACAAAAGCATACCAAATATTCCTAGTCTCAAGTTTTGTTATTTTAGCAGGACAATTATTGAAAGGCTGCTCATAAGGGACATGTGACCCTTGTTACAGGAGGCCCCTTCTCACAAGGAGTTTTTGCCCTGGACTCACATGGAAACTGCATTTATGCTTGGGGTGATTTGACTCATCCCACCCTAAAGGTAAATTCTAGAGAAAAATTCTAAACAGTGCTTAGATGTGGCTCATATCTATTTGTATTTCCCTAAAATGACCATTAACATAGTCCTTCCTTTGAAAAAGTGCTCAGTCTACAAAATAGACATCAAATATAGGACAGCTTTTTATTTCCTCTACCATGAATAGAATGCTAAAATATAACTCAAAAGCAAACATTAACAAATATTGAAAACATAATAAATTCCATCATACCTATTATACTTTGTCATGAGGTAAAGACAACATTATAGGACAGCAGACCAGATACTGCCCTTTTGCTTGGAATCTGTACTACCTAGTAACTTACAAAGTTCAGATATTTTGACTGGTCAGT
This sequence comes from Gracilinanus agilis, assembly GCF_016433145.1. Classification (NCBI taxonomy): domain Eukaryota; kingdom Metazoa; phylum Chordata; class Mammalia; order Didelphimorphia; family Didelphidae; genus Gracilinanus; species Gracilinanus agilis. Next base: position 131,336,415 of record NC_058135.1, read on the forward strand.
CATGGCCCTTCATTCACTTTAGGCTTGGGATGATCTTGGGGATGGTCATCTCTTCCTCTAGGAACTGGTATAGTTGCAGACATCATCTCAAGCTGGAGAGCCATCACCAACTTAAGAACCTCAATAATCTCAAATATTAGAAATAGCCTCCAACATTTGTAAACATCCATTTCACAGGACCAATGGTCATACATGCTCAGAATAAAAAATAAACATGAAACAAAAGGAGTAGTCAAGGACTTCTGATTGTGTCTCTGATTCACCAAGATCTGCATATGTTTTTGCTACCATGTGCTTTGGAATATGGAAGGGGGGTAAGAAATCACCTTTATCTCTAGCTAGAAGTTCAGGGGAGAGTGGATAGAGAGTCCCTAAAAAGGAAGAAATGACGTGTTTTTACAATTTTCATATACTGAGAGAAGTTTCTCCTTGCTCAGTAGTCAATTAGCTTTGAGGCCACCTCTATCCCTGAAATCTATTAAGAATTTCTGGATTGCACATGCAATTAGGAAGTGGTCATAGTTCATGCCTAACATCATGGGAAGTTTCCCAGGCTAGCAGATCAAGAGGCTCCTCTGAGTGACCATGTGACAGACAAAATAGAAAATATGAGTTATATAAAATTTAAAAAGATTTTGCATGAACAAAATTAGTCATCATACTTTAAGAAAAAGAACTAATTAGTGTGGAAATACTTTTTTTCAGGTATCAATGATAAAAGTCTCAAGATAAAGAGGGAATTTATATGTAGATGTATATATACACATGTGTATGTATCTATATATGTTAACAAATAGGAAACAAAAAGACTTCAAAATAATAAACATTATAAATTATTACAAGAAAACATACTCCAAATCACTAATATTCATAAAAATTTCAAGTTATAAGAACTCCAAAGTCTTACTCTGCAAATTGGCAAAGGATTAAAACAAAAATGAAAGTGGTCAGTGTTGGAGGGGGTAAGGAAAGACAGGTATATTAATTTGTTGTTGGTAGGGCTATACATTTTTCCGTTCTTTCTGAAGATCAATTTGGAATTCTGCAAGAAAAATGACTAAACTATTCCAACCCTGTGTCTCAGTAATATCATTCCTGGGTCTATACCACAAGAAAGTCAGACCAAAAAAAAAAGCCCCTATATGCCAAAAAATCACAGTAGCACTCTTTGGAGTCTTTGCTTAACTGTTTTTCCCCCCTTTTTGACAAGTGAGGATTTGATTTGGAGAAGAGAAAGATAGTATTTCCAGAAATTAATGTAATGTTAAAACAAGAGATATAGATAAAATGTATTTAATCAATAAATTAAGTTTAGTTATTTCTATAGAGAACATACAGAACTCTAAAAGACAATTGCTACTTGAAGAAGGAGAGAAAAGTCATTTGAACAGGTTGTTTCTATACACCCCTATTCTTTTTTTCTGTTTTTAAAGAAGTAGATTTTGCCTGAGACAGAATTTTAGGCATAGTGATCATCTGAATCTCCAACCTCCACCCCCAGTTCATTCAGCCATTCTTCATTTTGAGTGTGTGTGTGTGTCAATTCAATTTTGGTAATCTTTTTCTGACATTTTGTGATTTGTATTTTCTCCCTCCTTTCTCCCCTCTGTTGTGAGGAAGATTATTTAGTTTTAGTTATATATAGTTTATATGGACTTGGCAGGAAGGGCTGGAGAATTCCAAGAAGGAATGAAGAAGCAGGAAATGGGGTTTGGACTTGGGGAGAGAGACTCCATAGTGGTTGGAGACATAACTGTTAATAACCCTGGGAGAATTTAGAGTTAGGAAAACTGCATCCAGATTCCCTGGGATCCTGAGAGAGGTGGAGGCTTTCAGCAGTGGACAACAGACCTGCAGAGCAGCACCAAGTGGGGAAGTGGTTTGTGATCTGGTGGACAGCATTGCAAACTCTCTCTATCCCTACCTGGGTACCTTGGACCACCTGTCCTGGTGGAGTTGGCATCCTGAGACCATCCTTGGATTTTACCGTTGATTCCAATTGAAAGCCATCCTCAAGCCCTTTGGCTGAGCTGACCATACTTGATGGAACCAGGTTTGGAGGAGCTTTTCCCCTGTGACTTCAATACTACTTCCTTGGGCCCTGTCTGGCTTAGGTCAATAGAATAGTATAGTTAAGCCCCTCCCTTGACCTTGTGGTTTGTCCTTAGTTGTTAAAAGTAGAATTCCTAATACCCATCCTTGTTTATTTGTTTATTCAATTAAAACTGTTACAACTTTTATCTGTTGCCTGCTGGTTACATAGGCCCTAACCTAGGTGAGCTAAGACTGTTGGCCAAACTGCCATTCTTTTGACAGTTAACAGCTTGGCAGTAACCCTGGTCTTCCTATCCTGTTTGGTCCAGACCATCAGACATTCCTGTCTCTCCTTCAACCCAGTGTGAACCCATAAAACCATTTAGATTACATTCTTAATAATCCTCCATTATACCTCCCCAAGACAGCAGATATATATATATATATATATATATATATATATATATATATATCTGTTGATATAGGTTGTACATGTGCTATCATGCAATATATATTTCCTTGTTCATCATGTTGTAAAAAAAAGACACATTGCTTATACTAGAGAAAAATTCATGGAGGAAATAAAATGAAAAATGGTATGCTTCATTTTGCATTCAGACTCCATCAGTTCCTTCTATCAGCCATTCTTCTTTGAAAGGGCTGTCAGTCACTGCAGCTGTTGTTCTACACTCCAACTGAGCTTACTCTCTTCCAAAATATTCAGATTTCTACAGATCAGACTTTCTTTCTCTGAGTTAATGGATGCATCTTATTTTAGGAAGATAGGGAATCTCAAACCAAGCCTTCAGTGTATGTGCCTACCTCCCAATCATGACCCAAAGAGTGCGTGTATCCACTCACATCTCTTCCCCTTACACCACCCCCAGATATATTTGGTTGACCTAGGATAAGCAAAATTCATTTCTTCTCTTCAAAGACATTGATGCAAATTGGAAAGGGGTCCTGTGAAACAGATTTCTACACAATGGGGTAAAATGAGAAAACATAAGAGACTGAAATGAGTGAGCCTTTTCTAGTTTTATCTGACTTGGACAACCAAGTTTTATAAGATTGTCCTTTTCATTTATACCCATGGTCTTAGAAGGTAAAAAATGAAAGGTTTCTAGCCTAGGTGAACAGAGCTCTAATAGCTTCCCATCAAATGGAAGAGAAAACCATTCCAATGGGAATTTCATTGGGCTATAGAAATATAATGCATCATAGAACATTAACTAAAAGGATTATCTCTATAGCTATAGGATCACTGACTATTAGAAGTATGTCTCTGGTGTATAATCTGCATTTATCCCTTGAAACTGGACAAGAAATTCTCCTTAACCAAAAATTCAATCTTCGAGCACAAGCTCAACTTCATAAAATAGATGATTTGGAGGAATCCCAGTAGCCACGTAGAGTAACCAAAGCTCTTTACAACATACCCCCAAAATGACCTTCCAACCTTTGCTCAAAGACTTCTGTGAATGGGGAATCTGAAAACTCCCAAGGTGGTCCATTTCACTTTGGTGTAGCTCCCATGATGAAAATGTTTTTCTGTCTCAAGAGTAAATTTACTTTACTATCACTTCTACTCACTGATCCTTGTTCTGTTCTCTGAGGTCAAGCAGAGAAAGTCTAATTCCTTTTCCACTTGACAATCTTTCTATTAAAGACAGACCTCATGTCTCTCAAAAAAAGCCTTCTCTTTTCCAGACTCAATATTCCCAATATCTTAAATCAATTTTCCTATGATATATACTCAAGGTCCTTTGTTATCCTGGCTGCCCCTCTCTAGAGGCTCTCCAGTTTTCCAAAGTTGTTTTTGTGACAAGGTACCCTGAAATGAACCCAGAATCTTGTACATACTCTGATTGATAGAGAACACAGCTAGAATTGTCTCTCCCAAACTCAAAACACCATGCTTCTCTTACATTTATAAATTGACAATTATTTTCAAATTGGCCAAAGTTGGGGCCAATAACTCTAGACTGATTTATTTCTACCTTTATAAATATCAAATATTAGAAAGCTCTTTGCAATTGTTGCATGAAGAATATTTAAAATATTATAACTGGTATAATTATGTGGATCTATTCTTTCTCTTTTGGGGCATCTGCCATCATTACTTTCTCTATCACTATGGGTAGTATGCTTCTCAAAAAGCCACCACTCCTTTCATGTAGTACACGCAGCTCATTACTTCTCCTTCCAGCTGGGAATATTTGAGAGCCAGGTGTCCTGGAACAACTGCTGGTTATGTAAGTCATCAGTGTATGCTCACTAGTCATTATAGCTTGAAGGATTTTTTGCTTTATAGAAGTAATAATTTAATGACACCAGTGTACAGGATGGAATTCAGTCAAGTTTGCTCTTGAGGTCAAAGAGTATGTCCAAAGGGAGTTTATAGCAATTCCTTAGAAGAGAATTGTGGAAATTCAGGAGAGGACTGAGGTCTTTTCAATTGACAATTCCAAAAGGATCTGGGTGGTATATGTAAGGATTTGCCTTTGAGAATTGCTTGAGATACTGCAACTGGGAAAGGATCAAATGGTCTCTAAGGAAAAAAGCTTGGAAAGTTGAAAGAACATTACCAACTTTGCTAGGAATACAGGGCCTGGCAAGGCAGTTAGAAACAGCCATGCTAGACTCCTGCCTGCTCCTTTGTCATCAGGCTTCCTTCCTCCTGAAAGGTAAGGTGCCTCTGCCTTACTAGAAAAGGAACAAAGTCATCACCCATATCCGTATGTTCTGTCCTCTTTATCTTTTTATAACCCACTCCTAGTTTTTGGCTTGTGAATGAAAATTAGAAAATGCTTTCATTTTCTTTGGTTAAGTGACAAATGAAAATCAGGTGCTCACTTTGGTATCCTAAACTAGAGTAGCATTGAGTACAGTTGGGTTTGTTCATTTTGGTTGTTTGCTAGTGGGGTGGGAGAGTTCCTTTTTTGTTCTGTTGTCTTGGGGAAATTTCCACCCAAAAGGTAAGCCTGTTGATGCTCCACATTCTGTGCTTTAAGCTGGAACTTTCCAAAGCTATGTGCCCTCTTCACTGATCCTTTTTGACTTCCACCATGCCCTGCCATTCAAAGTTGTCTTAAAGATTTGATAACACTCAAAGGTCAGGAATTGGAACAGGAAGAAGCTCAGGGTTAGGCTGGTGTTCTTACCACCTCATCCCCCTTGTACCTATGTACCTATGTATATGTGTGTACACATATACACACACACACATATTTGTATATACTTATCACATAAGTTCAGACTTAGTTTTTTCAAGTAAAATACCTAATAATTTGGAAGTGAAGAATAGGGCAGAAGTGGAAATGTTAATTAGGTGCAGTTGACCTATTATTTATGTAACGGATATGATTCTACCCACTCTGGGATCCATACCTGGGCAAAATGAGGGAAAAATACATACTTTCAGCTTGAATTCCCATCCAGTTGAGAGTCTAATAAAAAACTAGGCAAATGGTGTTGTTTGTTTTTTGTTTTTTTTATGATGATTCAACTAGGGGTAGCTGGGTGGCTTAATGGATTGAGAACCAATCCTAGAGACATGTGGTCCTGGGTTAGAATTTGCCTTCAGACACTTCATAGTGGTGTGACACTTAACCTCCATTGCCTCACCCTTAATTGCCTTTCTGCCTTGGAACCAATGAACAGTATTGATTCTAAGATGGAGGGTAAAGGTTGTTTTGTTTAATTTTAATTTTGAATATTTTCCCATTATATTATTGTATTATAAAAATGGCAGGATGGAATTCCTTCAAAATACAGGGTCAAGCCTCACCCAGAATTCCAGGGGACCCCCCCTGGAGAACTTTGGGTGAGGGGGCAGTTGGTAGGGAGTTAAACAGTTGATTCCTCAGGGTTTAGGGGAACAGATCTTTCTGCTTTCTGTTCCTGATTTGGGGTATGCCTGGGACGCCATAGGGGCAAAAGCCATTGTGGTTTCTACTCAGGAGTTTGCCTGACTAGTAGGATTAGACCTTTCCAGCATCAATATAATAATTATTTAGTTATGTAGACATTAGAAGTAATTACTATTAGCTTTGAGAGCAAGTTAGCTAAAGGTCTGCCACTCCCTCCTGGGGTGGGGGAGGGGCAGCTTCAACCCTACAGTTCAGCGCTTCTCAGTTCTTATCCAAATCCTAATTACCTCCTCTTGCCTTCCCCTTCTTTCTTTTATCAATATAAGCTTTATCTTTGATAGCAGTGCCTGGGTATATTTGGGTATACTTACTACACCCATTAAGCTTGATTCTTGTCAGTTCCCAGCCTAAGAAGTCTGTTCCTTCTCAGTCCTTAACATCAATATATGTAGCCTCTACTCAGTTCCTCAATCAGACTTGTAGGGAATGTAAGTTGAGGAGAACATCATTAGAGATTAGCTTTGCTGAGCCTTGTCAGAAGTCATTGCCCTGCTTCCATATTCAACTGAAAACCAACTGCTGAGTAGGAGGGGTTTGAGAGCAAGGAGCACTTGCCCCTCCCCACTCACTCAAGCCTGTGTGTGGGGGAGGAGAGTGTCTTGCAGGTATCTTGACCTGGCCAGACCATCAGTTTCCCAACATCCCTGTTATTACAAACATAACAATCGTTGCATGTTTCATGTTCTTTCCCTCTCCCCCAAACACTCCCACCTCCATAGCTGATGTACAATTCCACTGGATTTTATGTATTATAGATTAAGACCCAATTCCATATTATTAATAGTTGGATTAGAGTTATTGTTTAGTGTCTACATCCCCAATAATATCCCTATCAGCTCATGTGTTCAAACAGTTGTTTTTCTTCTGTGTTTATACTTCCACAGTTCTTCCACTGAGTGGCTAGTTTTTCTTCCTCATAAGTCTCTCAGCCTTGCACTGGATCCTTACATTACTGCTAGTAGAGAAGTCCTTTAGGTTTGATTGTACCACAGTGTATCAGTCTCTATGTACAATGTTCTCCTGGATCTGCTCCTTTCACTCTGCATCAATTCCTGGAGGTCATTCCAGTTCACATGGAATTCCTCCAGTTCATTATTCCTTTGGGCACAATTGTATTCCATCAGCCATTCCCCAATAGAAGTACATTCCCTCATTTTCCAAATTTTTGCCACCACAAAGAGCTCTGCTATAAATATTTTTGTACAAGTCTTTTCCTTATTATCTCTTTTCCTTATTATCTCTTTTCCTTATTATCTCTCTACTTAGCAATTATATTCCTGGGTGTTGTCTTTTGAGAGTTTAGTGTAGAGGGTGATCTATGGATCCTTTCAATGTCTATTTGCCCTTTTATTGAAGAACATCAGGGCAGTTTTCTTGGATAATTTCATGTAGTATGGTGTCCAAATTTCTATTAATTTCTGATTTTTCAGGAAAACCAATGATTCTCAAATTGTCTCTTCTAGATAGGTTTTCCATATTAGTCATTTTCTCAGTGAGATGTTTCATGTTTCATGTTTCCTTCTATTTTGTCATTCTTTTGACTTTGCTTTCTTGTTCTTGTTGTCTTGCAAGATCATTGGCTTCTACTTGCCCAATTCTTGTCTTTAGAGACTTATTTTCCTTTTTAATTTGGTCTATCCTGTTTTTTATGGTTTTCTGGTGTTTAATTTGGGTCTCCAATTTGCTTATCATTTTGTTTGATTTTGGGGTATCTTTCTCCAATTGGGAGTTTCTGTCTTTTAATCTGTTAATTTCCTTTTGAGTTATTTCCCCATTTTCTTGCCAAATCTCTTCCATCTTTCTCATGATTTCAGATTTGTATCTTCAAGAGCTTGTGAGCAATTTTCATCTTTGGGGGGAAGGTTTGGATGTGTTTCCTTGTTTGTCCCCATTCTGCTGTCTGCTCTGATGTCTGGATTTTTTCTGTGTAAAAGTTATCGAGTGTTAATGCTTTCTTCTTGTTTTTTCTCTTGGTTAGTTCTTGGGCATTGCTTGCCATTATTATGTTGGTTTTTCCTTCTCAGTTGGAAGTCTGGGTGAGGTGGGCAAACTCTCTGTATAAATCTGTGGAGCAGTTTTTGCCTGAGTCACAGCACAGTGCTGCCCCTCTCAGTTTTATCCTCACTCCTAAGATCTTCACTCTTTAGGCTCCTGGGGTCTCAAGTCTAGCTGTTCTCAAGGTCAAACCTCCTGGTGGTCCCCTTGCTTGCTCCTCTGACTGAGGCTCCTTTACGAGTCTAAGCTTGCTGCTTCCACAGTCTGTCACCCCTCTACTCTAGGTCCTCACCCAAGAACTGAGCTCAAGGTCCAAGCTCAAAGTTCACATTCTTTTAGCCTCTTGGTGTCTTAAGTCTTGCTGCTCTCAGGAGTAAGCCCCTGGTGATCTCAGTTAGTTGCCAAGAACTTAGTGAATTAGTGAATGACCCTCACTTGCTCTAACTCTCCTACGCTGCCTCTGGGACTGTAGGTGGGGTGGGGGTGGGGCGGATTGATCAGCTCGCATTTTATTGAGAGCTATTTCACCCCCTTATAGTGTGGAAATGCCCAAATCCCAGTTAACTTCAATGTTGTGCTCTATTGTGGGGTCCCTTCATTCATCTGGATTTGGTTTTTGTGTCCTTTTGAGGTATCATGTATGGGTCTGTTAGGGGAGTTAAGAGCCCTGCTTCTAATCTGCAGCCATCTTAACCTGGAAGTCCTACCTTGTTTTGTTTTTAAATAAAATTTTTCAAAAGAATTTAGTTGAACAATATTAACAACATCTTACTAATGGGATGACCATATTAAAACAAGGTTTTAATCCTTTATAAAGCAATAGAAAGCAATCCTTCCTCTCACCCATCCAGATTCCCGTGCCCATGAGAAAAAGGACACAGATCCTGGACTATTTGAATTGCAAGGACAATGGATTCCTAATGAACTCCAAAGACTCAGACAACTTGGAAACACCTCAATGGTGGACTTCTTATCTTTACCTCTGAAGGGACTGAAGGAGAGGCACATGTTGAGCTGCTCTTGGAACTGCTCTCCAGGCAAGCTCCTTGTCTCTTCTCTAGCCACAGTCAGTTTGGTGATCCACAATCATTGCTACTAGCAATGCTTTGAAACCACTGCTCCACACTAATGTTGCTCCTTCTACCTTAGTCTTTCTTGCTACCATATGGAAAAAGCTTCACTTTATTTGTTCCCACTATTGGCTTCTAGCCAGACTCTTCTAGCTTGAAACCTCCTAGGTCTGTCTATATGGCAACTGTTTAGTGCCTTGTTACCTTCCAATTGCCCCATCCTCAGGCCTACAGTAAGTGGGATAGTGTGATTAATGTCTTAGAATCAGATCACCAGGGCCACATGAATAATTTGTGAACTATCTCTCACATTCTGTTTCTCATATTTTTACGTGCTCCATCTGAGTAGCCACAAAAAGGCCCCTTGGCCAGCTTCTGTAAGATATTTTCTTTCCTCTCTCCAGAAGGTTTCTAGGCTAAATTCCTACCTGGCTTAGTGCAAATGAATTTCCTTTACATCTTTCAGCAAAGACCTCAGGGGCAGGCAGCGTGACTCCCCACACTCTCTGTACCTTATGCTGAAGTTTTCCAAGACTGAGCATAAAATGATGACATCTGTTCCTTGGCCCTTTCTAGTTCCCACCATGCCCTGCCATTCAAAATTGTCTTGAAGACTTGATAATGCTCAAGTAAGGAGTCAGAGTGCTGGGACAGAGAAAGGCACATAGAGGGTCATGCTGGTATTCTAGGGCAAAGTGTTCATCTCCTTGTGACTATAGTTTGTTCCTAAGTTCTATCAGTGGGTTTTCTCAAGAAGAAAAGCCTCATTAACAGTCTGAAAGTAAAGATGAATAGGACAGAGTTGGGACTATTAATTAAGGCAGAGTGAATAGAACATGGGAGGAAGAAGACCTGAGTTCAAATTCCACCATATTCTGCCATAGACACTAACCTACATGCTTGATCCTGGCTTCTGTCTTTCTTAATTTTCTCCTCTATAAAATAGGGATAATAACAACAATTATCTCCCAAGACTGTTGTAAGAATAAAATGATATGGTATTTATAAAGCCAGGTTAATAAGACAACATAAAGCCAGTGTTAATTAAAGTGCAGTGATTAGAATGTAGGCTTCAGAGCAGGAAGACCTGAGGCTGAATTTTCTCTCAGAATCTATACTACATACTTGATTCTGACTTCTGTCTGCCTTTATTTCCTCCTCTGTAAAATATAAATAATTATAACATCTATCTCCCCAGGTTGTTATGAAAGTAAAATGACAAAACATTTACAAAGTGCCTTACAGATCTTAAAGTGATGTATTAATTCTAGCTAGTATAAGTTCTTTTATTCCATGTTTCCTGTTAGCCAGACTAAGGAGGTATTTAGAACATTGACCCTTCTGGGACACTGAGGACCCAGATCTCAGGACTAGGTAACTCATTTTATCTAGCCTATATCTCTTTCTTGGAACCTATTAGTTTAAAATCTTTTCCAAATTCAAGGTTCCTGATAATGTGTTTTTCATGAATTTAGCAAAGTCACCTCAGAGACAAGAAAATGTAGGTTTAAGTCCTACCTATGACATTGCTTGTGCTTGTATTCCCCATACTTAACATAGTGCCTGACACATATAAGGTGCTTACTAAAATGCTTGTTGACTGACTGGTTGATATACCAGTTGTATGATCCTTGACACATCATTTATCTTCTCAATAAAACTCCCTGAGCTACCTCTTTCAAAGGAAGTGCCAAAATGCAGTGATAGAGCTTCCTTTCCTGTGAGCTCTGTATACAAATGAAATCTCAGATCCAACATCTATAGGCAAGAGTACCAATAGCTAGGGTCTCTACTTTTACAAAAGACAGAAAGGGCAAGAGGAGTCTAGGGGAGCTCTGAATGATGGCCAACATTCCATAGAGTCTTTCTTTATTGTTCAGAATGATCTGACATCAGCTCCATTCTGAATGATTCCTTAGCATCTCTCATGGATCAGTCTCCAATTTGTCCAAGAATAGTCTCAATATTCTGGAAGCAGAATGAGTCATTCTTCTATAGGTGAGGGAATGAGCTACTCAGAGGCTAGCTGTAACTTGTTTTTGGTTTTTTTAATTGAATTGATGTGCTACCAAAAATAGACACAAGACTTCAGTTCATTGTGTCCTACTCTCTTTCTTAACCTTTGAACCTAGCTTTTTCCTAGACTCAGCTTAAATCCTACCTTTAGCAGCATGTACACCCCTTCTTTCTGAGTCTACCTTCCATCTACTCCATTAATCCTGCAAATACCCACTTGCATCTCCTCCCACTAGAATATAGAATATCCTACTTGAGGGCAGGAACTGTATGCTTTTCTTTGTTTTCCCGGAATACAGCACAATGCCCAATAGTAAGTGCTTAATAAATGCTTATGCTCATTGTCTGACACAATGATCATCTAGCAGTTTCAGTTATTCATGGAAATGAAACATGAAGGGAAAACCCTACCCTGAGTTAGTCCATTAGAATTAATAAAGTACCTAACCTATGGTAGGGCACTAGAGATACCAGTAAAGGCAAAAATCCATCTTTAAAGAAGTTTGAGGTCTATTTGGAGAGATATGAAAGAGTTTTATGGGATATTCATTTTATTTTTTCTAAATTGTTTATTAAAATATTTTTGTTAATGATCATTATATTACATATGTTATATGCACATATGTTTATATGTAAATGTTATATATTATTATATGATAAATATAAGTAAAGTACTATTAAATAGTTATTAAGTAATATAAATTGTATAAATATATGATATATGATTACATTATTATATTTTGTAATAAATTATTACAGCATTTATTTTTTCTCCTCTACCTTCTCTTCCCTTGTCCCCTCCAAAAAATCTCTGAGGAAATAAAAGTCCTTGAAGCAAATTGACATAGTCAAGAAAAACACATTCCCATATTGGTCACATCCAAAAAAATGCATGTCCTTTTGTGCTCATCATTTCACTCTCAGGATGTGGATAGCATTCTTAATGGTACTACTAAGGCATTCATTTCCTAAAAAATATAGAGCGGGGCATTCTGATATCAGTTTCCAAGTTACAACAGAGAACAATCTGCTTAGTGAGCAGGAGGAAGAACCAAGCTTCTCATTACCATGATTATGGTGTAGATGAAGTTAGAGGAACTGAACCATGTAATTCATTAATTAGGTGGAAAATAAGGAAGCCTTCCAGGGCTTAGATTTCACACAAGTTAAAAAGGCATGGAAGTCTAAGTGAAAACCTACCTCTCTAAATAACTATGTGAGTGGATAAAAGCAATTTGGTCTTTGGGGAATTTCAGAGCCTTGTTTAATGATAGGAATCCATTACTGACAAAAGCAAAAGGAATTGCTCTGAATTCTGCGTCCAAAATCATCTCCATTCCTTAGATTCTCAGTAACACATTTGGGATGCTCAGGAAATACTTGAATGAGTGAATTTTTTGGCATGCCTGGTGGTTCATAATTTCTGCTTCCTTGAAATTAACATTTTTACCCAATGAAGAAAAATATGCTGGCAAATTTAAGTGCCTTAAACCGAATGATGTACAGGCTGAAGTTGTCCAGTCTGGTTAGGGGAATGGAGATGAGGTTCCTACCTTTCAAGATTTTGGACCCTCAAGTAATCACCCTCATTATCTTAGATGAAAGTAGGTTCCACATTTGCATGGATGCTGGCTCTAAGGGCTAAAAGAAGACAGAAGAGGACACAGAAGTCCCTGATCCTTCAAGAGAAGGAGGAAGGCTTTACGAAAATCCCTTTTAGCCTCAATGCTGAAACTTCTGGCTTCTCCAAATTAGCATTTTTATCCTTTGAAGCAAAATACCTTATGCCATAACATTTCTTTCCAGGTTATACATTTCCCCCAGGCCTATTTTAATTAAAGTTAAAACCCTGTTCTTCATACATGTGGCATTTTCAATAACACCTCTTAACAGCCATTGGGAAAGCACAAGTCAATGACTTTCTTTGATTTCAGGATGGGGCCAGGCAGGATGTCTACAAGAGATGAGTATGAGAAAGGTCTCTAATGCTTGTGGGAAATCGTGTGCCCCACTCTCTTTCCCACAAGCTTCTCCTTGAAGTAAAAGCCCCTAAATAAACACCCTAGTCTTTGAAGAACTGACTTGAGGATCACACAGAGGTGATCCTTAGCAAGCTGCCGCAGACTGTGAATAAGGAATTATGCAGGAGCAAAGAATTTAAAGGATATTATCAGAGAAATGTATGATAGTAAAAAAAAATAAGTTCACCATGTGACTCAGTGAATAGAACTTTGAGTCTAACATCAGGAAGTTCTGAACTCAAATCCTGTCTTAGACACTTCTTAACTCTAGGACCCTGGGCAAATCTTTTAACTCTGTGCCTCAGTTTCCTGGAATCTAAAACTCGAATCATAATAGTACTCATCTCAGATGAGGGTAAATTGAGATAATATCTGTTGCATTTAGCACAGTGCCTGACACATAAGAAGTTACAAAAGCTTGTTTGTTTCCCTCAATGATGGGAAAAGGTAAAAATGAGAATTAAAATATGGGAAAGCATAGTCATATATAATATAAATATTAGATGAGAAGTTCCGAAACTAATTGCTCTACGAAGTTTGAGAGGAGAAGGATCATTACCTAATGTGAGCACAAGGAAAATTTCCATTAAAAAGTGACAGCTGAGCCACTTAATTGTAAAAGTAGAGCAGAAAGAATGGGCATTTGGGGCATTTGTAAAATAGGGCCTTGTATAATAAACTCATCAGGAAAAAAGTATCCCAGCTAGACTAGAACATCAAATGCATGAAAGAGAATAATATAAAGGAAGACTAGAAAGGCAAGTTGGCACCAGATTATGAAGGACCTTGAATATTATTAGACAAAGGAGTCTGAAAATTACCTGGTAGCCAATATGTAGATCTTGAACATTTTTTTCAAAAGGTTTTATATGAACCCACTCTGTCTACACAAAATATTTGGTAGCATTACAAAGACTAAATTGAGGAGAGTGGGATAACATATAGAAAAGCATTTGGATATGGTGCCTAGTTTAATTGATAGTTATTTAATAATAATCAAGTTTGATTATTTTCACATATGATATAGAAATTTTTAGAGGTGCTCTTAAAATTCAATAAATTAAATATATACATGAGGTTTTAGAGAGTTAATCTAGTCCCACATTCCTGTTTTCAGACAGAATCATCTCTATTAAGTAAATAGTTATTTTATTTTTAAAGACCTCTAACTCCCTAAAAAGGGGGATTTTATAATCTCCTTTCTTATTTCATTTAAGGATAACTATCATTATTATTAAGAATTCTTCTTCATTCTTTGTAAGGATGCTATGTGGTTGTAATATCACTATCTCTGAATCATGTGCCATTCATCGAGAGAGGGAGAGAGAGATACCTGATATGTGTGAATAGGATGTAGGATGTAAGTAAAGAATAACTGCAACCTAGCAGTGTTATAAAAGTATCATTACAGAGATAGATGACTGGTAAATGCAGAATATTGATTATATAGCCAGATTAATGGATGACTAATAAACAGCCCATGGACCCTGCTGACATCCATGTCTTTGAAGAGATCAAGAAGAAGGTCTGAAATATGATGGGCAACTCTTTTGTGATGGATCAAGAAAGAGTATATTAATCAACAATCATTCATTAAACATGTAGTCTGTGCTGGGAATACAAATACAAAACTGAAAAATTGCTTTCCTTCAAGTAACTTATACTCCTCTTAGGGAAGTTAAACAAAAGTCATTTATGAGGAGATCTTACTGGGATTGATGGAGGGAATCGCCCCATTAAAAGATCACAAATCTATTCACATATCAAAAATCCTTCCTTATACTAAAGCATGAAAGGTATCATTGATTAATAGATAGAAAACTGATGTTGGAACCATGAAGATCAGGGTTCAAGTTCTAATTCTGATATATATGGTTCTATGACCCCAGAGAAATCATTAAATTCTCAATGTTCTAGGCCATTCTCTAGGACCAAACATTTCAGGGAAGCTATTGTCTAAAGGAATTTCCTCAGCTGGGAATTCCCTATAGAAATGAAATTGCAGGTCTAGTCCCTTTTCTTTATTAAATGTAAATTCCCCTCACTGCTGTTCATAATTGTTCGCTCTTCCCATCTGCCTCATATTGTAGCTAAAAACTGGTATTAATAGCATTGTTATTACCCTTACCTCTTCTCTCTTTTTAATTTGTAAATGCTTAGGTCCAAGAAAGGCTTTTCCCTAATAGGAATTCCTCTCTCCAATTTCTGGGGGTGGGAAAGTATGTGACTTCAGGGAAGACCACCAGAAATGTAGCCCTTATTATAATTGTTTCTTCATGTTCCTATCGGTGCCTACATTGACAAGACTCATTCAAGCTACTGGGTCACCTTGTGAACAGCTGACACAAAGGAAGCTGACAACTGAAGAAGGGATGTCACAGAAATAACTCATCTTTGAAGATGGGTGACCAAGTCTTAGCCTTTCTTTCAAGTTCTGCCCTTGTCTGAGGGCAGAGAGGAAAGTCAGCAAAAAATTCCACTTCGTTCTTTATTATTGTCAGAGACCTTTTCCCCTTGATCATTTTAATCCTAACTGAAGCTCGAAGAATATCTGTACTTATACGAGGCTTTCTTATATCTGAGAATAGCAGGTCTCTAAGCAGTGCAAGAGGACCTGGAGTGAAACAAAGCAGAGCACAGGGACACCAGAGAACAAGACCTATGAAACTCAATTTTTATTAGTAAAATCTCTGGGCCCTTGATCTATTCTCTGGACTGTTTTGTTCTTGTTCAATCATTCTGTCATAGTGATTCTTTGTGACCCTGTGTACTCTACTCTATATGAAATTTTCTTGGCAAAAGAATGATTTGCTATTTCCTTCTCCTGTAGATTAAGGCAAACAGAGGTTAAGTGACTTGCTCAGGGTCTCACAGGTAGAATATAGCTGAGTTCAACTTTGAACTTAGGTCTTACTGACTAAAGGCATAGTGTTCTCTCCATTGAACCATCTCTGGAATCTGAGTGAAATGATTAAAGGGAACATTCCTGAGATTCTCAGATTTACTAATCTAGCAGCATGTGTGTCCTTCTCCAGTTGTCCAATAGCCACTTGGAACACTCTATAAAAATCTGTCCATCACAGCTCAGCTAGGGTTTTCAGCTAATGCTACAAAAGTGAAACTTCATTTAAAAAGAGAAGAGCAAACATCTTACAGGTATTCTATGATGCTGTCTTTTATCTTTGTATTTCATATAGTGAGATGTGAAACTAGAAAGAGAAGCAGAAAAAGAAGAGATCTTCAGTGATGAAACCAATAAGCAAAGACAAAAAGAAAACAATCCTTGTGCTTAGGGGAGTTTCCTACCGTTGAGGAGGTAAAGGAAAGCATTAAAAATATAAACATATACAATTATTTGAGGTGGAATAACAATATCAAAAAAAATTCCCCACAGAGCCAAAGGTTCTAAGAAGAAAGCATGAAAAGAATGTCCTTCCAAGTCCACCCAAAGATATGGAGGTGGTGAATAGAAAATTATAGAGAGAAGAGTATGTCGCCCAGTTTGACCAAGCTGTAAAATGCATGAAAGAAGTAAGGTAAAATAAATCTGAAAAGGGCAAGCTGGAACCAGGTTTGGAAGGGCTGAAAAGGACAGAAAAAGGATGTTATGGGGTGTGTGTGTGTGTGTGTGTGTGTGTGTGTGTGTGTGTGTGTGTGTGTTTATTTATCCTAAAGGCAGTAGGGAACCAAACAAGGTTCTTGAACAGGAGTGTAACATGGTTAAACAAATTATATCTATATGTGTGTATGTCAATTTGATAGTAGAGGATATACTGGAAAGGGAAAAGGACTATTATAATAGCTAGCAGTAAGGTAACTATTATAAAAGTCCAGGGGAAAGGTGATGATGAGGACCTCAAAGAGGATGGTGGCTATTCAAGGGGAGAGAAAAGACAGGTGCCAGATATGTTGTGGAGTCAGAATCAATAAAAACATGGCAACTGATTAGACATGAAAGACAAAGGAGAATGAGTCGATGATGATGATGATGATGACAATGATGACGATGATGATGATGCAAAGGTGATGAACCTAAGTGTAATTGGAAGTATGCTGCTATGTTTGGCTTAAATAACAGAGTTTGGAACAGGAAAGCTTGGCTGGACCATCCATCTCTTGAGCAATGAAATCACAAAGAATGAAATAACTTGTCATGGTGCAAGGAAGCGAATAAAAAAGGGGATGACTGGTTTCCAAGCCCTTCTTCACCTCAACCACAGTCAAATCCATGTACCCCAGCTTCATCTGATAAATAGATTTAATCAGGCTGCCTATAGTTAATGGTTTGCTTCAGAACCAAACCCTACCACTAGCTCTGACCTTAATTCATTAACAGGTAATTGTTCTTGAGAGTTTTGTAATGAGAAAATGTCACGGTACCAATGAGGCTCTTGAGTGATTGACACTGCTGTTCAGGCTGTCAATGGTCAAAGTAACCATTGTTATTTGGACCCAGAGTTTATTATCTCAGAAAATCACTAGTGCCTGAAATGAGACTCGCAAGGGGGAAAATAGCCAGGTGACTGAGGTAAGCTAAGTTAAAATAAACACTCCAGGGACTAGCTATACATAGTTTATTAGAAAACCAGGATCAGGGACTATCATCACAATAGCTGGACAATTCAATTTTCTATTGGCATCTTTTGCATTCTGAGTGCTATTCTCTGTTTTAAGAGCTTTTGCTCTAAGAAAAATTAGAAATGAGATTTGGGGATTTTGTGTTTGTTTTGGAACTGCAACTCAGATAATCAGAGATTCTTTCTAATTCTAGAATACTTCTTTAGTGGTTGTTCCTTATAAGAATTAGACTTTTTTGCTCGAGATTCATTTTTGTGTGTGTGTTTTTTAATGCTTTTGCAGTGACTGATATAAAATGGAATCCTTTCTGCCCTCTACTAGTACAAGGAAAAATTGGAACCTCTACATTCTATTTTTAAAAGTGGTTTTCTAAGGGGGCAGCTGAGTAGCTCAGTGATTGAGAGCCAGGCCTAGAGATGGGAGGTCCTAGATTCAAATCTGACCTCAGATACTTCCCAACTGTGTGACCCTAAGCAAGTCCCTTGACCCCCATTGCTTAGCCCTTACCACTCTTCTGCCTTGGAGCCAATACACAGTATTGACTCCAAGATGGAAGCTAAGGGTTTTAAAAAAAATTTTTTAAAAGGTGGTTTTCTAGCCTCTAACTGAAATTATACCATCATAATATCAATTCTGAAAATCAAGGCAAGCAAAAATCAGGCATGTAGTTTATGATGTGAAAATAATTATGTACTAAAGATAAATTCAGTTAAGTAGAAAAAGGAAGGTATATATTAAATTTTTATACCCCCAAAATTTCAATGCCTTGAAGCCAAGATTTATTTGTCTTTCCCAGTTTATAACTGTGGCTTTGAGTGATAGTTTTCTTCTACCTTCTGACTTCTGACTTCATTATTCAAATGAAAATATTTTCTCCAAAATTTCTAATGGCCTCTTAATGACAGTGAGAGGACAAGGGAGAAAGACATTCCAAAGTAGAGGATAGTGTCAAGTTGAAGTAATTCACCAAGAGTTCAATAGAAGGGTGCACAGAGAAGAGAGTAAAGAGGGGAGGATAAAGAAAGTAGGGAGAGGAAGGCATAAGGAGTGATATAAGAGATTATTGTCAAAAGCATTTAGAATTCATGAAGATGAAAGTATCTCCTTTGAGGGTGATCATCAAGGGTATGGCCATCTTGTAGGTCATGACGATTTAGTAGTTTGAGGAATGGTAATGTGAGGCAAGGATTATAAAACACTGCAAGTCTTAAAACCCTGTATAAATACCATTTTTAATGTAATGTTATTAATATTATCGCTATTATCCTTCTTATTCTTATCTTTTCAGTAGTGTTCAGATAAAATGGTCCTGGGACCAATCTTTTAACACAATATTATTCTTTTCCATAAAGTTCTGTGAACTATTGCACAGATAGATAAAATAACCACTTAAAAATACCTTTACCTTCTGACTTAAAATCAAAATTGGTTCTAAGGCAGAAGATCAGTAAGGGGTACGCAACTGGGGTTAAGTGGTTTGCTCAGGGTCACACAGCTAGGACGAGTCTAAGGCCAGATTTGAACCCAGCTCTGGTTCTCAATCCATGTTTTACCTAGCTGCCCCCTCCAAAAAAGTTAATTTTTAGTAATGGAATAAAATTATTGGCACTTATGCTTATCTTCTCTAGGTTGAAAGCATCATTGGGACAAGTCTAGGAGCAGAAAGGATAATTGAGATAATAATTATCTTGTCCTATCCTCACATGACTGATTTTTTCTCTTAAGTTTCTATTTAAAAAGCTTTTTGTTCCTTGTAGTTTAGAGATTAGAAGTATTTGATATGGCTTTATCCTTTAAAAATATTGTTCTTATTGTAAATAGTAACAACAATATTATACAATGAACAACTGTGAGAGATTTGCCTATTCTCAACACGACAATGACCCACCACAATTCTGAAGGACTTATGACAAAGAGTGCTGTCTACCTCTGGGGAAAGAACTGTTGGAGTAACAATGCAGATCAAAGCAGACTGTCTTTCACATTAGTTTATTTATAGTTTTATTTTGGGATTTTGCTTTTATATGAGTATTCTCTTACAACAATGACCGATCTGGAAGTGTGTTTTGCATGATAATATGTGTATAACCCAGATCAAATTGTTTACCATCTCTGAAAGGAGGAGGGAAGAAAGAGAGGGAGACAAATTGGATCTTATAATTTCAAAAACATATGCTGAAAATTGTTATCGCATGTAATTAGGGAAATAAAATATTTTTGAAAAAATTGTTGTTCTTAAATTTTTATGGCTCAATATTATATATGAGTGATTTGATTCATTCTCTGATAATCATGTAGTTCCAGTAAGGTTTACTTGTTGAAATCTCAAGAACATTTTATAGTCTGTATTTGTTAAAGGGGGATTTATCAACTACAGGTTCATGAAAGATGGTGAGCTTTTGATGTATATCTCTAGGTACCAGATTCTCTCTAGGTACTCTGTTGGTGCTTTATTTTTCCCTCTTGAAATATTGTGTTGCCCAGTCTTTACTTTTTTCTTGCAAAATCTACATTGATCTGAAAGCCTAGTTTCTTAAGGATAAAACCATTTGCACTTTCTGATAACAAAGATCTAGTTCAGAATCAGATTTTAAGCTTTTCCCTTTCCACAAACAAATCAACATGTTTCAGTCACTTGTTTGGCACATCTTTGTTGACATATGATTGCTTGAGTTCATTTCCTAAGAAATACATTTTGATTCCATTCCTGGATCAAAGACATTTCATTGGCTTTCAGAGGAAACCATTGCATTGGTTATTCAAAGGTAATCATTTCAGACATTCAATCCAAATATAACTATTTTGGGGTACATTTAAGAAATGCAGTATAAAATTGATTAGTGAGAGGCAGTTAGGTGGCTTAGTGGATTGAGAGCCAGGCCTAAATATAGGAAGTCCTGGGTTCAAATTTGGCCTCAGACACTGCCTACTTATGTGACACTGGGCAAGTCACTTAACCCCAATTGCCTAGTCTTTACTGCTATTCTGACTTGGAACCAATATAGGTTCCAAGATGAAAGGTAAGGGTTTAAATTTTTTTCTGATAGGTGAAGTAATATCTATTTGTTCCAAAAAATACCTCCTGAATTCTAATCTGTTAATTGTGTTTTGTTTTGAGGTGATGGGCCCAATGTTTTATAAATATTATAAAGATTTTTGTTAGGATAACTTTAAAATCTGTTATGGTTCCTTTCATAATTCCAAAAAACACATTTTAAGACTAGTATGACATAGGTGTTAATTGCTTTAAACATGTAGCTGATGGTTTATTATTTTACCTGGTGATAAGATTTTAGATTTCAATATTAGGGCTTTCTATGACCTTCCTCCATCTTCTGCCTTTGTGTTTGCATTTATAGCAATTAAGAGCTCTTGAGTCATCAACAGCATACCTGTAACTTTGTGCCTTAGGAGTATTGGATCATAAATTTAGAGCCAAAGAAGTCTTAGAGGACTTCATGACTTTTGTCCAAGTTACTCAAATGATAAAGAGCAAAGCTATGATTTAATCCCAGGTCCCCCAATTCCAAATCCTGTGCTTCTAACTGGATCTGGCAAGAATCCATGTAATGATTGGGACATTGAACTAGGATTGAACACACCTATGTCCTCCCAATTTTAATTCTTATTCTCTTAGGTGACATAAGGTAGTTATCAACTCAATCATTGAATTGAGTCCCAGTTTCTGAATTAATTGTAATAATCGTGTTGTTAATGATTTTTCTATGGTGCTTTTTTTTGCTAATCACAGATTTTCTCTGTTTTTCATTTTCCTAATATCTGACATTATCCACCAAGCTTTACTTAGGGCAGGGTGATTTGATTTTGGCCAAGATTATCAAATTTAAAGGTTCTGAAAGCACTGTCAACCCTTTAGCAATAAAGGGCTTGGAACTTAGCAAGACTATTTGGCTAAAAAAACAAAAAGAAAGAATATTTGGCTAAAATATGAACTGGCCCATTTTTCCCCAGTCACTGCAACCCCAGGGAATGTTTTATGTGATTCAGCTTACATGCACTGAGATGGTTTCCCCAACAATAGCATCCTCCAACCAGGACTAGGATCCAGGCTTAAGCTGACTAGCAGGTATGTTTCCTGTTTCTTGCTTTCTGTATGGTTTGTTCTGCCCTTCTCAGAAAAGATCTCTACTGTTATGAGTCTTCTTTCACAACATGATAAACAGGGAAATATTATATTATGTGTATATTGCATATGTATACATTGTATATATATTATATAATAATATAAGACCTAATGGTAAATTATCAATAACCTATATCATGTTTCCTGCCTTCTTAGGAGGGGGATAGGTGAGAGGAAAACAAAGAACATGAATTACAAAATATCAGAAAACAAATATTAAATTGTATTGACATGCCATCTGGAAAAAATAAAAATTTATATGTAAAAATAGAGGGAAAATGGTCATTATTTAGGACTCTCTTATTCATTCCTCTGCAGTCACCTTGAATCTTTAATATGTGGAATATAAGGTGGTATTTTGTTTTGTTTTACTTCAAACAGTTTCTGAATAGTTACTACTAAGTTATTGAAGGTTTTCAAAATATTGTAAGGGGGTTGCTATCTGTAGTGATGGATTGAGATTCAGTGAAATCACATTCTTGAAGCATTAAAGTTTTCAATAATTTACCAGTGGTAAATTACCAATGATTTACTATCCATTTGCCATTGATTGCAATGATAATAGCTGTCATTCAGTTTATTTTATCTGCATTTCTGTAATTAATAGTGTTCTGAAACATTTTTTCATATGACTAAGGTAGTCAATTCTCAGATGAAGAAATTAAAACTGCTTATAACCTTGGCCTATATAAGTCTTTTTACTGTGTACCATGTTCTCCTGGTTCTGCTCACTTTACATCAGTTCATACAGGCTTTTCCATGATTTTTTTTTATCACCTTGTTTGTGATTTCTTATGGCATAATAGTATTCCATTACAATCATATGCCACAATTTGTTCAACCATTTCCCAAATGATGGACATCATTTTGGTTTCTAATTCTTTGCCATCACAGAAAGAACTGCTATAAATATTTTTTTCATACGAATCCTTTTTCCCTATCTTTGATCTTTGTGGGATATAGACCTAGTAGTGGTATTGTTGAATAAAAGGATGTGCATGGTTTTATGGCCATTTGACATGGGTTCCATATTACTCTCCAGAATGGTTGTATCAGTTCACAACCAAATATCAGTTTAGGTATTACCAACAGTGTATTAGTGTCCCAACTTTCCCACATTCCTCCAATATTTATAATTTTCCTTTTTTTGCCATATAAGCCAGTCTGATAGGTGTGAGGTGGCACCTCAGAATGATTTTTTAAACCCTTAACTTCTGTGTATTGGCTCTGTGGTGGAAGAGTGGTGAGGGGTGGGCAATGGGGTTAAGCGACTTGCCCAGGGTCACACAGCTGGAAAGTGTCTGAGGTCAGATTTTAACCTAGGACCTTTTGTCTCTAAGCCTGACTCTCGCCCCTCAGAATGATTTTAATTTGCATTTCTCATCTAATTTGGAGCATTTTTTCACATGATAAAGATAATTTTAATTTCTTCATCTGAGAACTGCTTATTAATATCCTTTGACTATCTATCAATTGGGGAAGGCTTGTATTCTTATACATTTGATTTAGTTTTCTATATATTTGAGAAATGAATCCTTTGTCAGAGACACTTGCTATAAATTTTATTTTTTTCTCAGTTTATTATTCCCTTTCTAATCTTGGTTGCATTAGTTTTGTTTGTGCAAAATTTTTTTTAATTTAATGTAGTCAAAGTTATCTACTTTATATCACCTAATGTTTTATATGATCATAAATACATTCCCTTATCCATAGCTTTAACAGGTACACTATTTTGTATTCCCCTGATTTGTTTATAGTATCTCTTATTTCTAAATCATGTGGCCATCTTGACTTTATCTTGGTATAGCACATGAAGTGTTAGTCTATGCCTAGTTTCTTCCACATTATTTTCGAATTTTCCAGCAGTTTTTATAGAATAGTGAGATCTTTTTCCAAAAATATAGATCTTTGTGTTCATCAAAACTAGGTTACTATGGTCATTTACTACTATGTGCAAATTTAGTCTTGAATTAAGAAAAAATTTCTACCAGTTAGAGGTGCTCCAGAAGGGAACTGACTTCTGCCAGGGACAGTTTATTCCCACTCACCAGAGACCTTTAAGCAAAATCTGAAGAAGCATCTGCCAGATAGATTATGGGATTATAGCTATATTTCTGATAAGGATTCATAGGTTATCTAGTCCAACCCATTCCCCCTGAAGATAAGAAAACTGAGGCCCAGGGAAATTAAAGGATTTATTCAAAGTCATGTAGCACTAAACAGAAGGATTAGGGCATGAACTCCTATCTTGTGATTTAAATCTTCCAGTTGGACTTGAAGTGGGTATCACTTTGCATTGTTCATAAATTGTCTCCTGAAAGAATAAATTATCCACATCAACCTATAAGGAGGGTAATACTTCTTTTTTTTCTATACTAGGAAAGGAAATTGTTTCCATAAACTGAAAAAGGGTTCCTGACAAGTAGAAGGTATAGAATAGTTACCTGAAATAATAACAGTGATAAGAATGACATTTTTATTTTATATATCTTAATATAACATAGAGAAGAGAATGCTAGACTTTGAGTCAGAAAGACTTGGGTTTGAATTTAGTCTCTGATACCTCTTATGTGTATTTCTAGACAAGTTACTTCACCTTTATATGACTCCAGCAATTTTTCTAAGGACTTATCTGTAAGGATATAAATGGGTTGTGATTTGTACTGATGGAGTTCCTGGTTATAGGATGGCTTACAATCACTGTCAATAGAGGGAGGAGTTTCCATACCAGGAGTTACTCAAGCCAAAGAAATTATGGATCCTTCTCATATTTCCAGGATAATAAGAATGATAATGTTTCAAATAACCTAGATAATGTAATTTGGCATTCAGTTAACCTTCTACCCTTAGGAACTGAGAATTATTTTCTTAGTCCTTGGTTGTATTAAATTCATTTTAAGGAGGAAACAGAGTACTTCTCAATTCATAGCCTAGATTTCCTGTTTCCAAGGAACTCAGTCTATAAGAGCAGCAAGTATTCCTTGCAAATAACCAACCTCAGACTGCTAGGTCAGGGAGCTAATTTAGTTCTTCATAATGATATGATAATGTTCCTTCTCAGGGGATGTAAAGTGGAAATCAGTGTCCTCATGAAATAGCAGGTGGAAAGAAAACATGAAACTGCTAAATGAGCTTGGTTTGTTGAGACTAAATTTCCTCCTTTTCTATAAACTCCAAGACTGCATTTGCATAACTCCTGGTTTAGGAATTAGTAAGAAGAGGAAAGGCATACCTATAATTACCACTGCAATAGACCTTAATTCTTCCCTCTTCACCTAAGGAATAAATTAATGCCTTTGGAAATTCCCTCTCCAGAGGAAGCACCCCCCTCTAGGGAGGATGGAGACCAAAGAAAGGACATAAAACATGGACTTTCTATAACATGGTCTTCATAATCTCTCTTTCTGCTTCATCATGAGACTTTTAGAAAGCACAATATAATTTATTTTTGAACTCTTATTTTCTGTCTTGGTGTTAATACTAAGTTTTTGGTTCTAAGGCAGAAGATTGGTGAAGGCTAAGCAACTGCGGTTTAAGTGGAGTTAAGCCCAGGGTCACACAGCTAGGAAGAGTCTGAGATCAGATTTTAACCTCAGACCTCCTGTCTCCAGGTCATCTCTCTATCTAAGCCACCTACCTGCCCCACAGAATATAATTTCTAAGAGCCTTAACACTGCTTTCTACTGGAAACTTCTTCACAAATAAAAAGTAAATTATTTCACCATAACAACCCTTTTGAGTAGCAAATTATAGGAATAACCAATTCAAATCTAAGAGATAATAGGCTTTTACATAATTTGACAAGGATTCAAGGTTCTAATGAGAAGGAAATGAAGTTCTTTTAGTGAAACTTTTTATTCTTGGTAAGGATTAATATTTATGACCAAAATATCTTATTCTTCCTATCTATATTGTCCATCAAGTCAAAGAGTAATGAAGGTAAAATGCTACTTCCCTTTTTCTCCATGATCACAGCACTTTGCAAACACAAGAAATACTGACAATGAATTTTCAACCCAATTTAGAAGGGTCATGTACTGATACACATACTACTGGCCATTCTTATTAACATCAGCACCTGTGGCTGAAAACACACACACACACACACACACACACACACACACACACACACACACACACAATGCTTTCCCCAGTATAATCAAACACAGATACACATCCTCTGTTTCCTTTCCTCTCATTCCCCTATTCTCCTCTCCTTTATGGGTTTCTAACCCTCATTGGTTCCACACATGTTATTCTGTTTTGCTATAATAATACTCTATCTCATTGTTTGATATTGTTTAAGTGGCTTGTTGTTATCAGGAGATAATGTTGAAGATTTCCCTTTATAGAATGCCTATACAAAGGAATCAGGTAAAGAAAGAAGGCAGGTCATTTGATCTAACCAAAGAGCCTTCTCTACCTTTACCTGGATTGACATAAGGCGGAAAAGACAGAGTTATGCACCTACATTGGACAGAAGGCCAAAGAAAAGTAAATAGAAGTGAGTTTACAACAGGTCAATTCCATACTCCTTAGTGGCCAGAAGGACTAACCAAGTCCAGAGAATCAGAAATAAGTGCCTAGGTACACAGATAGCTAGGAAATTATCCAGGAAATAGAGTTGAGGAATCCGTCCTTAAATATGTTTGAAATTAAGAGATTCTCCAGAGATGGAACTTATCAAAAAATGAAAAGAGGGCCAGAGGTCTATATTTAAGTGAAGAAAATCATGACCCTTTCAAGGCTGGGGCTTCCTCAAGACAGTACAGTTAGACCATTTCAGGAGGAAGCAGCCTCTTATGTTTCAAAATAGAGGTTCTTAGCTTCCTAGGGGAGGTCTTGGATCTGTTTGGAAGGCTGGTGAAGTCTATAACCCTTTATCAGAATAATATTTTTAAATACATAATATAAAAAACACAGGATTATGAAAGGAAACAATTATACTGAAATACAACTAATCAAAAAATTTCACATACATGGACTCCAATTTAATAATCCTAGTTTTAAGGAATGATGGCTTCACAAGTAGTGTCAGATCAGGAGTCTTCCAGCAATATTTGAAGGAAAATAAGAGCAGCCATGATGACTCTTAATCACTGCTAAGGGAAACCTAAGCAGATATTTGCTGATGTGGCTTAAACAATAAAATCTGCTATGTTTCCAGAACATACAAGCACAATGTGACAGAGAACTTGTCAGATCTGATGACTGATACAAGTAGAAGGAATTTGGGAAACAAGTTAAGAAATACAAAGTACTGGTCCAAAAGTTCCAGCAATAACAACACTTCTTGGAATAGTGTTTCCTATTCTCTTGACTTTAGAAAGAAAGAAATTCAAAAGAGAAAGGCAACTTGCAATGTGAGCACATGGTTGGCAAAGAAAATGCTGTCTGAGATTTGGATTTAGATATCTATATCATAACTTAAAGTATAGAAATGATGGTTGGCTTGAAATAGAGCACACCTAATAAAAACTTGTAAAAATATATTTGTAGGGAGTATTGAAAATCTAATCATAAGTGCTTTAAAAAGAAAGGAGAGGGTAGAAACTGTCCTTGTGAATCTGCCAAGCCTGAAGGTAGCAGGCAAAATATGTTAAAAACAATGGAAGAATAAAGGACCACTAGGTTATTCACAGGAGACAACATTTAAGAAGAGACACCAACATACTATATGGCTTTAGTTGTCTAAAAGAAAATTTTCAAAATGTGAAGGAATATTAAATAGGTTGCACTAGAGACCCTACAGCCAGGGGGCACACTGAAGACTTGGTAGAATAGATTATATGTTCACAATGTGACTCTGAAATGGTCTATGTTATTCATTTAATTCAGTTTAATAAAGATGCTGTGTACATGCTGTGGCCCAGGCACTGTGCTAAGTGCTGAGAATACAAATAAAAAAAAAAAGATGCTTCTTTGCTCTTGAAGAGCTTACAATCTAATGGAGAAAGACAACACACACAAAGGGGCAGGAAAGGTGAGGAAAAACAAGGTAGGGAGTGGAGGAAAAGTGAATACCTGGTGCACATCTTGTTTCATTGAGTTGGAACCAGTCAGATGAAATGTGGAGTAAGCTAGAAGTCCAATTTCTGTCCTCAGTAAAGGAAGGCTTTGGAAGGAATTTTCTGTACCCCTCCAACCTCCCATCAGAGGAGAAAGGGTGCTGAAGAAAGTGGTATCAAGTTGGAGAAATATTAATGTCAAGAATGAAGAAATCCATGAATTCAAGAAGAGAAACTTGACGAGCATATAGATGGGATGGAGCAAAATATGTGATAGTTATTTGGGAATCTATGTAGCCAGGCTGGCAAAGCATACTAACTATATGAGAACAGATTTCCAAGGGTTCAAAAAAAGATTCAATAGTCAATTTTCTATAAGGAAAGTTGATTGGAGAGAAGCAGAAAATAAAGATAAAAATGTCCTTCTCAAGAAGGAAATTATGAAGACAGAAATTATTCCAGTTGAGAAGAAAACAGGAAGCTATCTAAAGATACAAAAGTGGCTACATAGGGAATTCATTGATCAATTTGTATTTTTTAAAGAACTACATCAAAGATGAAAGCAAAGGCATCTAATTTACAACCAAGAATTACTTACTCATCAAAACTGCTTATAATCCCAGCAGGGGAGAAATGAATAAAATAAAGGACTTCCAAGCATTCCTGAGGAAAAGATTAGAGCTGAGTATATATTTTGAAATATATACATGAAAATAAAAGGAAATATAAAAAAGTAAATACCTGCAAGTAAGCCTTTGGGAAATACTTTATAAGGATCAAGAGTTTTTCGTGTTGTTTAATCATTTTTCAGTTGTTTCTGACTCTTTGTGACTACTTTTGGAGTTTTCTTGGCAAAGGTTCTGGAGTGGTTTGCCATTTCCTTCTCCAGCTCATTTTACAGATGAAGAAACTGAGGCAAACGGTGTTAAACGATTTGTCCAGGGTCACACAGCTATGTGAACTCATGAAGATAAGTCTTCCTGACTCCAGGTCCCTCTATCCACTGCACCATCTATCTGCATTCTAATGAAGGGAAATAATATAACGCTAAGAACCATAATCTCAGCAAGGCTCACAAAGGAAATTAAATAAGACAGATGACCTGGGAATGATTTTTGTTTTGATGATCTTAAAAGAATAATGAAAACATAATTAAAGTTAAAAAGCATGTTAGACAATAGGCGAGGGACTTGCCCCACATCAGGTGAAAGCAGAAGTCTATACCCGTAAGGAAAGGAAAGGGTGGAAGGAGCATATATCACTTGAACCTCACTTTGAGTTGATGGAGAATGAAGGAAACTGAATGAAGAGAACTATTTATATTCTAGCAAAAAAATCATCAAAAATGAACAATCCTGAAGAACTTAACAACTCTAATCAATGCTATGTAAAATATGACTCCAGAGGAATCAAAGCCCATTTCCTGACACATAAGTGATGGACTTTATAAACATCCAGAGAGAGACATGCATTTTTGGATATGCCACCTTGGGAGTTTCTTTTGATTAGTCAGGCAGTTATTTTTAAAGGATTTGTTTTTCTGGGATTTTCCCTGCTAATGATGGGGGAGGGAGATAGAGTGGGCTCTGGTTCATTAAAAATTGTATTTGGAAAATGGAGAGAAAGTAGTTTCTTTATTAAAGAGAAAAAAACTTGGTTTCCTGGCAAAATAATAAAAAATAAATAAAAAATTAAAGAATGGTTTATGAACATTTAGCTAAGGGAAAAGGTGATCACAAACACAAAATGACGAACATTTTCAATACCAGGTATTCAAGGATGTTTCAACATTTGTTATACCCAAGATCTTACAAGATATATCATAACCTCAAAATGAATGTGAAACCTAAATATTAGGCCACAAAAATAATTAGAAGAGAACCAGACAAAGTACTTTCCTAGCTATGAATGAATATAGGGAGAGTTCTTAACCAAATAAAGCATAGAGGCAGGTGTAAAAGAGGTCATTTCAATTGTATGAATTTGGGAGCTTTTGCACAAATCAAAGAAATATAAGCAGGCTAAATCAGTCAGTTATAATGTGCCAAAATACTGGATAAGAAGGATGAGAGGGGAAGCTGCTATTTGTGGAGAAAACTTTCTATCATATTTCTGCTAAAAGTCTGATATCTATGATATTTCAGGAAATAATAAAAATACATAAAACCAAGAGCCAATCTCCAATGGATAAGAGGGGAAAGGATGAGAAGAATTCCCAAATAAGAAATTATAAACTGACTTACTAATTGCTATATCAAAGATTGTTTTCAAATCGCAAAAAAGTCAAAGAAATGCACATTTTTACAACATTTTAAGTTGGATCATATGCTTATCAAGTTGCCAAAGATGCCAAAAGATCCCATGTTGATTATTTATAGGGATTAGGACTAGGCCTATGATTTCATTCATTTGGGAGGTGGGAGACAACTAAGACAGCCAAACTGCAAGACCCTTTTAGCACTCATCAATAAATGTTTAACAACCTAATCAAGACCCAAACCACAGTTATAATTGCTTCCCAATCCCACATGCAAACTCCTATATATTTATGGTTTGCTTATTTCAAGACAAAACCTAGCTTTTCACTTCCTCAAAATGAATTTCTGCTCCATGTATGTTGCTGATTTTGCAACTTTTGGTTTCCTTTTTTTTCCCTTTAATTTTTTGTGAGCTTTTCCAAAGTCCAAACCTCAAGCAGATCAGTGCTGTTGTTGAATATTCTTCAGATTAGAAATATTATTCTTTACCTTCAGATAGAATAATCCCATTTATAGGGAAAGCAAAGTAAGTTTTGTCTTTCTCATTATTTCTCATATTTCATTTTTATTAGTATTTATTTTTATAATTTATCATATTTATCATTTTTTTTAGGCAATGGCGGTCAAGTGACTTGCCTAGCATCACACAGCTAGGAAGTATCTGAGGCTAGATTTGAACCCAGGACCTCCGTCTCTAGGCCTGGCTCTCAATCCACTGATCCACCGAGCTGCCCCCCGATTTATTATATTTATTATTATGTGTATTATAAATTAGTATATATGTTATACTTTATATATTTATTTTATTACTATGTGTTAGTATACTATTCATTTTTATTAGTATTTTTCTTGTCTTCATTTATAAATATATCTCCTCTTCCTTTACGCAGAAAGCTATCTCTTATATGCTAGAATTTTTGAAAAAATTATAAAAAGGCAGTTCAATAAAACTAACTAATACATCTACCAAGATTGACAGTATATGCAATGTTCCATACCTATAATCTTCTACCTTTGAAATGAGGGAGCCTCTTCTCAGTCTAAACTTGGTCATTAGAATTTCAATAGAGTCTCAATTCATTCTCCCTTCTTCAAAATGACTTTCAGATTCAGAGGCTTTTTCAGATTCTGAAATATTTTGGATTCTGATCCAATCCAAATGAAATAATATTTGAAAAGCACTTAGCACAATGCCTGGCATATAGTAGGCATTCCGTAAATGCTTGTTTGGTTTTTTTTTCAGATTCCATTTGCATTGTTCTAGTCAGTTCTACTTGTTTCTTGGTTCAGTTTACTTCAGTTTTACAATAGTTTATATAATTTTCCTATGGTTTTTTCTTCCTGAATTTTTTGTAGTCATCATTTCTGATGACCAAATAATTATGTATTACCTTGTTGTATCACAATTTGTTTAGCCATTCCCCCAGTCAATGCCCCATTAACATTTTTTTAACCCTCACCTTCTCACTTAGCAATACTAAATATTGCTTCTAAGGCAGAAAAATGGTAAGAGTTAAGAAATCGGGTTGACGGATTTGCCCAGGGTCACACAGCTGGGAGGTGTCTAAGACTAGATTTGAACCCAGAACCTTTTGTCCCCAGAACTGGCTCTCCACTCAACTCTTCCCCATTCATTTTTAACATAACATTGAACATTTTCATTCCCCTACGTTCCCCAGAATGAAAAAAAAATAACACCAAGAAGAGAATTATATATAAAAGAAAGAAATAGAAGGGGAAAAGACCTTCTCTAGGGCAATTCTCTAAAGAACTACATTGGATAATTATTTTTTTTGCCAGCAGGCAAATATCCTAGTAAAGAAAAATTTATTCCAAAAACATAAATAAATCCATCCCTTCCTTCAGCACTCCCTCTACATCATGTACCAAATACTAACAATTAGTTAAGAGGTATGAAACATGAAAACTAGCTCTATTCATTATTCCTCTAAATGATGAGGTTGGTTTGGCTAGAGATTTCAATGAGGCATTCCTCTCCAAAATTAATTTTCCTAAATATTTTTCAAACAATGGGATTACTATATCTTGATTAGATAAATTTTCTAAAAGGAAGGCTAGCCAGAAATAATATCCAGCAAGTTGTTCACTTGTCACACAAGTTGGACTCTTCTAAAACTCAACGTGTTTATTTCCAAGAGATGCCAGAAATGAGACCCAGGCACCAGCACAACTCCAGCTGGAGGTAAAGCTTCTTGGCTTCAGCAAATAGCCCTTAGACATACTTATTCTTTGCCTGTGAATATTTCTACTTGATTAGCTAACAAATGAATATCAAACTGAGGGGAGCAGACAGAAGAGATGGGAAAATCAGAGAGGAAAATGGTATTAATGGAGAGGAGGAGGCAGAAAAATTAGACAAATGGAAAACCCATAGTGAAAAGGTCCAGGGGTAAGTAAGAAAGAATATTTTGCTTTATTATTCAAAACTAATTCACAAAGGTAATTTTTGACATTCAATAGTACAGTGGACAGAGCTCTGGGCTTGGAGTTGAGGAGATTCCTTTTCCTAAGTTCAAATCTGACTTCAGACACTTACTAGGTTGCATCAGTTTCCTCCTCTGTATAATGAACTGGGGAAAGGATTGGCAAATGACTCTAGTATCTTTGCCAAGTAAACCACAAATGGGATCACAAAGTGTCAGAGACAACTGGAAAAACTATAATTGTATACCAGGGACACAGGAGTGTCTTTCTCCTGTTGACATCTAGAATTGGAGATCCAGTCCATAGAGATGACTTCGTCCATAGTTGAATGTCCAGGGCATTGATTCAGGATGCTGTGTCTTTTGGGGCAAATAACCTCACTTTGCTTCTCTGAGACTACCCTTGCTCCCCATCAAAATGATGAGGCTGGCCTAGATTATGGAAGACCAGAGAAGTTAAGTGATTTTTTTTTCCATGTCACGGAGCTATATATTGGCAAAGCTAGGACTAGAACCTTTATCTCTAGGCATTGGTATGATCAGTTTCCATATTTATAAAGAGATGAAATTGGACTATAACTCAATGAATCCAAAGATCAACCACCTAAGTTTTCCTCCTCACCACTTAAATTAGGCCCTTTTTCTTATTTGTACTTGCAGAGGTGGGAAAGGTAAAATCAAAAAAAGATGATACAGGTCAGATAATTTTTTTTTAATTTGATACTAAGAAATAGAGAAGGAATAGGATGATTTCTAAGGTCTCTTATAGCTCTGAAATTCTATGACTTTCTAAGTTGAGATCCAGTTCAGATGAAATCTCCTATAAGAGGTCTTTCCTGATTCCTTCCTACTCCATCCCATGAAACAATTTGCATTCATATTGTATATAATGTGCTTTAACCTGAGTGCATATTATTTTATTCTACTCTAATGTAAGTTCCCTCAAAGCAGAAGGGATTTTATGCTTGTCTTTCTATCCCCTTGCCTAACATGGTGCCTGACATGCAGTAGGCAATTACTAAATGCTTTTTTGAATTATTGGATTGGATTGAACTAACTTTTGAATTTTGGATGTATACATTTGTTCTTTCAATAAAGTGTTCTGGCATTTCATTGAGACATGGAATGACTTTCGGTGCTAAAAGCTCTATGACAGTAAGAGTCTAACAATGACCACACTTACCAAGCTGGAGAGTACATGCATGTTGGAATAGTTACTTACTTTGAGCACAAATAAATACTTCAGGGAGAGACAGCACAGTATAACAAAAAAGATGGGGCCCTCTGATGCAGGTGGTAGAATGTGTGCTTGCCATCTTAGAAACAGTTTAACAACATTGCCAGATTAGCTTCAGGACACTGAATTTTTGGACCACAACAACCCTTGAAAACCACCTACTGAGTAGGAATTGTGATCTATTTTCCCCTGAAACATAGTAAAGTCCTAATAAATAAAGAAATGCTTATTGGCTGACTTATTGAATATCTCTGAAAGAAGCCCCCATACTGAGAAAAAATCATATATCTTTGAAATGTTAAAGTTGGGTTTTACTAATTTTTTTGCAGGGGGAGGTGGATTTATGTAAGTTCCTTTACTGATGCAAATAAGCATCCTTTTTCATAGTTTTGAATCTTAGAAAATACCCTGGATCATTGAGATGTTAGAGAATGTTACAGGATATGCAGAATTTTGCCAGAGATGATACTTGAATCCATATCTTCCTGTCTTTGAGGCCAGCCCTCTTTCCATTATATATATATTGCTTCTTTTTAAAAATATATTTTATTATTAATAGAATTTATTCATAAGTGTCTCAACCTCTTCTCTCCTTCTCCCCTGCATCAAAGAAGGCATACAGGAGACAGATATGTTCATAGGAATTATGTCTTTCATATGAACCTTTCAGTTCACTCTCTGGAAGTAACATTCACAATTTATTCTTCAAGAATTAAATCTGTAGCTGTGTATGATGCTCTCTTGGTTCTACTCATTTTGCTGTTCATTATCCCGTGTAGTTCTTTCCAAGTTCTATTAAAATTAACCTGCTCATCATTTCTTATGGCACAGTAATATTCCATTATCATCATATACCACAATTTGTTTAGCCATTCCCCAATTGATGGACATCCCTTCATTTCCAATTCTTTGCCTTCACAAAGAGAGCTGCTATAAATATTTTGGAACATATGGATTCTTTTTCTCTTTTCCTGATCTCCTTGGGAAACAGACCCAGCAATCATATTACTTTTCATTGGATTATTTATTTATTCTCAAAGAAAATGAATCGTTCCATTTCAATAGGAAACACTTTTCTGTTTTAAAGGTTTCTTTCAAATATTTATGGATATGTCCTCTCTCACACTCTATCCTTCAGTGTTTAGCTAGACAGTTTTTTGAAAATCCTCAGGACAGAAATTAAAGCAGAGGCCTCCTGAGAAGGGAATGAGAAGCTCCAGGATAGAGCAGTTTATTCTCCCCTGCATTCAGGCAAAACACATCAGGTAGTGCGTCCTCTGAGACAGAGCTAAGAAACTGTCCAACTCAGGTGCATGTATAGAGTCAAATGAAGGAATGGTATCTCCAGCCTCATTAGAGTGCAGTTTAATGACCCGTTTCCCTGGTAGCTGCAGGATATTTTCATGTTGGGATTTTAAATGTGTGTTCTCTGGCAGTGAATGATCTATGGTTCTTTTGTTTGTTTGTTTCATGGCTTCGACATTATTTCAGCCCACTGGAGATTCTTCTCACATTCTTTTCTGAGGGCTGAATTTTATTCTCCTTCCAATGAGTTCCCCTTGAGAAAGAGAAAGAAATGAAAATGTTCATTTCGTTCTTTTTGATCCTTCCTTAAGGCCAGCAGGGACCCTTTCATGATCCAATGAAAGAAAGCACAAGGTTACCTGACAAGGGAAGGTCATGATATGGATTGCTGTAGGACCCCTGTCTCATCCTTTTTCTCTGAAGTCCTTGGTGGAGGACTCTTTTGCAAGGCCAATTATATCTTTGTCTTAACGTTGTAACCCCAGGAAATGTTTACTCTTTCCATCATGTCAGCTCAACCTCTCAAGACATCCAAACTCTGTGGTGAAAATGTGTAAGTTGAGCTTTCCTTCATTTTAATGACAGAAATTTGCTTGAGGAGAAATCGTTTTTTCAAAGATAGTCATACTAGGCTGTTAAGTAAGCCATAGATAAACTCCAAAAAGATATTTGGCTTAGAATTAAGCCAACAAAAATGCTTTGACATCTATAGTATCCATTTCAAGACATCAAAACTATACAACCTTTTTCTAAAAACAAAACAAAACATAAAAGTCTAGTGAATTAATTTCTAAGTGAATGACTTTAACATGAGCATCAATTAGGATCCTCTCCCTATGCCCAGGTGACACCCAATCCAGAAGGTTTTCTTTTACAGAATTTTTTATACTAATGCTTGCTTATGCAGATCTCAAAAATAGACTTTGCATGAAGTCTTTTTACTTCTTTTTTCTTTCTTATACTCTACATTTCAGAAAAGGAAATGGCAAACCACTCCAGTATCTTTGCCAAGAAAACACCAAATGGAGTCACAGAAAGTCAGACATGAAGAAAAATGACTGAACTACAAAGCCCCCTTCATTCCTTACTAATAGGACTCCTAACTCTTTCCCTATCTTCTTAATTTCCTAACTTTGTATAGGCCATTTTGCTGTGCTAGAATTTACTCTCTCTTCATCTTAAGTCCTGAATATCATTCAAGATTTAGTTCTTGTGCCCTTCCTGATTGGATAGAATTAGATTTAGTGCACAGAGTATCTTTAAATTTCTGACTTCATTCAATAAAAGTCAGTCATAGCTCTTTACTTTGTATTTGGAACTTAAGATGATGGGAGCATTAACACAAAAACACAATAAATGGCAATAGAAACTTGAATTCAGGTTCCCTGATTCTAAATCTAATGTTCCTTCCACTGCATCATATTGATATTTAGTAGAAAAGCAGTTCCCAAATTATAGTTCTCAAACCTCTGGAGTACCCCAAAGGCTCTTTTAGGGAGTCCAAAATGTCAAAAATATTTTTACAATAATACTTAAATGTTACTTACCTATTAAAATACTCCTTCCTTGTCTAACTAAATATCTGTTCAAGGCTGGATTTTCTTCTTGCACTTCAATCAAAATAACATATCATTGATTTAATACAGAAGCACTTAGAATCCAGCTATCTTTTAAGCCAGACAGAGAAATTTGCAAAAACTATATAAAACAATGCCATTCTCATTATTTTTTAAAATTTTGTGTGTGAGACATACACATACATACACACACACAGAAAAAGAGGGAGAGGGAGAGGGAGATGGAAAAGGAGAGTGATAGCAAAAGCAAATGAATGTTTTTCTAGTTTTAAAGTCAGTGTGATCATTATTAGCTTATCAGGAACTCAGGATTTTGTAGGATGAAGAGAGGGAAAGGAAGAAATAGATGTGCTTCGCAGGCTGTTAGGGGAAGAAAATGCCTACAATTCATTGATCTTTTTTTAAGAGTGGCAAGCAGTAAGTAGTCTTAGAGCTAATGTTAGTTATTTGTAGGCTGAAGAACTATCCAAGGAACAGTGACCAAGTTGACTGTGGATTAGAAGCTAAGAACTATAGTGAGCGGGATTCTGGTAGTTGAATGAAGAAACAAAAGAATTCTAGAAAAATGACATAGATTCCTTCCTATAAGACAGAGATATAGCTACTGCCCAATAGCTCCTATAATATGTGGGGAATTCTAGGATATGTGGTAAATGTTCAGTAAAAGGTGGGCAGGAAATAATAATAGTTACTATTTATATGGTATTTTAAGAGTTGTGAAGTACTTTATAATGATTATTTTATCCCCACAAAAGCTGGGTGCTATTATTATCCTCACTTTAAAGATAAAAGTTTAAAGGAATCTGAGGTAAACAGAGATTGAGTAATTTGCCTTAGGTGCCCCTTCAATAGTGCCCCTCCAGCCACTATTGATTTTTTTAGTTTATACATTTTTATCCTTTAAAAAGTATTTTACATTTTCAATTACACATAAAAATAATTTTAACCTTTTTTTTAAATTATGAGTTCCAAATTCTCTCCATCTTCCCTCCCTGAAATGGTATACAATCTGATATAGATTTTACATGTGCAATCATATAAAACACTTTTCTATACTAATTATTTTGTGGAAGAGAGCTCAAATAAAAGAACAAAAAAAATGAAGAA
Source organism: Gracilinanus agilis (assembly GCF_016433145.1). NCBI lineage: Eukaryota > Metazoa > Chordata > Mammalia > Didelphimorphia > Didelphidae > Gracilinanus > Gracilinanus agilis. The sequence goes on from NC_058135.1 coordinate 131,374,141, forward strand.
AGAAAGGGAAATTCAGTATGTTTCCAGTTTGCATTCAGACTCCAACAGTTCTTTCTCCAGAAGTGTATAACATTTTTCACTGATTCCTTGGGGATTTTCTTAGGTCACTGTATTGCTAAGAATAGCTAAGTCATTCAGAGTTGATCATAAAACAATATTACACTTACTGTATACAGCATTTTCCTGGTTCTGCTCACTTCACTTTACATTAGTTCATGTAAGTATACATGTTTCTGAATTCATCCTGCTCATCATTTCTTCTAATATTCTGTTAACAGAACTTGTTCAGTCATTCCCCAATTGATGGACATCCCCTCAATTTCCAATTCTTTGCTAAGAATTTTGCAAAAAGAGCTGCTATAAATATTTTTGTACAAATAATTCCTTTCAGGGGGTGGAGCAAAAATGGAGGAGTAACTAGGGCAGCAGCTCACCATTTCATCACAAAAATCCTCTCTGACCAAGAGTAAAATATTGCCATAAAATGAATACAGGAATGAAAGAACCAACAGAAACAGAGGAAAACAACCTTCAAAGGAGGAAAAATCCAAAAGGCAGGCAGAGGGGGCAGCTGGGTAGCTCAGTGGATTGAGAGTCAGGCCTAGAGAGAGGAAATCCTAGGTTCAAATTCGGCCTCAGACACTTCCCAGATGTGTGACCCTGGGCAAGTCACTCGACCCCAATTGCCCACCCTTACCACTCTTCCACTTATGAGCCAATTCACAGAAGTAAAGGGTTTTAAAAAAAAGGTAGGCAGAGATCATCTGGGGAACTGAGGTGAGAGGGAAGTAGAGCTAGCAGAAGGCATAGCAGCAAGGAGGAACAAACCAAGAGCAAACCACCTCCTAACCCTACACATCTCCTTTCTCCTGTTTGGAACTTAAGCTCAAGCTAAGTCAGACCCTGAGATCCTGCTGGGGAAAAGAGGTCCAAGCCAACTAACATGCCTCGACCTGCAAACCTGTGGAGAAGTCCAGGGTCCAAGCCCAAGGTAATCTGGGAGGAAAGGGGACAATTCATGTGAACCCAGAGCAAAGCCAGGAATCCTAGTCTGGGCTTGAGGTGAGGACATAGTCCACATTTTGGGGTGAGAACACAATTCTTAGGGGGAGCCTCTCCAGGATCTTTTTGCCCAAAACTAAGAGTAGAGCTCCAGGATATGGCAATCAAGGGTGTGTCTGATTGAATCAAGAGCACCTTGAGACCAAAATCCTGAGCCTGAGCCTGGGGCTAGAATCTGATTAGCACCTGACTTAATCAAATTCAGACTGATATCAAAAGCTTACATCCAAGCCTGAGGAAAGTCTTTAAGCTATCAGCATCTCAAGGGTCAACTGAATTAGCAGGGGGAGGGGACTCTCAGAGCCCTCAACCTTCAGATCATCTGGTAAACTAGTAATAACCCAGAAAATGATCAAAAATAACATTGAAGAAGGACTTAAGTTTAAGAGGGTACCCCAAATCCCCAGAAAACAGATACTATTTATAATTAGATAGGAAAAATGAGCAAACGATTTTGGACTTTTTATGGAGACAGAGAGCTCAGATAAGGAAGAGGACAGCAAAAGCATAGGAAACACACTCAAAGTCCAAAAGACAATATGGATTTGACATAGATTCTGGAAAAGCTTAAAAAGACTTAAAAAAACAATCAGAGGTAAAGGAAAAGTAGGGAAGAGAAATGAAAGTGGTGTAAGAAGAAATGGGCCAATTGAAAAAGGAGAACGAAAAACTGAGAGAGGAAAACCAGGCCTTAAAAATCATAATTAAACCTCTAGGAACTAATGATTTCATGAGAAGTCAAGAAACAATAAAGCAGAATCAAATGAATGAAAAAAAAAAAACAGAGGAAAATATAAAATATCTTATTGAAAAAACAACTGACCTAGAAAACAGGTCTAGGAGAGAGAATCTGAGAATTATTGGATTACCTGAAAGCCATGATGAAGGAAAAACCTTGGATATCATATTACAGGAAATTATCAAAGAAAACTTCCCAGAGATCCTTGAACAAGAAAATAAAATTGAAATTGAAAGAATTCACAGATTGCCTCCAGAAAGAAATCCTCAATTGACAACTTCCAGGAATGTAATGACCAATGCAAGAGCCACCAAGCCAAGGAAAAAATACTTCAAAAGGCCAGAAAGAAACTATTCAAATACCACAGAGCTCAGGAAAACTCAGGACTTAGCAATTTCTACATTAAAGGATCCGAAGACATAGAATACAATATACAGAAAGGCAACATATTTGGGTTTACAACCCAGAGTCACCTATTCAGCAAGACTAAGTATACTCTTTCAGGGGGAAAAATGGTCATTCAATAAGATAGAAGATTTCCAAGCATTCCTGAGGAATAAGCCAGACCTAAACAAAAAATTTGAAGGCCAAATACGAGACACAAGAGAAACCCAGTAAAGTAAATAAGAAAGAGAAAATTTAAGGGACTCATTGAGGTAAAAATGTTTACATGTCTACATAGAAAGAGGATTTCTATAATTCTCAAAAATTACTCTTAGTAGTAGAGAAGATAGAAGGAATTTACTCAGAAAGAGGGTGGAAAAGTAAGCTGATTATGATAATATGTATATGATGATATATGATGATATGATACATATGTAAATGTGATGATATGGAATGATACATATGTATAATATGATATGTATGCATATGAATGACATAAAAAATCAATCAAGGGATGAAAGAGAGGGTTGCATTGAGAGAAAAGGGAAAGGAGAAATAGAATGATGTTAACTATATGACATAAAGAGGCAAAAATATCAATAAAGAGAGGGGAGGATAAGGATGGTAATGGATAATGCTTAAACTTTACTCTCTCTGTAACTGGCTGGGGGGGAGAGGAAGCATACTCAGTGGGGAGCTCAAGGAAGAAGTAGATAGTAAGACCATACTAGTGGGGGATCTTAACCTTCCCCTCTCAGAACTAGATAAATTGAACCAAAAAATAAATAAGAAAGAAGTGAGGGAAAAATTAATAAATTAAATACTAGAAAAATTAGAGTTAATAGGTGTCTGGAGAAAACTGAACAGGGATAAAAAGGAATATAATTAATAAGGGTCCATAGAAAGGAAAATTTAAAGTTATTTGGAAATTAAATAATCTAATTCTTCAAAACAGGTGGGTAAAAGAAGAAATCAGAAACAATTACAGATTTCATTAAAGAGAATGACAATGAGGAGACATCATACCAAAATTATAACAAAATTCATTTGGGAGAACAAAAAACCAGTAATATCAAGCGAAATAATGAAAAATAATGTGAAGGATGGTGGCCTGGTAGTACCTGATCGCAAACTGTACTATAAAGCATCATCAAGACCATATAGTACTGGCTAAGAGAAAGAAGAATGGATCAATGGAATAGACTTGAGGTAAATGATCTCAGCAAGGTAGTGTATGATAAACCCAAAGATTCCAGCTTTGGGGACAAGAACTCACTATTTGACAAAATCTTCTGGGAAAGTTGGAAAGCAGTATGGGAAAAATTAGGTTTAGATCAACATCTTATACCCTATACCAAGATAAATTCAAAATGGGTAAATGACTTAAATATAAAGAGTGAAATCATAAATAAATTAGGTGAACATACAATAATATACCCGTCAGAATTGTGGGAAAGGAAGGAATTAAAGACCAAGCAAGAGAGAGAGAGAACATTGAAAAACGTAAAATGAATGACTTTGATTATATCAAATTAAAAAGTTTTGTTCAAAAAAACCCAACACAACCAAAATAAGAAATAAAGGAACAAACTGAGAGAATATTTTTGTAACAAAACTCTATGACAAAGGTTTAATTTCCCAAGTATATAAGGAAATAATTAAAATCTACAAAAAAATCAAGCCATTCCCCAATCGACAAATGGTCAAGGGATATGAATAAGAAGTTTTCACATGATAAAATCAAAACTATTAATAAGCACATGAAAAAGTGTTCTAAATCCCTCCTGATTAGAGAAATACAAATTAAAACAACCCTGAGGTACCACCTCCCACCTATAAGATTGGCCAATATGACAGAAAAGGAAAGTGATAAATGTTGGAGGGGATGTGGCAAAATTGGGACACTAATACACTGGTGGTGGAGTTGTGAATTGGTCCAACTGTTCTGGAGGGCAATTTGGAACTATGTGCAAAAGGCTTTAAATGAATGTCTGCCCTTTGACTCAGCCATATCACTGCTGGGCTTGTACCCCAAAGAGAAAATAAGGAAAAATACTTGTACAAAAATATTCCTAGCTGTGCTCTTTGTGGTGGCAAAAAATTGGAAAATGAGTGGGTGTACATCAATTAAGGAATGACTGAATAAATTGTGGTATATGTTGGTGATGGGATATTATTGTGCTGAAAGGAATTTAAAAATGGAGGAATTCCATGTGAACTGGAACTCCATAAAATGATGCAAAGTGAAATGAGCAGAACCAGGAGAACATTTTACACAGAGACTGATACACTGTGGCACAATTGAATGTAATAGACTATTCTACCAGTAGCAATGCAATGACCCAGGACAATCCAGAGGGACTTAGGAGAAGGAACACTATCCCCATCCAAAGAAAGAATTGTGGAACTAGCAATTCAGTAGAAAAATATATAATTGACCACATAGTGCAATAGGGATGTGATTAGGGTTTTGATGTTAAAGAATTGATCAACTGAAAATACAAAAATAAAAACTAAATAACATAGAAATAGGTTTTGAGCAATGATATATGTATAATTCAGTGGAACTGCTTCTCAGCTTTGTAAGGGGGTAGGAGAAAGCAATAAAGGGTTGGATCATGAATAATGTAACCATGGAAAAATATTATAAATAAAAATTAAAAACAAAAACAAATAATTCCTTTTCCCTTTTAAAAAAATTTGCTTGTGATACAAACCTAGTAGTAATATTAATGGATCAAGGGGTATGAGAGTTTTAGATTTCTTTGCTGCCACTATTTTAAATGATGCTTAAATTTCACATGGAGTCAAGGTCTTTTCCTTGCCTGCAGGAAAAAGTAGCTCTGAGATAAACCCAAAGAGCTTATTCTCCAATTCTCCAAAGAGAATTGACTTTACTGGTCAAATCAATTCTGAAATGGCATCAGCAGAATCAGAACAGAAATGACAAGTCTCTCTTGGGTAAGCAAAGTGGTGACATTCCTTGTTTACAAATAAGAGATTGATGATCTTCCCTTACCCTGTAATTGCAGTAGACATAAAGACACACTTCAAAAAGGACAAGTCATGTATTTGGTGAAGAAAGTGAATGGGACAGATTGAATAAAAAGTAATTTAGATATTTGTCTTATACTGTTATATACTTGTTAGGGTAGCAACATCTTAGTGCCCTAGTTATATCTTCTTTCATGTAGAAATATGTGAGTTTGAAAATGATATTATTTTCTAAGCATTTTTCCCCTAGCTCTTAGGTTTTTATCAATCAATTTATTAAAGTTGTCTCAAATGTTCATTTGGTGGGAATTGGGAGTTTGGGCTAATTTGGCCATGGTTACTTTGCCAAGTTTGTGTCTATGAATTCAGGCCTCTTAGAAATAATAGCTAGGTTAAGGACTAGTTTCTTACTTCTTTGAGTCTCAGTTTCCTGATCTGTATAATAAAGATAACAATAACATTAAGACCATTAAGTTGCATCTAGTACAAGTAATCCCTTGGAGTGGGCTAATGAATTCTATATATTAATTCCACATTACCTAAATTCACCTTGCATATTTCCATTGGGCTTGAACCAATGAATATATTTTTCATAGAATTTTGAATAGTGTGAATTGGAATAATGTGACTACTTCAAGAGATTCATCATTTACACTAATTAGAACCTGACCTAGTTATGCCTCATAGGATTACTGTGAGACAAAAATGGTTTATAATGTTCTTCGCAAACTTTATCAATACTATATAAATATCAATAGTAGTAGTTAATTAAAAGCACATTGAATTAGGAGTTCTAGTCTTATCTTGGGTGTTGTAAATATAGCTTATGTTTAAGGGCCATTCCCTTTTCTAGCATAATTCTGGTTGGACTGTCCTTTGCTGCTATCTGACTACTCCAAATAACAATTTTTTTTTTACATATTGAAAAAGTTTCTAGTTACTATTCTTCCCACTCTTGTCATGTTTTTCCCCAAGAAGATCATATAGCTGCATAGGGCTATGAAAGAAGATTTCTATTGTACATAGAATTTATAGCTAATCAGAACCTTTTTTTAAAATGTAAGAAAATCAAGGCCCCAAGAATTTAAATAACTTGCTCAAGATAGTTATACTAATAAAATTTACAATAATAATGGGGGCAGGGGGTAGAATCAAGGTGTTGTCTTAGAAGCAGCCAAAATTGATTCCTTTGTGAAAACTCTTACACACCAATCAAAAACAAAATGCTTCAAGGGGGACAGAAACCCAAATCCAACAAGACTGAGCTATGGGACTCTCCTGCTTGATTCAACTCAAAAGTTACAGAGAAGGTTGAATTCTTGGGTTTAGACAAAAGAAAGAAGGAAGGTCCCAATTTCCCTCCCCTCCACCTATTGGGTTGAGGCTTGGGTTCTTAGAGAAAGGACTCCAACCAGGACTGAGTACCTTACTACCACAACCTGACCACAGCAGGCAAGGAGGCAGCTGGAGGAGAGAAGCAGAAAAGCAGACCTCTTCCACTGGAAGTTTTGGCCTCAGGGCACATTCAGTTCTGTAGATCAACTCAACTGGCTTAATACAGTTTATCAATGGAACAGAGAAGAACCCTCTAGAGGGCAGAAAAGCACAAACTCATAGAGCTAGCAAACAACCAGAAAAGCAAGTATACAGAATAGACAGAAAGCCAAACTCAACAACAAGACAAAGCCACAGGTCTCTCCTACTCCATTTAAACTGAAAGGTATGTAGATAAAGTTGAATTCTTGGGTAGAAGGGAAAGATCCAACACCCCTCCCCCACCTACTGTGCTGAGACATGAAGTAGGATTTTAGCTGACTGGGATCCCAGGGTGACACCTGCAACTGCAATGGAATACCTTGGTACCACCATGGGAAGCTCAAGGTTTTGGCTGGGTGTCTGGCAGGGAGTAGCTGGCAGAGAGGAATAGAGAGGAGGACAGAAGGTAACTACCTTCAGCCTCCACATCTTCATCTTCTCCTTTAGCCTTTCCAAGCAGCTGGGCAAGATTTGGCCTTAGGACAAATTAATACAACAGGTCAACTTGATTAGCCTAATCCAGTTAATCAGCATAGCAGAGAAGAAGCTCCTTCAGGAAAGAAAAGCCAAAGTTCACAGATGTAGCAAATAAATAGAGGAGCAAGGATACAACCAATAAGGAGGGGGAAATAAGTAAAAAATATGAGTAAACAAAAGAAAAAGGTAAAAAAGAAATTACAACTGACAGCTTCTATTCAGGTAATAAAAAAAAATGAAGGAGAGAAGGACCAAGGAACCCCAAGCAAAAACTCAGAAACTTTGGCGAATTGGACTCAACCTCTGGAAGAACTCAAAAGACAATTAAAAAAACAATTAAGAGAGGTTGAAGAAAATTGGGAAAAGAACTTAAAAAGCAAAATAGGTCATCTAGAAACAGAGGCACATGAAGCAAAAGAATAAAAATGTCTCTCAAAAGCCAGAATTGACTAGCTCAAAAGTAAGGTAAAGAAAGTAAAAGATAAAAACAATGACCTTCACAGAAAAATAGATCAAAAGGAAAAGGAGGATAAAAAAGTCAGGAATGAAATTCAGTCTTTAAAAATTAGAATCAAACAATTAGAAGTGAATGACCTCACAAGGCAGCAAAAATCTGTAAAACAAATCAAAGAATGGAAAATTTTAGGAAAATATGAAACACCTCATTGATATAACAATAGACCTGGAAAATAGTTCCAGGGGTGACAATTTAAAAAATTATTGGACTACCTGAAAATCGTGATCAAAGAAAAAGCCTGGACATCATTCTATAAGAAATTATCCAAGAAATCTTAAACAAGTGGGTAAAATAAAGATTGAAAGAATCTATAGAACATCTCCTGCATTAAATCCCCAAATTACAATGCCCAGGAATATTATAGCTGAGTTCAAGAACTTCCAGACCAAGGAAAAAATACTACAAGCTACTAAAAAAGAAATAATTCAGATATCATGCAGCCACAGTCAGGATTACACAGGACTAGGCTGCATCCACATGAAGGATTGGAAGGCATGGAATATGATATTCCAAAAAGCAAGGAACTGTGTCTACAACCAAGAATCTGCTACCCAGTAAATTTGACTATATTCTTGCAGGGATAAGTATGGCCATTTAATAAAATAGAAAATTTCCAAGCATTCTTGAAAAAAATACCAGAATTAAACAGAAAATTTCATGCCTAAATACAGAACTCAAGAGAATCACAAAAAGGTAATTAAGAAAGAAAAAAATTAAGAGGCAATAAGGTCAAATGATTGATATTCCTATATAAAAAGATGATGCTGATAAATTTTAAAAACTGTTATCATGAAAGTAGCTAGAAGAAGCATAGTTAGAGAGTACAATGGTAAACTGTATAGGATTATATGATGAAAAATATGAAAAATTAAGAGGTAAAAAAGAGGATAATATGAAGAGAAATGGGAACAAAGGTAAAATGGGATGAATATATATTTCATAAATAAGTGCACTGGAGTGAGGGGGCTAATGGGGAAGATGACCAGCATAATGGAAGGGAGGAAGAAGTTAGGGATAGGTAATACTTAAATCTTAAGTTCATTGGAATTGGCTCAGAAAAGGAAGAAGAGTCAGATCAATTATGGCAGAGAATTGTATTGTGCCCTATAGAGAAATAGAAAGATAGAAAATGGACTAGTTGGGAGAGGAAGTAATACAAGGGAGGGAGAGGTTGGGGGTCATTTGAAAGGCACTATAGTAAGAGGGGAATAATAAAAAAGGAGTGGGTGGGATAGGGAGTAACATTAGGGAGGAGAAAGGAGGAGACTGACTAAAAGTGAAAAGTTGGAGGGGATGATAAGAGGGATAAGAGAAAAGCTAGAATTAAAGGAGAAAGTCAAAATGGAAGGGAATACTGTGAATGGGATGAACTCACCGATAAAAAGGAAGCAGATAGCAGAATGGATTGAAAACCAGAATCCTGCCATATGTTGGCTATAAGAAACACACTTGAGGCAGTGTAAGGGAAAAAAAGGGGTTTTGAGGTTCAATATATTAAAAGATGGTCGTCAGAGGATTGAACTATTGTAAATCCTCAATTAAGAATACTCTCAAGTCAAAATTGACTTTCATGGAAGTTTATTTACAATTAGGAAGGTTGAAGGTAGAGAAATTGAGAGAGAGAAATTCTGTCCCAGACCAGAGGCCTGGACCAGGTAAGAATTTAGAGGCCCCAGCAGAGGGGTGCAGAGGTTAATTAAACAAAGCTTCTAGCCACAAGGCCTTTTACAATTAGAGAGGCAAGAAAGTCCTACTTGAGAGTAGAGCCTCCAGAAATACCAAGGGAAGAGAAAGAGAGTCAGCCTAACTTACCCATGTGACAATTCAAAGGAGATATTCAGAGCAGTCTAACCAGGGTCTCAGTGTTCCAACACTCTTCCATGAACCAGAACAGGTCCTCACCAGATGATCTCTTCCACCAAAGACCTCAGCTGACTGAGTACTTTCTCCTTTTAAAGGGGTCACTTATGAGTCACTTCATGTGCCTTCCTCCTAATTCACATGTCCAATCATAATAGATGATTCTCATAGACTATCCAGGGGGTGGGTCAGTTGATTCTGATTCATTACTTACTCTAGCACAGGTGGGTTAGGACCTCCCAAGATTGGAGGTAATCTCACCTTTGGTGATTAAATCTAAAACTGGGCAGTGTAGACTTAATCTAATTATCACAGCAGGTAGACATACACAGGGTAAAGGTAAGAGGATGGAGCAGAATTTATTGGGCTGCAACTGAGAAAAAGAAGGCAGGAGTAGCAATTATAATCTCAGGCAAAGCTAAAGTAAAAATAGATTTGATTAAAAGAGATAAGGAAAGTAATTACATCTTGATGAAAGGCATTACAAATAATGAAGAAATATCAGTACTCAACACCAAATGGAATAGGATCCAGATTTCTAAAGGAGAAACTAAAGGAGCTTAAGGAGAAAATAGATAGTAAAACCATACTAGTGGGGGACCTCAACCTTCCCCTATCAGAACTAGATAAATCGAACCAAAAAATAATTAAGGTAGAAAGAAAGAAGGAAAATTAATGAAATGTTAGAAATTTAGACCTAATAGATATCTAGAGGGAAAAAAGGGATAAAAAGAAATATACCTTCTTCTCAGCAGTGTCATGTGTTGAATGTGTGCATGACCATGTAGTAGGGCAAAAAACATTGCAAACAAATGTAGGAACGCAGAAATAATAATTAAATGCAATTTTTTTCAGATCACAATGCCATAAAAATATCCATTAGCAAGGACTTATGGAAAGGCAAATTTAAAATTAACTAGAAAGTAAATAATCTAATTCTTCAAAACTAGTGGGTGAAAGAACAAATTAAAGAAACAATTATTGATTTCATTGAAGACAATGACAATGAGGAAACAGTATGTCATAATCTATAGGATACAGCCAAAGCAGTACTCTGGGGAAAATTTATATGCCTGAGTACATATATCAACAAGTCAGAGAGAGAAAAGGTCAATAAATTAGGCATATATCTTAAAAAAAACTAGAAAGAGAACAAATTAAAAATCTCCAGATAAAAACTAAATTGGAAATCTTAAAAATCAAAGAAGAAATTAATAAAATTGAAAGTAATAGAACTAATGAACTAATAAGTATGAGTAGGAGCTGGTATTTAAAAAAATAAAATAAAGTACTGAATAATCTAATAAAAAAAGAAAGATGAAAATAAAATTAACAGCCTCAAAGATGAAAAGGGTGATCTCACTTCTAACAAAGAAGAAATTAAGGTAATTATTAAGAGCTATTTTGCCCATTTATATGGCAGTAATATGATAACCTAGGTTAAATGGGTGAATATTTACAAAAATATAAACTGCCTAGATTAACAAAAGAGAAAATACAATATTAAAACAATCCCATCCTCAGAAAAAGAAATTAAACAAACCATCAAGGAACTCCCTAAGGAAAAATCCCAAGGGCCAGATGGATTCACAAGTGAATTCTATCAAACATTTAAAGAACAACTAATCCCAATACTATAAAAATGTTTTGACAAAATACGCAAAGAAGGAGTCTTACCAAATTTGTATTATAATACAAAAATGGTATTGATTCCAAAGCCAGACATACCAAGAACAGAAAAAGAAAACTACAGACCAATCTCCTTAATGAACATAGAAGTAAAAATTTTAAATAAAATACTAGCAAAAATACCACAGGAAATTATCACAAGCATTATCCACTATGACCAGGTAGAATTTATGACAGGAATGTAAGGATGATTTAACATTAGGAAAATCATCCACATAATTGACCATATCAATAACCAAACCAACAGGAATCATATGATTATATCAATAGATGCAGAAAAAGCCTTTGACAAAATAAAACAGCAATGCCTATTGAAGACATTAGAAAGTATAGGAATAGTTGGGCCTTTCTTAAAAATAATAAACATCTAAAACATCTAAAATAATAAATATCTAAAACCATCAGCAAGCAGCATCTGAAATGGAAACAAGTTGGAAGCCTTCCCAATAAGATCAGGAGAGGTGAAAGGTGCCCATTATTACCTCTATTATTTAATATTTTACTAGAAATGCTAGCAGGGGCAATTAGAGAAGAAAAAGAAATTGACGGGATTAAAGTAGGCAATGAGGAGACTAAACTATCACTCTTTGCAGATGACATGAGGGTCTACTTAAAGAATCTTAGAAAATCAACTAAAAAGCTAGTGGAAATAATCAACAACTTTAGCAAAGTTGCAGGATACAAAATAAACCCACATAAATCATTAGCATTTCTATATATTTCCAACATAACTCAGCAGCAAAAGTTAGAAAGAGAAACTCTATATAAAATCAACCTAGACAATATAAAATATTTAGGAATCTATTTGCCAAGACAAACAAAGGAATTATATGAACACAACTATAAAACACTTTTCACACAATTAAAAGTAGATCTAAATAATTGGAAAAAATTTAATTGCTCCTGGGTAGGATGAGCAAATATAATAACAATGACAATCCTACCCAAATTAATTTACTTATTCAGTGCCATACCTATCAAACTATCAAGAAACATTTTTATAGAATTAGAAAAAATATAATAAAATTCAGTGGAAGAACAAGAGGTCAAGAATATCAAGGGAACTAATGAAAAAAAATGTGAAGGTTGGAGGCGTAGCAGTACCAGATCTTAAACTGTACTATAAATCAGTGATCATCAAAATAATATGCTATTGGCTAAGAGATAGAAGGGTAGATCAATGGAATAGACTTGAGATAAATGGTCTCAACAAGATAATGTATGATAAACCCAAAGATCTTAGTTTTGGGGACAAGAACCCACTATTTGACGAAAACTGCTGGGAAAATTGGAAAACAGTATGGGAGAGATTAGGTTTAGATCAACATTTCCCACTCTATACCAATATAAATTCAGAATGGTTAAATGACTTAAATATAAAGAGGGAAATTATAAGTAAATTAGATGAACATAGACTAGTATGCCTGTCAAATTTATGAGAAAGGAAAAAACTTAAAACAAAGAAAGAGATAGAGAATAGCATAAAATGTAAAATAAATAATTTTGATTGCACTAAATTAAAAAGGTTTTATACAAACAAACCCAACAAAAATAAAATTAGAAATGAAGCAACAAATTGGGGGGAAAATTTTATAACCAAAACTCTGACAAAGGTCTAATTTTTCAAAGGTATAAGAAGCTAAGCCAATTATATAAAAAATCAAGACATTTCCCAATTGACAAGTGGTCAAAGGACATAAATACATAGTTTTCAGATAAATCAAAACCTATCAATAAGCATATGAAAAAGTGTTCTAAATCTCTCCTAATTAAAGAAATGCAAATCAAAACAACTCTGAAATACCATCTCACACTTAGCACATTAGCCAATATGACAGCAAGCGAAAATAATAAATGTTCAAGGGGTTGTGGCAAAATTGGGATACTAATTTATTGCTGGTGGAGTTATGAATTGATCCAACCATTCAGGAAGGCAGTTTGGAACTATTCCCAAAGGGCTTTAAAAGACTGCCTGTCTTTTGATCCTGCCATACCATTGCTGGGTTTGTACCCCAAAGAGATAATAAGGAAAAATACTTGTACAAAATATTTATAGCTGCACTTTTTATAGTGGCAAAAAAATGGAAAATGAGAGGATGTTTCTCAATTCTGAAATGGCTGAACAAATTGTGCTATCTTATGGTGATGGAATATTATTGTGCTGAAAGGAATGGTGAACTGGAAGATTTTCATGTGAATGGGAAAGTCCTCCAGGAATTGATGCAGAATGAGAGGAGCAGAGCCAAGAGAACATTATACACAGAGACAGATACACTGTGGCACAATCGAATGTAATGGACTTCTGTACTAGCAGCAATGCAATGATCTAGGACAATTTTGAGGGACTTATGAGAAAGAACACTATCCACAACCAGAGAAAGAACTGTGGGAGTAGAAATGCAGAAGAAAAACATATGATCAATTACATGGTTCGATGGGTACATGACTGGAGATTTTGGCTTTAAATGATTATTCTATTGTAAAGATTAATAATGTGGAAATAGGTTTTGAACAATGATACATGTAAACCCAGTGGAATTGTCAGCTCCCAGAAAGGGGGAGGGAAGAGGGGAGGGAAAGAACATGAACCATGTGACCATGGAAAAAATATTCTAAATTAATTAATTTTAAAAATAAAATAAAATAACAACAATAACAATAATAGGAGCATCTAGATGGCACAGTGAATACGTTGCCAGACCTTGTGTCAGGAAGACTCATCTTCATGAGTTCATATCCAACCTCAGACACTTACTAGCTGTGTGACACTTAGTTTGCTTCAATTTCTTCATTTGTAAATGAGCTGAAGAAGGTCATTGTAATCAGTCTAGCATCTTTGCCAAGAAAATCTAAAATGGGATCACGAAGATTCAGATACAGTGGAACAACAACAATAGCAATAGTAATAATATAATAGCTCACAATGATACAGCACTCCAATGACTACAACATACTCCAACAACAAAGTGTTAATGACAACAGTGTGAAGTGAGAAAATAGCAAAAAAATTATTATCCCCAATTCACAGATGAGAAAATGGGAGCTTTTAGAGGTGAAAGGGTCTTGGTTGCACAGTTAGTAAGTGTCGAAGGGAGGACAAGCCAGGACCCCTAACCAGAAAGCTTTTCTAGATTTGAAGTTAGATCCTTTGACTACAATTCCAGTGCTCCCTGGTTGTTCTCTATAACACTACATCTTGGTAAAGAAAGTGGAAGAACCAGCAAGAAAAGGAGTAAGGAAACTTGTCATTAGAAGGTCACCTTTAACACACTAAATCTTTATTCCAATAAAAGGTTTCCTGTTCCTGGAACACAAGACCGCAGAAAGATTCAATGCCTAAGAATAAAATCACATGAGTCTTATTAGTATTAATAGGTAACTATCGATTGACTTCTGGGAGAGAGCACAGAATACAAAAACCAACTTATGAATTAATTCATTACTGCTTGCAAGGGGTCAATGGGATTTCCATTGCACACCAGCATGGTAGAGGGGATTGCTTACTCAGCACATACACTATGATCCTTTTGCCTTCTCTGGGAGTCCTCTTCTGGCCCTACAGACATTTGGCAGTGGTACCCCTCTCTCAGCCTGTCTTGCCCACAATTCCCATAGTTCTGTGTGTGTTTTATTTTTATTTTATTTAAAAAAAATTTCTACATAAGTTTTCAAAAGTTATAGGATTCATGTTGTCTCCTTCCCTTCTTCCTTCTCTGTTCCTGGAGTTGACAAGCAATTCGATCTGAGTTATATATGTATTATTATGCAAAACATATTTCCATATTATTCATTTTGTAAGTGAATAATCTTATAAAATCAAAACACCAAATCACATACCCAAATAACCAAGTGATAAATCATATGTTTCTTCTGCATTTATATTCCAACAGTTCTTTCTCTAGTGATGGATAGCATTCTTTTTCATAAGTCCTTCAGAATTGTCCTGGATCACTGAATTGTTGTTAGTAGCAAAGGGTATCACATTTGATCATTCCACAATGTTGCTGTTACTGTGTATAATGTTCTCTTGGTTCTGCTTATTTCACTCTGCATCAGTTCATGAAGGTCTTTCCAGCTCTTTCTGTAATTGTCTTATTCATCACTCCTTACAACACACTGGCATTCCATCATCATCATATACCATAATTTGTTCATCCATTCCATAATTGAGGGACATTCCTTTAGTTTCCAATTCTTTGCCACCACAAAAGTACAGCTATAAATATTTTTGTACATACGGGTCCTTTCCCATTTTTGCACAATTCCCATAGTTAATGATTAAGGGCTATCTCCTTTTCTAGCAAGACTATACTTCTGGTTGAATTGTCCTTTGCTGCTATTTGACTTTCACAACCCCAACTCACATAACTACTGATTGCACATAATGAAAAAGTGTCTGGTTACTACTCTATTCTTCCTACTTTTGTCATATTTTCTCTAATATGACACCCTTTCCATAATATCATTCTTCATTTAGATGCATCATGTAAACCCTAGTAAGTTCCAAGGGCCTTCACCTTCTGGAGAGCTCCTTTAAAACAGTCCCTCCTGTCCTACAAATGTAAATGGGACAATTATTGAACATATCATCCCTTTTCAGTAAGTTGTACCTCATTTTATGCTCATCTCTAAAGGCAAACAGCAAAACACCTGTTGCCTGATTAAGTGAGAGGATGCACATGGCAAGACTGGGGGTCTGTGGTCCTCAATTTAAGGGCAGGCTTTCATTTTCAGTGCAATTAGTTGTCTAATTGAGCATCCAAATTTAGCAGGGCATTTGCATGTGCAATTAATTATGATTTAAAGGCACTCTGCTGTAGTGCTTTCTTTTCCATTATCTACAAATGTAATTACTGAAGGGCAGATTGAGTTTGGAAATCACTTGGGAAAAACATTTTAGTCCCATGGAGCCCAGCACTGTTCCTCTGCATTAGCTGAGAAATCAGGGCACTGCACAAGGTACTCAGTGTGTTTTAGAGGGCCAAGAAGGAAACAAGATAAGGATTGGATAGATGTATACTGAACATTTTCTTACTTATTTGGGACTTTGGAAACTACAGGAATGCATCTTGGCTGGAGGTGTTTCACAACCTTAGGGAAAACCTCACAATTTTTGAGAAATGTAAGAGTGGAATATATTAGCCAATCTCAGTTTAGTAGTTACAAATGCAGTGACTTCATGGGAAAAGTCACTTGTTAGAAGAAGAAAAGAGGTGTTTTCCAGAGTGCAATAGGTTTGCCTTAGCTTTTTTTCTAGATCTGTTTCCAAGTTATCACTAGAAGCCAACTATAGCTCAGGGAATGAGGAATGAGCATTTGGAACCACACACAAACCCTTCACTCATTCTGTGTTCTAACCCAACAGTTGTATTCTCTGTTCACCATACATAGCACCTGATATCCTTCATCTTTGTTGTTTCAAATGCTGGAAATATTCTCTTTTATCTCCATTCCTTAGAATCCTCAGCTTCCTGCAAGCTTTTTCTCACATTAACTTCTACAGGGAGCTGTCCTGTTAGAATTATAAACTATGGATAGATATTTTTTACTTTAAAAAAAAGCATTAATACTTTCCCGAGCAAAGTATGTATGCAAACACTTCAAGAGAAGCCTTTTAAAAAATCTTTATCTCTTTCCTCCCCTACCAAAAATATTATATATATATATATATATATATATATATATATTTGTATGTTATGTTTACCTGTGATTCTTCTTGCCTCCTCCAATGGAATGTAAGTTTCTTGAGGGCAGAGGTGATTTCACTTTTGTCCTTATGTCTCCAGGATCTAGCAGAGGAATTTAGTGAGCTTTTTAAAACCCTTACTTTTTGTCTTAGAATCAGTACTGCATATTGGTCCCAAGGTAGAAGAAAGGTAAGGATTAGGCAATGGAGGTTAAGTGCCTTACTCACGGTGCACAGTTAGGAAGTGTATGAGGTCAGATTTGAACCTAGTACCTTCAGTCTCTAAGCCTGGCTCTCAATCCACTGAGCCACCTAGCTGCAGCAGAAATTTTGTGTCAAATGAAAGAGCAATGAAGTTCAAGGGTATCAATATGAAGAAANTATATATATATTTGTATGTTTACCTGTGATTCTTCTTGCCTCCTCCAACGGAATGTAAGTTTCTTGAGGGCAGAGGTGATTTCACTTTTGTCCTTATGTCTCCAGGATCTAGCAGAGGAATTTAGTGAGCTTTTTAAAACCCTTACTTTTTGTCTTAGAATCAGTACTGCATATTGGTCCCAAGGTAGAAGAAAGGTAAGGATTAGGCAATGGAGGTTAAGTGCCTTACTCACGGTGCACAGTTAGGAAGTGTATGAGGTCAGATTTGAACCTAGTACCTTCAGTCTCTAAGCCTGGCTCTCAATCCACTGAGCCACCTAGCTGCAGCAGAAATTTTGTGTCAAATGAAAGAGCAATGAAGTTCAAGGGTATCAATATGAAGAAATGTAAAGATTTGGGTTAAATTATATCATCACACTTCAAAAATTAAAAGGGAAAAAAAGACCATGAAATTTCCAAAATTTGGTAGATTGGAATCATTTTAGACAGTAGTCCCACCAGGACTAGCATTAGATTTGGACCAACAAAAGAAAATTCTCATGGTTGCCTTGATAAAATAAAAGAAAATGGTGACTAGCAAATAGCTAGGATGAAATTAAAATCAGGTGCCAAGGATGTTATAAATAGAGGAAGCACTGATATCAGAGTCACTTGGGATGGGAGATTGCACAGTAAGTTTGGGTCTTTATTTTTCTTCCTTTGATGAATAAATGCAGAATTTAGACTCTTTTGGTTCGGTTGCAGTAATAATAATAATAATAATAATAATAATTTTCTTTAGCTATCACTTCTGGAAATGTATACAGTGTCTTGTACAACCAATGTGATTAAAGTGAAGAATTCTAGCTCTGTGTTCTAGGATTCAGAAGAAACTAATCTTGAAATTATTCCAAGACCTTTAGTCTCTGTGTTGTAGAACATGGGGATAGTGGGTCACTAGACCATACATGTCTAAGACCAAAATAGCTCAGTGAATGAATGGAATCTAAGCTATAGTTCCTTCTCAGTGGAAAGAACTTGGTTGAGAAAGAAGCTAGGTATAAAAAGAGGGGCAACTAGAAAGAACTGGGTGATTCTAGAACTCAATGTAAACCAATCAGTGGAAGAAATCAGGGAAGTGAGCATGAGAGAAAATACCTTGAGAACAAAACATAGGATTTTTGCAATAAAAATGACAGTTATATATGGCATTTTTATGTAGTACTTTGCAAGGCATTTTGCTCACAACAATCTTATACATTATTAAAAGTCTACATCCCAAAGCTGTCATGAGTCAAGGCTTGAACCAAGGTAGTCTGACCACCCCAAGTGCAATTATTTTCATTGTACTGCATTTCCTTTTAGGAAAGAGAAGCTTGTTTCTAAAAGGGGATAAGTCAGAATGGGAGGGGGGACAATTCCCCTTAGCAGATCACCTTTAACCCACTGAACCCACATTCCAGTAATGGTGTTCCTTTTCCTAGAACTTAACACTGAAAAAAAGATTCAGTGTCTAGAGATATAATCATATGATTCTTATTAACATTAATGGGTAACGATTGGTTGACTTTTTAGAGAGGGCACTGAATACATAAACCAATTTACCAGAGTTAAATCATCTCTAAAGATTTTTTATGAGCAACACAGAAATATAATCTTATGTTTGCATGTTTTATGAGGTGTTACTCCTAGCTGATCCCTTCCTACAATATTTCTGGGAGTGATGTACTGTAAATGCAAATTCTTTAATAAGGAAAGTAACAGAGAAGCAAGGGAGAGGTGTGGGTGGATATATTGATCAAAGATGGGATTTCAAGGAAGAGAGATAAAATTTCACACTCAATTAATCTAACTATAGGGCTTAATAAGTCACACTAATAGTAGATTGAATGTCAGCCTTATAGTAAAAAAAAAGACATGAGTTCAAATTTCACTTGTATGTTACCATGTTTATATACAGTCCTGGAGTCAGGAAGACCTGAGTTTATATCTGACTTAAGACACTTCATAAGCTGTGTTTCCCTGTTCAAGTTTCTATCTGCTTCAGTTTTCTCAACTGTAAAATGGGGATAATAATAGCATATACTTTCTAGTTTGTTGTAAGAATCAAATGAAATATTTCCAAAGATTTGCACATTTTGCATGACACATAGTAGGTACTCAATAAACATTTGTTTTCTTCCTTTCTTCTCTCCTTCCACTTTCTGTCCCTAGCCAACTTCAATAATCTTTTAACCTTAAACAATTCTCTAGTTCCCTAAGAAGTGCTCATCTGCTTTGATGAAAGGAATTTCCTCTTGAGGAGTTCTTCCACTAGTAAATTCATTGGTCTTATTCTCCTTTCATGCCTCCAAGAAAAATCCACATGGACATATCCCATTCAATTCATTCTAAAATGCATTTATTACATACCTGTTCTGTACAGGGCACCTAGAGACATAGAAAGAAAGTAATCCTTGTCCTTATGAAAATTACATTCATATAGAAATGATAAAAGAAAAATGTACATACCTTTTCTTGCTATCTTCTAGTTCCCCTTATTTATTCCAGTCTGGGGATAACCAATGAATCCCCACCTCTCCAGAGACAAGTAACCTCATTTATATCATCAAAGGCAACTGTATTCTCTTACAAATGCCCAATCCTGAGTAGGTAAGACAAGGCTTAAACTGAGTCCGCTTATAGTACCCATTAGAAGCTGCTAGTGACTTAGTGGTTAGAGCACTGGGCCTGGAGTCAAGAAGACTTATCTTTGAATTCAAATCTGGCCTCAGACACTTACTAGCTGTGTGAACCCAAGCAAGTCACTTAATTCAGTTTGTCTCAGTTTCCTTATCAGTAAAATGAGCTGGAGAAAGAAATGGCAAATCACTCCAGTAGCTTTGCCAAAACACACACACACACACACACACACACACACACACACACACACAAAAACCACAAATTGGGTCATGGGGATGTGGATATGCCTGAAATGACTGAATAACCACAACATCAGCCCTTAGAGACAAGGGCTGAGGCTATAAAGAGGTTGCATAAGCTCTTTCTGCCTTTAAGGGTTATCCTCCTTGGACAGAATGAACTTAACCAATTTATATCAGTGAAGGACAACAAACATATAGACATCAGCTAGAGGTAAAATTCAGCTTGCAAAAGGAGAGCTGATAAATGCTTAACTATCTTTACTGAAAATCTCATTGTTCAGAAGATAGGAGACACAACAAGTCACCTTTTCTGTTATCTGTTAGGGTGTTTGTAAGAGGCTTTAGCTTCCTTGACCTACCTCAATAGAAAACCACTTATCCACAAACAAGAGCAGACCACCAGGTGTCCAAGTCAACTAACTTTATTACTTAAGAGTAAGTTCTCTGGTTAGTTTTCATTGGCTAAACCAGATTCGGAGTAATCAACAGGTCTCATACTTATTGGTGAGATAGGGTGGTGTCTTCCCCAGGCATGTGAAAACTTCCCAGGTGGAATGGGCAGAGAGAACAACTTTTTCCATGGGCTATGAAGGCAGTCAAAGCAGATACTGTGGAGCTCTTAGAGCTTGGTTAGACATCAAATGAGCCAAAGTCATCCACTGAGCCATCATCAGTCAACTTGATTTTTGTCTTGCCACTGGACTTTGATGATGCTGGAAAAGAGAGTGAGGTCTATGTAGGACTTTGTACAACTCTGGCTCACAAATCCAATTTATGTCCAAGTCAAATGATATCACCAGTGATGTCATTTTGGTTCTCTTCATCTATGAAGGTCAATGACCTTGATTCTGACCAAAAGGGAAGGCATAAATGAAAAAGCGAAACTTAATTCATCAATAATTCATTTTATACTTAAAAATTCTGATAATCATTTTAGCCAATCTACTAGGTGTGAGGTGGTACCTCAGAGTTGTTTTGATTTGCATTTCTCTAAATAATAGAGATTTAGAACACTTTCTCATGTGCTTATTGATAGTTTTGATTTCTTTATCTGAAAATTGCCTATTCATGTCCCTTGCCCATTGATCAATTGGGGATTGGTTTGATTTTTTTATACAATTGATTTAGCTCTTTGTATATTTGAGTAGTTAGACCTCTGTCAGAATTTTTTGTTATAAAGATTTTTTCCCAGTTTGTTGTTTCCCTTCTGATTTTGGTTGCATTGTTTTTGTTTGTACAAAAAAAATTTAATTTAATAGAATCAAAATTATTTATTTTACATTTTGTAATTTTCTCTAACTCTTGCTTGGTTTTAAAATCTTTCCTTTCCCGGAGATCTGACAAGTATACTATTCTGTGTTCACTTAATTTACTTACAGTTTCCTTCTTTATATTCAAGTCTTTCACCCATTCTGAATTTATCTTGGTGTAGGGTGTGAGATGTTGATCTAAATTTAATCTCTTCGATATTGTTTTCTAATTTTCCTAGCAGTTTTTGTCAAATAGTGGATTTTTGTCCCAAAATTTGGCTCATTGGATTTATCATACACTATTTTGCTGATGTCACTTACCCCAAGTCTATTCCACTGATCCTCCCTTCTGCCTCTTAGCCAGTACCATATTGTTTTGGTGACTGCTGCTTTATAGTATAGCTTAATATCTGGTACTGCTAAGCCACTTTCCTTCACGTTTTTTTCATTCTTTCCCTTGATATTCTTGATCTTTTATTATTCAAAATGAACTTTGTTATAGTTTTTTCTAATTTAGTAAAAAAGTTTTTTTGGTAGTTTAATAGGTATGGCACTAAATAAGTAAATTAATTTGGGTAGGATGGTCATTTTTATTATGTTAGCTCGTCCTACCCATGAACACTCAATATTTTTCCAATTGTTTAGATCTAGTTTTAATTGTTTGGAAAGTTTTTTGTAGTTATGTTTGTATAATTGCTGTGTTTGTTTTGGTAGATAGATTCCTAAGTATTTTATATAGTCTTGAGTGATTTTAAATGGTGTTTCTCTTTCTACCTCTTGCTGCTGTGATGTGTTGGAAATATATAGAAATGCTGATGATTTATGTGCATTTATTTTGTATCCTGAAACTTTGCTAAAATGATAGCAGGGGAGAGTAATGAATGTTGGAGGGAATGTGGCAAAATTGGGACATTAATGCACTGCTGGTGGAGTTGTGAACTGATCCAACCATTCTGGATGGCAATTTGGAATTATGCCCAAAGAGTGATAAAAGAATGCCTTCCCTTTGATCCAACCATACCATTGCTGGATGTTTACCCCAAAGAGATCATAGATAAACAGACTTGTACAAAAATATTTATAGCTGTGATTTTTGTGGTGGCAAAAAACTAGAAAGCAAGGGTATGCCCTTCAATTGGGGAATGGCTGAACAAATTGTGGTATATGTTGGTGATGGAATACTATTGTACTCAAAGGAATAATAAACTGGAGGAATTCCATGTGAACTGGAAAGACCTCCAGGAATTGATGCAGAGTTAACGGAGCAGAGCCAGAAGAATGTTGTACACAGAGACTGATACACTCTGGTAAAATCGAATGTAATGGACTTCTGTACTAGCAGCAATGCAATGACCCAGGATAATTCTGAGGGATTTATGGTAAAGAACGCTACCCACATTCAGAGGAAGAACTACAGGAGAGGAAACACAGAAGAAAAACAACTGCTTGAACATTTGGGTTGATGAGGACATGATTGGGGATGTAGACCTGAAAGGACCACACTTATGTCACTATCAATAATATGTAAATAAGTCTTGACTGACCACACATGTTAAAACCAGTGGAAATGTGAGTTAGCAGTGGGGGTGGGGGGACATTGAGGGAGTGAAGGGTAAAGTAAAAACATGAATTATGTAACCATGGAAAATTTTTCTAAAAATAAAAAATTAATAAAATAAATAAAATTAAAATTCTGATAATGCAACCAAAATGTATTCAAAATGGAAGGGGGCTAGGATCTATGGGGCTCAGCTCAAGTTCTGATTTCTTCAACTTAGATTTTAAAAGGACACATATTAATGATGGTAGAAAGATAATACATGGCAGCATAAATACAAAAAAGCAGGTACTGTTCACAGGAAATCTCTATCATTTACAAATTTAAAAGGTAGCTCACATCCCATTGTATCCTGAAGAGGGAAGCAAAATCAGTTCTATAGTTAAGATTGATTTAGGTTCTGTTTTAATTTAGTCATTTGTATAAAACTAAACAAAAGTCTAATATATTTCAGCTAACTATTAAGCACATAATATGTGCTGTGCATTAAAAATATAAAGGCAAAATTAAGCAGTGGTTTACATCATAGGAGTTACAAATTACAAATTAGTAAGTATATACGTGATAATTTGATGAATAGAGAGAGAGCATTGATTATATGAATCAAGAAAGACTACTTGTGGGAGCTAATTAGGAAATATAATACCTATCCTCAAGGAACATATAGACCACAATACACAATACTGACATGGTTGAACTCTTGTCAAGGAATTAATTAATGAAGTAACAATTTATCATAATGTACAAACAAATGACTAGGTACCCACTGGGGAAGACACAATGGTGGAGTCAGGAAGACCTGAATTCAAATTCAACCTTAGATATTTTCTAAGATGCCATCCACTTTGCAACTTTTTTCCAGCTTGCACCTGGAGCCAAGAGAACAGTTTACCAAGCTCTTCCTCTTACATAACTCATTCCTGAAATTGCTCACTTGTTGACTGAAGTTTTCCTTAATTAAGAAATGGAGAGATAACAAAATCACTTTTGCCCTTCCATGACAAAATGTATACCTCTCATTTTGTTGTTATTCAACTTTTTGTGATTACATTTGATGTTTTCTTAGTAAAGGTAATGGAGTGGTTTGCCATTTTCTTCTCCAGGTCATTTTACAGATGAGGAAACTGAGGCAAACAGAGTTAAGTGACTTGCCCAGGGTCATACAGCTAGTGTCTGAGGCCATATTGGAACTCATATATTCCTGACTCAAGATATAATGCTCTTTCAATTGTGTTTCCTAACTTTCTTTAAGTTCATGTCATGTTTAAAGAACATACAAGATGCTGGAGACACGAGGACAACAAAAGACAGAGTCTCTTCTTTAGAGAAGCTTACACTCTAATAGAAAGAGGATAACATCATACAAATACACTATAAATTAGAAAAGAACAGATCAAAAATGCTACTTCAAGATATTTCAGGGGGAAGGGACCACTTCTAGCTGCTGGGAACAGGTGAAGTGCTATAGAGGCAAGGGCATGTGATCTGAGCTCTGGGGACAGTTGCATTCATCAAAATAGATATGGGGATGGCAGCTAACAGGACTCAGAATAATGAGGAGTCCAGATGTGGTGGAATATGGCATCTGTAAAGGGCAAGACTATAAAATAAGGTAAAAAGTTACTTGGAATCAGATCATGATGGATTATTTTAGTTTTTTTAACTTCAGTTATATAGTAAAAGCATTTACTATACTCTACCTGCTCTCAAATTTATCAATGCATTCC
Source organism: Gracilinanus agilis (assembly GCF_016433145.1). Lineage (NCBI taxonomy): Eukaryota > Metazoa > Chordata > Mammalia > Didelphimorphia > Didelphidae > Gracilinanus > Gracilinanus agilis. Next base: position 131,398,904 of record NC_058135.1, read on the forward strand.
AAAAATGTGGACCATAAAACTAAACACCGTGATCCAGATTATGTCTGACCAAGCAAAATACAATTGGAATATCAACTCCCTTCTTTTGCGTACCATAGCTTCCATAATATAGTCCTTCTTGGCTGCTACACCACAGTTAACTCACCTTGAACTTTTAGACCACTACCATTGTTACCCATTTCTTGTCTCTCTATCACCATAAAGAAAATGAAAATGTAATTTATATAGCTGTTTTCTTGTACATTCAGTTGGGAAGCCCTGATGCAATAAAGAATAGAGTCTACGCCAGTGGTTCCCAAACTTTTTTGGCCTACTGCCCCCTTTCTAGAAAAAATATTACTTAGCACCCTGGAAATTCATTTTTTAAAAAATTTAATAGCAATTAACAGGAAAGATGAATGCACCTGTGGCCATCACCACCCTCCTGGATCACTGCAGGACCCACCAGGTGGCAGTGGCGCCCACTTTGGGAATCACTGGTCTACACCATCAGCAATTTTCAGAATCTAAAGTGGATTTTGAACCTAGTATTAAGGCCATCTCAGTTCATTCTCTGGTTGAGAGTTGACTAAATCATATGTTTTTTGTTTGTTTTATAAAATAGTGTTCAAGGGAAGAAGAAGAGAAATAGCAATGCTATAATATAGTGTGTTTTGTTTAAATATCTTTCCATTTTCCTATTTCTCTCTGGATTGAGAGACCACAGTAAAATTAAAACACTTAATTATAAGCGAGCATTTGGTATGGCTTAATTAATGCTGACTTACTGCTGAACTCAGACAACTTTTATTATTACAGCAACTACTCTAACTTCAAATTACTTCCTGAGTATTTAATTTATGCCTCAGATCATCATCTAATTTTTCTTATGATTTATCCAGACAAAAACAATGGGAGGGAAAGAAAATTACTTCTTATATTCACCAAAATGAATAAGGCATTTCAGAAGTCCAGGTTCTTCTACAATAATTCAGACTTCCTGAAGCAAGTGTTTAAATGTTAGTCTTTGAAAAACCTAAAATGATTTTACAAGAAATAACATGTAAGACTATAAAACTACTAGGCAGAGACATTTTTCATAGTATCATGGCAATTGGTATTTAATATATTTAGATTTTGAAAAGTCAAAATTCAGATGACTCTCGATTACCTCCTTAGTATCTTGAATATATTTAGGATAAGCTTCCACAAAGTAGATAGTGATATCTTAAGTGAAGCCTCCTCACCCAAGTAATTGGAGGACCTTTAGCTACAGTGGAACAGTGGATAGAGCACCAGACCTGGAGTCAGATATACCTGAGTCCAAATCTGACTTTGACTCTTAGTAGATGTGTGATCCTGGGCAAGTCATTTAGCCTCTGCTTCCTCATCTGTAAAATGAGGATAATAATAAAACCTACCACCCAAAGTTGTGAGGATCAAATGAGCTAATAATTATAAAGTGCTTAGCACAATGCCTGGAACATAGTAGGTACTATATAAATATTAGTTACTATTGTTTTTATGGTTGTAAAGATAGTAGAGAATTTGTAATTTTCCCATTCAATCATACTATTTCTTTAAAAGTAAGATTTAAAAAATTTATTCAATTCAACAATTTTGGTTATTTATTAATCTACTGTATGGAAAACAATGTTATTAGCATATAATTATATTAAGGTACAAAACTCAGATCAATGTTTAAAGCAAGAATTCTTTGCCTTTTTATGTATCTCATGGACCACGTTGGCAGTTTAGTGAAGCTTATGGACCCTTTCTCAGAATGTTTATAAATGCATAAAATAAAATCCTAGGATTACAAAGAAAACCAATTATATTGAAATAGTTATTGAAATATTTTAAGTTTCAAGTTCCTGGATTACTGAAATCTGCCTGTAGATCCCAGGTGAAGAGCTTTTGAGTTACAAGAATACAAGGTTTAATGATTTCTCTCATTGGTATTGTGAACTATTGTGAGTCATTATTTAATCTAAGCTATTATCCTGGCTTGAATAGAATTATTAGTGTAAAAAGCACATTCCCAGCTTTAATATGCTTCAGAATGTCTGAGCAGTTTGTCATCATATGTCCTGGTAAGCAGCCTGTTTCATCTATCAACAACCTCTTTCTATCCTATCCATGAGATCTCTTTCTCTACAGAAAACAGAAGTTAATGAAAACTAAATATAATGCTCAAGTAAATAAGGACCACCTATAAATAGAAGGCCTTATCCCTTCCCTTAGCAGTCATCCCCATTTGTAAAATCATCCTTTTACTCTCTCCTTCAGTAAAAAGAAGCAGAGAAAAGAAAGATCTCAGTCATAATTTGTATCTATACACTTACGGCATCAAAACCTGTGATGTCATTTTTCCATTTGGAATGGCTCATATTTTATTTTCTCTATCAGACCACTTCTCTCCATCTTTACTTTTATGAGGGAAAATTCCTGTTTTCTGGTTATCATTTATTTGCTTATAATTGGCACATAGTGCTTAGGTTTAAATAAAACTTCTCCAAATAGACCTTTGCCTCAACTATCAGCACGAGCTTTGTTTTTTGATCCAGATTTACTTCTCAAAAAGCTTAGAGTTAAATCTCAGCTCAAATTCCAATTCTGACACTTGCTAGGTATATAACAATGAGCAAGTCATTTAATTGAAATCTCAGCTATCCCAGAAGCATAAGCCAGGTATGCCAGTATACACTGGCGCAGCATTACCATTGCCCTTTTCTCTGAAGGATGGCGACTACTTTTTCTATGTTCAGAAGATAACCTTTAATGATACACTTAAAAAAATCAGATATCATTGCTCTGAGATATGAAATATCTTTGATGGCCAAGCATTTGCATTAGAACTATGTAATGAGAAAACTCAAATCAGGATTTTAAAAATTAAAAAACAAAGCCAAGCAGTTTATACCATGAATGAGCCATGAATCAGTATATAATCACTTGAAATGTTATTCAGATTCAATGAGAAGATCTTGTCAAATCCAAACAAATGAAAACAGTAGTAAATCAGGTATTGTCATCTAGACAAAACTATCATAGAATGAGGGAATTTTGGAGGTCTCTCTAATAACCCAGCCATCTACATTTGCAAGTTTCAATGTAAGCAGGAAAATAAAGCTTAATGAAGATGCAAATGAATGATGATAACTAACTGGGTGCATACAGATGCTGTGGGGAAATAATAGAGTGTGCATGTTAGGCTGCAAGTCAGGAAAATTAGGGTGAAATCTCTCCTTCGACACTGGAAAATAGACTGGAAAATTGAAGGAAACTTAGATGAGGTAACTGAAACCAACAGAGGTTAAGTGATTTAGGTGACTTGTATAAGATCAAAGAGTGAGTAGCAGGGTGAGAACAAGCTTTGAGAATCAAGACCAATTGCAACCTTAGACCTAAGGAAAATCTCTAGGACACCACCCACCTCCCCACCCCCAGACTAAGTGGCAAACTCTGGGGTGGGGGAAAGGGGAGTGGCCACGTGCCCACAGAGAGCATGCTGCATGCCATCTTTGGCACCCATGCTATAGGTTCACCATCACTGCCTTAGGACTTATTGGAATAAGTTACATTTTGCTCTCTGAGCTGATGAAGTATAAGTATTAAACATTTTTAAATTTGTGATATTGCTAATTATGGTTCTTCTCCTTAGAGGCCTGGATCCTTTGGTATATTTTTTGTCCAAGTATGATTGGCTATTCATGTCCACTACTTTAAGGGTTTCAATATATGAAAACTACATTCTTCCTCTCCTATAGTATTTCTTTAAAAAATAAAATTCTTCCTCTGCTATAGCATTTCATGAAAAAACAAGACAAAACACAGCTTCTATCTTAGTATTGATTCTAAGACAGAAGAGTGATAAGAGCTAGGCAATGGGAGTTAAATAATTTGCCCAGAGTCACATAGCCAGCAAGTATCTGAGACCTGATTTGAACCCAGTTCCTCCTGACTCCAGACCTGGCAACCCTATCCACTAAGCCGCTTACCTCCCTGTCTCCTAAAGTCTTTCACCATTATCTTGGAAGCACTGGGTAGAGAGCACAACACCCTGGAGCAGGGGTCGGCAACCTTTTTGGCTGTGAGAGCCATAAACGCTACATTTTTTAAAATGTAATTTTGTGAGAGCCATACAGTGCTCACAGTGCCGCTCCTGTAACAGCGCCTGAAAAAAAATTGACTTTATGGCTCCTGCAGAAAGAGCCATATCTGGCCCTCAACAGAGCCAGATATGGCTCGAGTGCCATACGTTGCCAACCCCTGCCCTGGAGTCTGGAGACTTCGGTTCACATCATGTCTCTTACCATTATTAGCTACATGATAATTGAAAAGTTAAGTAATCTTAGTAGGCTTACTTTTAAACCTAGTTTCCTTGTCTGCTAAATAGGAATAATAACTGCTTTTAGAGTTTATTCTGAAGAATGAACTTTGTAAACCACAAAGAATTATAGAAATGTGAATTGTTTCAGTGTATCATGTTAAGTGAGAGCCCCTTTCTGTTAAGAGCTTCTGCTACCTACCCAAATGGACATGTTTTGTTTTGTTATTAAAGCTTACCTTAATTGTACACAGAGACTGATATACTGTGGTAAAATCAAATGTAATGGGCTCCTGTACCAGCAGCACTGCAATGACACAAGACAGCTCTGAGGGATTTATGGTAAAGATGCTACCCACATTCAGAGGAAGGACTGCAGGAGAGGAAACATATAAGATAAACAATTGCTTGAATGCATGGACTGAGGCAGACATGAATGGGAAATAGACCCTGAACAAGGACACATGTTACAACCAGTGGAAATGTGCGTTGGCCATGGGTGGGGGGAGAGCGGGGGGTGAAGGGGAAAGTAGGGGCATAAAGTATGTAAACAGATTAAAAACGAATATTAATAAATGTCTAATAAAAAAAAAGCTTACCTTAAGTCTTAGAATCAGTACTATGTATTGGTTCCAAGACAAAAATATTGGTAAGGGCTAAGCAATGGGAGTTAAATGACTTACCCAGGGTCACACAAACAAGTAGTGTCTAAATCCACATTTGAATCCAGGACCTCCAGTCTCTAGGCTTAGCTCTCAGGCCAGTGAACTACCTAGCTGCTCCCTAGACATATTAATAACAATTCTGACCCTCTCTATTCAAATGTGACTCCAGTTAGGGCTGGATCAAGGGTGAGTAAAAGTCACTTGTTAAAGCAATGATCCCATTGCACCGGACTCAGGAATGTTGATCATTTTCATAGGCTGTAATAATGAAAATAACTATTATAACAATAGCATTTATATGGTATTTTAAGGTTTGCAATGTGTGTATTACATTTTAGCTCATTTCATCCCTACAACAATCCTATGAGATAAGTGTTATTATTTACCTCATTTTAAAGAAGAAGAAACTGAGGCTGAGAGAGATTAAATTATTACATCTCAGTTATATAGCTAGTAAGCTTTGATTAGATTTCAGTCAAATCTTCCTAAAAGCAGGTCTTTCCATTTATCTTTCACATCACCCACCCACCTACTTAAAATTTCTGAAAGGGTCTTTAGAGTGGGGCAGCTGGGGAGGGCAGTAAATAGAGTTTGGAATCAGGTTCAAATCTGACTTTATACACTTATTAGCTAAGTGACTTTGAGCAAGTCACTTCACCCTTTTTGTACTCAGTTTCCTCATCTATAAAATAAGCTAGAAAAAGAAATGGCAAAACACTTCTGCATCTTTGCCAAGAAAACGCCAAATGGGGTTACACAGAGTCAGACATGACTGAAATATGAATTCAATATGTTCATTTTACAGATGAGAAAACTCTCACCTAGTGATTCAGTGACTTGCTCAAGGTCACATAAGTAATAACAGGCAGAGCTAGGATTTCAAATGTCCTCAGACTTTAAAACTAACATTTGCCCCACCACTTACCCCAAGTTGCCTCCTTTTGTCCATGTCACTTGTCTAGTTACTAAGAGAGTCTGCTCAGAATTCAGTAAGGATTCTCACATCATCTGAGCAGAGCATCTCAGGTGATTATGAACTGATTTGTGATCCATTTATCCTATTCATAATGTAAAGCGTTGGGCTTTTTATCGAAATATTAATCCAGATCAGAGCCTTAGAGTGCACCTTCCAAAAGCAAACATGTTTGACCATCAAGCATATGCACCCATATCCCACTTTGTGGATGCACCAGAAATATTAAGTCAATCAATTAGGTCCCCTGATGGCTTAAACTGCCCAAGTAGGCTGTTAAAAAAATCCATTGTGCCAGAGTTGAGGAGGGAAAGGAGCCTGTTCAGCAGACTCTATTATGTTAATCAGATCTAAGTGTTTGGGAGAGAGGCTGGGCTCTTGGTAACTGAACAACAGAAAACCGATACTGAAGGGGAATTTCTTCATTATGGGGGAAGCTATTTTTATGGAGCTCTGCATTTACTATACAATTATAATGTAATACAACAAACATTTATCAAGCACCCACAGTATGCAGAGCACAAAACTAGGCATTGAGAGATATGCAAAACTACCTAAGAATTGCCCTCCTAAAGCATAGGAAAGAATACTAAATTGCCTCTGGAGGACATTTGTTCTTCCAATCCTCCCTTTAATATTTACTAGGACAGGGCAAGTCAAGACTTCTCTGTGCCTCCTTCTTCAGCTATAAAATGATGGGACTAGACTAGATGATCTCTGATCCTATAACCCATTACACAACTGCCTTAGAGAAGTGTAGGATTATAAAACAAAATGTTAGATGAGGGCAATCTGGTAAGCAGGAGGAACATGAAAGTGAAATTCTCTTTCATCCTCTGTTATTTGCAACCTTATCAACTCATGGTAAATTACTCAATTCAACACTCAGTGCCTATGCATAAAGCACTGGGCTAGGCACCATGGCTGCAAAGAGAAAAATTAAATAGTCCCTCACCACAAGGGCCATACATGAGAGCCAATCATTACCTTTTCAGTGTCAGCCTCTATAGCTCAGAAATCAGCCAACACTTCAAATCAAGAATTGATTTATTGTTTTGTTTACTGTCTGAACTTGAGAAAGTAATGGGAAAGGTAATTACATCTTAATAAAAGGCAAATACACAATGAAGAATTATCAGTACTCAACATGTATGCACTAAATGGTATAGTGTTAAAGAAATATTAAGGTATAGAGAGATCTAGATATATACTGATGGTGATGATGTGTTTCTATCTCTGATCTCCTCAGCTGCAGTTGGTGGGAGGAACACCTACTCCTTTCACTCTGACTGCTGCTGTAAGTTGTCCCCTTCTCTCTAAGAGGTTTGTTTGATAATCTGTTATAATTCCTTTAACAGCTGCCCAAGCAAAGACCCTTGAGAAGTAAAATAGATGGGTAACCTTTCCAGGCCCAACCTGGGTTAGATAAATTGGTATTGGGCTATTAATCAGCCTTGGATAATGTTCAGTATCTGACTGCATTTGACTCCCTTCCCAAGGGCTATGATAAAAAGACCACTCAGGAAGGTACTTGTTGTTGAACACTCTTTTTATCTATAAGTAGGGAAAGGATAACAAGGTCAAGGATTGGGGATTGGAAACCTTATTGATCTATTATCTATTAGACTAATTAACAATCAGGCCTGGAGGCTACTGATCTGGTGGAGGCTTGAGATTTCACCTCTCCTTCTATCTCTGGCCAGACTTGGCCACAGCCAAGCCAGAGAATAGGAAAAGCTATTGCTGCAGATGTATTGATGATCTTTATTCTCTCGGCTCTCTCACTACTAATGTTGATGATTCACTAGCTCTCACAGTCTAGCAGGAAATAGATTCAAGCTTATTCCTATCCTCTTCTTCTTCTACCTCCCGGCAACCCTTCACTACTCTTCAGCCACCCACTCCCAAATATAACCACAGAGGCTTGCAGAGATCTGTAATCTCCACTTCTCAGCCTCTGAGTCCAGAGACTTCTTTCAATGTAGCTGTAAGGGGTATATATAGGGTGGGGCCAACTGACATTAGCCCCTGGCTCATGGCACTTGGGAACATTTGGAGTCTATCAACTGCCATCCCTGTTAGTGAAGGTGGCATCCATCTCTTCCCAGATTATTGAATATAACAATAGCATCCAGATTTTTAAAAGAGAAACTTTTGGAATTTAAGGAAGAAAAAGATAGTAAAACTATACTAGTGGGAGACCTCGACCTTCCTCTATCAGATCAAGATAAATCAAATCAAAAAATAAATAAGAAATTTGTAAGAGATGTGAATGAAATCTTAGAAAATTTAGAGTTAATATATATGGAGAAAAGTATGAGGGGGTGAAGGGAAGGTAGATTGAAGGATGGATGGGAGAAAGGAGAGAGGAAGGTAGAGGAAGAGAAAGGAAGGCAGAGGTCCCCAACCCCAGCTGGGGAAAATTGACCAGAGCCCTTTGGGGCTCAAAAAAGATCAGAGAGCAACTTTGGGTTTAAAATAGCTAGTGGTTTTTTTTTTAATTAGAAAGGAGAAGGCCTAAGGAAAACTAGGAGGTAGATAGAAGGGGGAAAGGTGCCAAGAGAGAGAGCTCAGGATCCAAGAGCCTCTGGGCTCTAGAGCGTCTCCAGGGTAGAGAGAGAGAAAAGCTGCCTAACTTTCTCTTTTATACTTTCTCTGACATCTCCCACAAAGGAAGTGGGAGGTGTTGGGGAAAGTTTTAAGAGGGACCCCTAGGAGTTGTAATCTCCTAGGGCTTACAATAATTTTAAATGACACAAAAGTAAATAGGGATAAAAAATGAATACACCTTTTCAGCAGCATATGGTACATTCTCAAAGATTGATCATGTACTAGGGTGTAAAAATATTGCAAACAAATGCATAAAAACATAATAAATGCAACTTTTACAGATCATGATGCAATAAAAATTATAATTTAAAAATTATAATTAGTAAGGGTACACAGACAAACAAATCAAATATTAATTAGTAATTAAATAATCTGGTTCTCCAAAACTGGTTGGTTAAAGAACAAATCATAGATAGCAGATTCATTAACAAGACAGAAAAAGAAAGTAATAAATGTTGGAGGGGTTGTGGCAGAAAAGGGCACATAAACAATATGAATCATGTAACCATGAAAAAAAATTTTTATTTAATCAATAAAAAAATTTTAAAAATCTAACAGTCTACTTCAACTAAAAAAAAGAACAAATCATAGAAACAATTAATAATTTCATTGAAGAGAATGACAATGAGGAAACAAGAAATCAAAATTTTGGTGATTCTGATAAAGCAGTACTGGGGGCAGGGGGAAATTTATATCCCTGAGTGCCCATATTAACAAAAAAGAGAAAGAAGAGATTAACGAATGGGACATGCAACTAAATAAAACTAGAAAAAGAACAAATTAAAAACCTTCAGGTAAAGACCAAATTGGAAATCCTAAAAATCAAAGAAGAAATTAATAAAATTGAAAGTAAAAGAGCTATTGAAATAATAAATAAGACTAGGAGCTAGTATTTTAAGAAAACAAGTAAAATAGATAAAGTATTGATTAATGTAATTAAGAAAAAGAAAGACAAGGACCAATTTAACAGTATCATGAATGAAAAAGATAATCTCACCTTTAATGAAGAGGAAATTAAGGTAATTATTAAGAACTATTTTGCCCAGTTATATGGCAACAAATATGGCAATCTAGATGAAATGGATGAATATTAACAAAAATATAAATTGCCTAGATGAATAGAAGAGAAGATAGAATGCTTAAATAATCCCATATCAGGAAAAGAAATCAAATAAGCCATCAAAACTCCCTAAGAAAAAAATCAGCAGGGCCAGGTTGATTTAGAGTGAATTCTGTCAAACATTTATTGATCAATTAATCTCAATAGTCTACAAACTATTTGACAAAATAGGCAAAGAAGGAGTTTTACCAAATTCTTTTAGTGATACAAATATGATACTGATTCCCAAGTCAGGAACACCAAAAACAGAAAAGGAAAACTATAAACCAATATCCTTGATGAACATAAATGCAAAAATATTAAATAAAAGGATACAAAAAGTTATCACAAGGATTATTCACTATGATCAGGTGGGATTTATACCAGGAATGCAAGGATGGTTTAATATTAGGAAAACCATCCACATAATTGACCGTATCAACAACTAAAACTAATAGAAATCACATGATTATCACAAAAGATGTAGAAAAAGTCTTTGACAAAATAAACACCTATTACTATTGAAAACCCTAGAAAGAATAGGAATAAAAGGGCCTATCTTCAAAATAATAAACAGCATTTATTTAAAACCATCAACAACTATCATCTGCAATGGGGATAAGTTAGATGCCTTTCAAATAATATCAGAAGTGAAGCAGGGATGCCCATTATCATCACTACTCTTTAACGTCGTGCTAGAAATGCTAGCAATTGCAATTAGAGAAGAAAAAGAAATTGAAGGGATCAAAGTAGGCAATGAGGAAACTAAACTTTCACTCTTTGCAGATGACATGACGGTATACCTAGAGAATCCAAGAAAATCAATTAAAAATAGTAGAAACAATCAAAAACTTTAGCAAAGTTGCAGAGTACAAAATAAAGCCTCATAAATCATTATCATTCATATATGTTTCCAATAAAACCCAGCAACAAGAGTTAGAAAGAGAACTCCATTTAAAATTATTCTAGACAAGATAAAATACCTGGTAATCTACTTGCCATGACAAATTCAGGAATTATATGAAAATAACTTCAAAACTTCTTCACACAAATAAAACTAGATCTAAAAAATTAAAAGAACATCAATTGGTCATGGGTAGGACAAGTTAATATAAAAAAATAACAATCTACCTAAATTAATGTACTTATTGAGTGCTATATCTATCAAACTACCAAAACACTTTTTTATAGAATTAGAAAAATTATTACAAAGTTTATCCAGAAGAACAAAACATCATCATGACAAATTCAGGAATTATATGAAAATAACTACAAAACTTCTTCACACAAATAATGAAAATAAAATGTGGAGGATGGAGTCCTAGCTTTACCAGATCTCAAAATGTACTATAAAGCAGTGATCATCAAAACTAAATGGTACTGGGGGGCAGCTGGGTAGCTCAGTGGAGTGAGAGTCAGGCCTAGAGACAGGAGGTCCTAGGTTCAAACCCAGCCTCAGCCACTTCCCAGCTGTGTGACCCTGGGCAAGTCACTTGACCCCCATTGCCCACCCTTACCACTCTTCCACCTATGAGACAATACACCGAAGTACAAGGGTTTAAAAAAAAAAAAACTAAATGGTACTGGCTTAGAGACAAAAGGGTGGATCCTTGGAATAGGCTTAGAGTAAATGATAGTAGCAAGATAGTGTTTGATAAACCTGTGTGGGATAAACAATTCCAGCTTTAGGGACTGGAACCCACTATTTGGCAAAAACTGCTGGGAAAACTGGAAAACAGTATGGAAGAAATTAGGCTGAGATCAACATCTTATATCCTATACCAAGATTAACTCAGATAGATAAATGACTTAAATATAAAGAGGGAAACCATAAACAAATTAGGTGAACATAAAATAGTATATCTGTCAGATCTATGGGAAAGGAAGGAATTTAAGACCAACCAGGAACTAGAGGGCATTGCAAAATGTAAAATAAATACTTTTGATTATATTAAATTTAAAAGTTTCTGTATAAACAAAACCAATGCAACCAAAATTAGAAGAGAAGCAAAACTTCTGACAAAGGTCTCATTTCTCAAATTTATAAGGAGCTAAGTCAATTGTACAAAAAATCAAGCCATTCCCCAATTGACAAATGGTCAAGGGACATGAAGAGGCAATTTTTCAGGTAAAGAAATCAAAACTATCAATAAACACATGAAAAAAATCTTCTAAATCTGTGCAGATCAAAACAATGCTGAGATACTACCTCACAGCTAGCAAATTGACCAATATGACAGTATAGGAAAATAATAAATGTTGGAGGGGATGTGGCAAAATCAGGACACTAATGCAGTGCTGGTGGAGTTGTGAATTAATCCTACCATTCTGGAAGGTAATTTGGAATTATGCCTAAAGGGCTTTAAAAGACTGCCTGCCCTTTCATCCAGCAATACCACTGCTGGGTTTGTACCCCCACAGAGATAATAGTGGAAAATACATATACAAAAATATTCATACTTGCGCTTTTTGTGGTTACAAACAATTGGAAAATGAAGGCCTGTACCTCAATTGGGGAATGGCTGGACAAATTGTGGTATATGATGGTGATACAATACTACTGTGCTGAAAGGATTGATGATCTTAAGGTTTTCCATATGAATTGGGAGAACCTCAATGAACTGATGCAGAGTGAGATGAGCCAAACTAAAGAAGAACATTGTGTAAGAATTTAAAATTTAGGTTTTATGCCAATATGACAATTCTAAAGTAATATTGTTGTCACTGATTTAAAGATATTATAACTTAAGTCAAAATTACTTTTAGTAGCTTTATTTACAAAGAGGTGGAAAAAGTGAAAGTGAGAAAATATCAGAAGAAGGTAAAGAATTATCTAGCCTATCACCCTAAATGCTATTCCAGTGTGGGGCTCGGCCCCTGCAGGACTCAATAATCTTCAGGAAGAGTACCAAGTGGTGTCCTTAGCAAGGATTCCACCAATGCAGTCTCCTCCAGGAAAAGAAGGCCTCTCTGGAACCAGTCTCTCCAGAAGCCAGTAAAGGATGGCCCATTACTCACCCAGTTCACTGGCACAGGATCCAGGGAGAAGTCCAAAAAGAGAAACTCACCAGGTGAAGTTGTTTTCCAAAGAAGAAGTCCAAAGGAAAAGGACCCAAGGTGAAGTCTCAGGAGCAGTCCCAAGGAGAAGATCCAAACCCAAGATCTAAACTGAAGAGCCAAGCTAAAGATTCGAGCCCAAGATCCAAGCTAAAGGTATCCTGGACAGGAAGTTCAGAATTTTTTATAATTCTTTTTCCATGTCACTTCCTGTCCTTCCCTCCACTTTACAGGAAGCAATTGCAGTCTTTTAGTTTGCTTAGCACTGCCCAAGGGGGTTGTCAGTGGCCTCTGGACTTGTCACCCACTTTGGCAAGTGACTTTTGAACTCCCCCACTTAATGACTGGTAAGGGTACTTTAAGTTCTTGATTGATTAATTTAAAAGTTGCTGATTGATAGACGAAGAAAGTTTGATTCACTATTCACAATTGTACATAGAAAGTAAAACACTGGAAAAATCCAATGAAATGGACTTTTTGCTACTAGTAACAATACAACAAGCTAGGACCCTCCTGAAGGACTTATGTAAAAGATTATTATCCACATTAAGAGAAAGAACTATGAGAGTAGAAATGCAAAAGAAAAACATACTATCACTTATCACACGTATATATGAGTATGTGTTTTGGGTTTTAGGCCTTAAAACATTGCTCTATAGCAAAAATGAATAGTATAGAAATAAGTATCAAGTGACAACATGCATACAACCCAGTGAAATTGCTTGTTGGATATGGGAAAGGGAAGGGAAGAGGACAGGAAAAGAACATGAATCATAGAAACATGGAAAAATCTTTAAAAATTAATAGATTTTTTAAAAAAAGAAAGTGAAGGGGAAAATGTTAATAATACACATTAAATTTAAAATTATGTCAAGCTTTCCTCCCCCACTTCAGAGAAGATAAATGTTTATGTGCGTGTGTATGTGTGTCTGTGTGTGTGTCTGTGTGTCTGTGTGTGTGTGTGGAGAGAGAGAAAGGAAGGAAGGAAGGAAGGAAGGAAGGAAGGAAGGAAGGAAGGAAGGAAGGAAGGAAGGAAGGAAGAGAGAGCGGGAAAGGAAAGGAAAGGAAAGGAAAGGAAAGGAAAGGAAAGGAAAGGAAAGGAAAGGAAAGGAAAGGAAAGGAAAGGAAAGGAAAGGAAAGGAAAGGAAAGGAAAGGAAAGGAAAGGAAAGGAAAGGAAAGGAAAGGAAAGGAAAGGAAAGGAAAGGAAAGGAAAGGAAAGGAAAGGAAAGGAAAGGAAAGGAAAGGAAAGGAAAGGAAAGGAAAGGAAAGGAAAGGAAAGGAAAGGAAAGGAAAGGAAAGGAAAGGAAAGGAAAGGAAAGGAAAGGAAAGGAAAGGAAAGGAAAGGAAAGGAAAGGAAAGGAAAGGAAAGGAAAGGAAAGGAAAGGAAAGGAAAGGAAAGGAAAGGAAAGGAAAGGAAAGGAAAGGAAAGGAAAGGAAAGGAAAGGAAAGGAAAGGAAAGGAAAGGAAAGGAAAGGAAAGGAAAGGAAAGGAAAGGAAAGGAAAGGAAAGGAAAGGAAAATGACAAATATTAGAGAGACTATGGAAAAACAAAAGTACATATCCCTACTGGCATGAGATCTTTGAATTGGACTGACTATTTTTGAAAACAACACATAAGATTAATCTTGCTTAAAGGTTTGTTTGCATGTAAATGTTTGCATGTTGTCTCTCCATTAGATTGTAAGATTTTCCTGTTGAGAGTAAAAACTGGCTTTTAGCTTTCTTCATATTACCAGTACTTAGCAGAGTCTCTGACACATAGTAGACACTTAAGAAGTTTTTTATTGTCTAAATAAATAATACTAGAAAAGTCAGTAAACTATTCTCTTTAACCCAATGAGACCCTCTAATAATAATATACATTTAAGGAGGTGAGAAACAGGAATGAGTAACATATTTATAAAGAAATATTTATAGCAATGCTTTCTCTATTGGGAATGATTGAGTAGTAAAGCATATACCCATTAACTGGGGAATGGATTGTAGTATTTGAATGTAATGGAATATGATTGTACTATAAAAATGAGAAGTTTGAATGAAGAATTAAAGTAAATGTGATGCTTGTATGAACAGATGTAAAGTTAGCAAATGAGAAAAACAATCTACACAATGAACACAATTTTATTTCTTTGAACCAGACCTGATGTAGTAAATTTCCTGTAAGGAAACCCTTTATACCAAAGTAGATAGGTACCAATTTTGAAATGGAACCTGATAGGAAACTTATATAGCCCTAAAAAGCTATCTCAGACACTGATGACTCCAGATTGAAACAGTCAGTTATCTGTCAAACGTAGGTCTCCCAGATTCCAGGTCTCTTTCAGCACTCCATACTGCATCTATCTACAGTGCCAGGAAAAAAAAAACATTGAAAGATATTGGAATTCTCATCAGTGCAGTGATCAATTTTGGGCCCAGAGCACTATTTGTGAAGCATGAACCCCTCTCCTCGAAGAAGTAATAAACTGTAACCAGGGCTGTGCTGGAGCCAGCTCATACCAGCTCTAGAGAACCAATTGTTATTTTTTTTTTTTTTCAGAAATCAGCCAACTCTACAAATCAGGCCTTGATTTATTGCGATGTCAATTTCTAGTCCTAAGAAAGTTATGGAAAAAATGTTAATAATGCATTTTATACTTTTTCATGTAATAGTGGTAATAGTGTATAATCCAATTTCTCATGCATACATTTTCCCACCAGAGAGGTGGCTGTTAAACATTTACCAGCACTGTAACTGTGAAATAAGATACATGATCAGAAACTGCCAGGTCATTGCTTTATTTTGAGTAGCTGCACTTTTGTACAAAAGGTAGTCCCTGTTGAGCCAGAGTTTTAGGGTAAAAGAGATTTGGAGGAATATAGAAAAGAAGTAAGCATCAATAAATCCCCTATCTGCAATATAAATTCAAAGATTCAGGAAAGTTGAGAACCTGATTGTTGACTACATGGGTTACATATTGGATTTAACAAAATTCTTCCATTGGGTGACATACCATAGATTTATAAGTGTGAGGGATACTGACCCTGCACCAGACCCTCCACCAGCCCACTCTTAGTAGGCTCCTAAATGAATCTATTCGAAAATGTTCTCTACCACGTTTACCTGTAAGATGTCCTATTTGGCACTGTGTTCTGGACCAGAATAGGACATACATGATATTAGGATTTAAAACTGAGAAGAACCCCAATGAGAAAACTGAAGCCTAGAGAAGTTAAGTAACTTAGCAGAGATCACATAAGAAATAAATTGAAAGTCTGAGATTTAAATCAAGATGTTCTGTCTCAAAATCCAGAGCTTTGCCCATTCATTGTACCATATTGTTCATCTTCTTGGTGTAGAGCCATTGATGCATGCCTAGGGACTTTTCTGCCCCATTTTGAGTGTAATTTAATTATGTGTAGGTGGCTGTGGACTCACATACACACCTCTGGCTGACTCCAGTTTTCTCCAGGTGTGAAGAACTAGGTACATTCATTCAGACTCTGGATTTCATTAACACTTGGTAGTAAAAAGAGATTTGTTTAGGATAAAATAGAGAATATACTAAACATGATGAATGAACTACTCTCTTGGAATTTTAATATTAACCTACTGAGCTACTCATCAGTATTATTGAGATCTATAAGGAGTTGGCTAAATTTAGAATTTTTCATGAAACAAATTTCCATCCCCTCCCATTCCATTATACTTGAGAGTTAACAGACTAAAACCATTACACTTTTCAAGCTGTTTGCTAAGTCTTCAAGCTTTGTGCTTCAGATTAATCCCGAGGTAGCTGCCGCCTTTCCCATTGTTTTCTTTATTAGGAAGGCAAGATTCCCATATGTTTCCCTATAAGACAGAATGACTCAGCCATTTTATTTTTAGTGCACCCTCAGATATCTGCTTTAGGTTTTATATGCTGCTGCAGAAGAGCACCAATTGACTGTGACACCGTCTGTTGATAGAATGTCATGAGGGAAGTAGACTTTCTGTTCAGGGTGAAAATAGACAGGATAATATTGTCTGTTGGCTCCATTCTTTTGCCAGCACCTCAGAATCGTACTCTTGGATCCAAAGGTCAGTCAAATTAGGCAAAGGCAGCAACTTGACTTCCATATTTGGGTTTGAGAAGGAGAAACAGAAATGACTTCTATCTTTAACACAATTGTGCATATTTCAGCACCAAGAGTTCATTAAAATGTTGCTTGGAGGAATGCATCTGGCCTGTCTTAAATTAAGATACCCAAATTGACTCAACTGTCTTAGTCCACAGGTCTTTTCTGGCCCCTAGCTTTGGCTTCTCTAAAACGAATGGGCTACTTTTGATCTTTATTATCTTTTACTGCTTTAAATAGTATGGCCTTAAAGTACCATTTTCATAGTTTTTATAGGATCATGGATTTAGTGATAAGGTAAGTGACTAACCCAACATTACATAGAAAGTAACAGAGAGAGGGTTTGAACCCAGGTCTTCTGACTCCAAAGCCAAAACTTTTTACCATTTTTCCAGACTTCTCCAGACCCCTCCTCTAGGATATTAGTAAAGAGCGTTCCATGGTTCCCAGATACTCACTAAAGATATAGATAGTGTCTTTTTCACAGGCATTCAGGATGACATAGTATTACCAAAATCAAGACTTCAGTCCTGTAAGTACCATGCCAAACTGTTGTTGTATTGGCTAGGGCCACCTGCCACTGAGGACTAGTCAGATAGGACTCAGACTTACTATTTCATTCTTCTTATTGTGTAAATAGAATTAGCTCTAGCCCATTCCTAGTTAGACTCATACTTAACCTAGGCATAGAAATGACGTCACCGTCACCTTCCTTAGTGGGGAGGGGAGACGAGTTACCCACACGTGACAATGAGTAGCAAATCAAGAACAAGGGACTGCCCTTTGGACAGTCCAAATTATGTAAAGGCTGCCATTTGTCCACTTGAATTAGAGGTGGACCCACGGGAAGTGACAAAAGACACTATCTCTTTAAGTATGTTGGTTACTTCCTGTGGAGGCAGTTCCCGCCTTGAACTTGGTACTGAAGGAGCTTCTGAGACCACAGACAGCTTACACTCTGTATTGTCATGTGGGTAAGTTAGGCTGACTTCCTTGGCCTACCTAGGCTGCTTCCAAACTCTGCCTATCTGGTTGGGGCCTTGTGGCTTACAGCTTCATTTATTTAGCCTTTTAACCTTCTCTCTCATCCAGGCCTGACCAAGCCTGGACTAGCCTCTCCCTTTCTCTTTATTCCTATATTTTTACCTTCCTGATTGTAAATAAACTTGCCTCAACCCGATGCTGACTTGGATCTGATTTAATTATGGAATCAATCTGAACTGTTGATTCCTGGGGGCCACGTTTTAAATATATATATATATATAATACCTAAATTTTCCCTCTTACATTATCCACTGGAAATCCATGGGTCCATTCTTGAGACACAAGGTGGAAAATGGTGATTCAGCATACTAACTTTATTTCTTCTTTTTTTAAAATTCTTTCTGACTTAGTAACAACTATAAGACAGAAGAGTGGTAAGGACTAGAAGTGATTTGCCCAGGGTCCTCCAGCGAGGAAGTGTCTGAGACAACATTTGAACCCAGATCCTCCTGACTCTAGGTCTAACATTCTATCCACTATGCTACCTACCTAGCTCTAGAGGCTAATTTTCAAGAAGACTCCCTAGGACTGCCATTGCCTCTTAGGAAACTGTCACCTTCTTGGTGCTGTTGTTGCTTCTCTGAACCTAAGGAATAGTTGGTTTTCAAGAATGTGACATGATGGAAGCAGAAAATCCAAAAAGCTTCTGTGAAGGCTGGTTGCCATATGCCATGTGAAAAAACAATGTATAGGTTTCTTTGCCCCTTAAATTATCTGTCATTATAGATAAAAATATATATGTTCTTTTGCATTAAGAGGATGTATGCACACATATATGTATATGTGTGTATGCATACAAATGTGTGTATATACATGTACACACGTGGACATATTTATATATATAGGCACACAAAGATATACAAGTATATGTGCAAAACCTAGAAACTTTCCAAAATTAAGCAAAACTATTTTCAGTACTATCTCTGCCCTCCTTGTTCTCCCTCAGTATGAAACTATAATTTCTCTATAGACTATATAAATCCTATACAGCTATATTGATTCTTCATCGGTCTGCCTTTTGTCTCCTTTGAAGCTATGCTCCTGGTAAGCTATGTCTATAATGCAATGTTGCTGATCTTTTAACAACCATACCAAACTTTTATATTCCCATGAGTGTCATTGCCTTTGAAGGCTATTACATTCATTATTGAATGAATAGGAATTGGGCCTGAACTTGTGACTTCATTATTGAGGGACTCTTAAGTAAGAGATCTCAGTCTACCAGTATAAGTCAATACCTTCTCCGAAACTTAAAAGGAGTTTCCAAAAATGACTTGCCCCAAATCAAGTAGCCAGGAGATATCAGGACCAAGAATTGAGCCCAGGTCTTTGTGTCTTCCAGGCCTGAAAATCTAGACATTACCATATTGGCTTTTGAAAGGAAGGAAGGAAGGAAGGAAGGAAGGAAGGAAGGAAGGAAGGAAGGAAGGAAGGAATTTTTTAAGTGTCTATATCCAATACATGCAAAGCTAATGAATCTATTCTTGCTTAAAACATTTTTGGGAACTCCTGTGTTAGAATAACTTTTTAATCCTATGATAGTCTTTTGATTATCCTTAGTGGTCATCCTTTGGGGATGTTGTTAATTTCTGGAAATGTCCATAAGTTATTTGCTTCCAAACCTGGAGAATGAGGTGAGTCACAAAACAGGGTCCTACTTGATTGTGTTTGTAAATTACGAGTGACTATAAATTCACAACTGATTGCCTCCTGTGTCTTACCTGTTGTCTCTGAAGACCAATTCAAGAGTTCCAAGAATACTATGTATACTTCCCAATGGCAACATCATTGTACTAATCACATAACCTTTAAAGATAATTACAAGACTTTCCTTGTTCTCTTCCAATGTTTATAAAAATAAACATTTTAAAATACATTTGGCTACTGTACAGTGTTGCTTTGTATTCTCCACACATCCATTGCTTTGTAAAGCATTCATTCAGGGAGAATGTCTAGACCTATGATTTCATCAAATTAATTCCTAGTGTTGACAACTCACCCATAGCTCTAAAGTCTTAGAAAGTTATTGAGGACACTGAGAGATTAAATAATGAACTGCATGTGATCATATACTTAATATGTGACAGACCCAAGGCTTGAATACAGGTTTTCCTGATTTTCAAATCCAATTGCTCTCCACTGTCTTTCTCACTCTTTTCCATGTCCTCATTTATGCAATGTTTGCTAAATTATGAAATTTAGGAAATTTAAATTTAGCTAAGTTTAGCAAATACTTAATTGTTTTGAAATATTTCTCTCTCTTTTGCCTCTTCTTCCTACCTTGCTTCTTCTTCCTTCTCAATTTTTAATTTCTATATTTCTGCTTTCCCTTCATACTTTCCTTTTCCCTCTCTTCTTTTTTCTCTTTATTTTCTTGTATCCTTCTTTCTCTTTATTTCATCCCCTCCTTCACACTTCCCTCTTTCATTGTTTATTTTAGAAATCACTGGAGAAAACAATGTTGGCAAATCATCTTAATAGCCTAAGTATCTTTTATCCCTTTGAAATTATATTAAGATATCATTGTCTTTACCATCTCCTTCAAAATTGGTTATCATTAGGCTACACAAACCATTTTAATGGCCAAAGATGCCCCAAATCAGGTTGTGTTAGTAGGGGAAAAAACAAAAAGATTCTTGGCCATGTATATCTAGTGACAATGGGTTAGAAAATGGGCAGTACTGTATTGATGTCTTTATCAACAGCTATTTTAAAAGGTCATTTTTGTAACCATATGAAGGACATGGTCTCTATACAGCAAAAAGTGATGGAATGATATAGCTATTTTTTCACTCAATGGATTAAGGCAGGCAGATCTAACCAATAATTCAGGACTAAAAAAATGCTATTTGGATTGTTAACAAGATGATTTTTGGATCAGTCTTTATGTGCTTGAAAGGAGATAGTATCTCTTTTTTGCATTTAATACAGAGAATTCTTGGTGCCTGAGGTCTACTACCTGGGAAAACTTGACAAGTGAGAAATACACGAGTTAAGGATTCCTGATAGGGTATGTGAACAAGGGGGAAAGTCAATCAGAAAGAAATTAGGTCTTAAGTGCTTCTGGAAAACAAGATAAAGTGGAGAGAAATTATTTCTAGCAATGTGATTTCCGTAACTGCAAGGAGAAAAAAAAGAGTGGAATTACCGGTCAAAAGCATTTAGAACAATCTCTAGTCTGTACTCTTTATGTACTTATATAGTTTCTTTATGTACTTTCTTTCACACCTAGCCTTTTAATAGCCATTGAATGAGGTTAAAATAAGCATCAAAGGAAGCTTTGAAAAGGTTTAAAGAAGTTACTAAAGGGTCATGTGAATGTGTGTATGGGGAACAGAAATATTCAGAATAAGTCCCTTAGTTCAGGTTACATTTTTGGAAGAAATGAGATACTTGTATGTCATTCAAGAGTTAATGAAAAGAGGTTTATTTAGCTGGAACACAGCAAGGATATGCAATAATGACATAATGTCACTTCACTTCTATTTTTTTAATTAAGGCTAATTAATTAATTAATTAACTAATTAAGAATATTTTTCTATGGTTACATAATTCATGTTCTTCCCCTCCTCTCCTTCTACCCCCTCCCATAGGCAACAAGCAATTCCACTAGGTTTTACATGTGTCATTGATCAAGACCTATTTCCATATTATTAATAGTTGTATTGGGTGATCATTTAGAGTCTATATCCCCAATCATATCCCGATCAAACCATTTGATCAAGCAGTTATTTTTCTTCTGTGTTTCTACTCCCACAGTTCTTTCTCTGGATGTGGATAGCGTTCTTTCTCCTAAGTCCCTCAAAATTGTCCTTGATCATTGCATTGTAGAGAAGTCCATTGTAGAGAAGCATTGCTAGTAGAGAAGTCCATTACTTTCGATTGTGCCACAATGCATCAGTCTCTGTGTATAATGTTCTCTTGGTTCTGCTCCTTTCACTCTGCATCAATTCCTGGAGGCCACTCCAGTTCACATGGAATTCCTCCAGTTTATTATTCCTTTGAGCACAATAGTATTCCATCACCAACAGATACCACCATTTGTTCAGCCATTCCCCAATTGAAGGGCATACCCTCATTTTCCAATTTTTTTGCCATCACAAAAAGCATGGCTATAAATATTTTTTTACAAGTCTTTTTCCCTATGATCTCTTTGGGGGTATAAACCCAATAGTGGCATGGCTAGATCAAAGAGCAGACTGTCTTTTATAGTCCTTTGGGCATAGTTCCAAATTGCCATCCAGAAAGGTTGGATCAATTCACAACTCCACCAGCAAAGCATTAATGTCCTAATTTTGCCACATCCCCTTCAATATTTATCACTTTCCTTTGCTGTCATATTAGCCAATATTCTAGGTGTGAGGTGCTACCTCAGAGTTGCTTTGATTTGCATTTCTCTAATTGTAAGAGATTTAGAACACTTTTTCATGTGCTTATTGACAGTGTAGATTTCTTTATCTAAAAATTGCCTATTCATGTCCCCTGCCCATTTATCAGTTGGGAAATGGCTTGCTTTTTTGTACAATTGATTTAGCTCCTTATAAATTTGAGTAATTAGACCTTCCTTGGAAGTTTTTGTTATAAAGATTTTTCCCCAATTTGATGCTTCCCTTCTAATTTTGGTTGCATTGGTTTTGTTTTTTTAAGCTTTTTAATTTAATGTAATCAAAACTATTCATTTTACATTTTGTGATATTCTCTCTCTTGCTTGGTCTTAAAATATTTTCTTTCCCATAAATCTGACAGCTATACTATTCTGTGTTTATTTATATTTTTTTATATTTAAGTCATTCACCCATTCTGAGTTTATCTTCGTGGAGATGTTGATCTAAACCTAATCTCTCCCATATTATTTTTCAATTTTCCCAGCAGTTTTTGTCAAATAGTGGATTTTTGTCCTATTATAGAGAAAGTATAGATTAAGGTTAAGGTAGCAAAGAGCAGACCCTTCAAGCTTTTAGGAGCTTAAAAATTCCAAACTTGGAATTCTGGCAGAGGGGAAATTTTCACATAGAGACTCTGCATTTGTCAATTTTTAACTGGGTAAGCAACTGTCTAGTGATCCTGTGTGTGGTGTTTGGGATCTCAGTGCTTTGGAGTTGTGCCTTGGATATTGAATACAAGATCTTATATCAAGACCATGAAGGTGCAGGTTGAGAAAGGTTGCTTTCTGTGTTGGTGGACATACACAGAAAATCCCATCTCCCTCACTTCTCAATTGGATTATCCTGCTGTCTAACCTGTGTTCCTGGGACAAGCTGAGACATCTAGATAACAGCCAAAGGACAGCTTCATGAGATACCCTTAACCCTGACCAGCCAGCCCTTGCCCTAGGCTGTCTGCTATAGTTTTAGTGACTAGAGAAGCCATCTCCATCCTTCATTCCCTGTCAGTTACCCTTTTGATCTAAGTGATAGTTTTCTTCTACTTCCTTCCACTCCCTGTCTTAGTTTTGTTAATAAAACCCCATTATACAGACCTTCCTTGTATCATCTCCTTTCCCAGATGCCTTTATTGACAATAAGAACCCACTGTGAAGTAAAGCTGCTTCCCTGGTTTTGTTCATCTATCTGTAATCCAGTTATTCCCCAGTTTAGTGCGTGTTATCTGGATGTATTTCCCTTTAGTAAGTTAACTCTCCACTTTATCCCACTTGATTGAGGGACTAATTTAGCCTCCCCAGCATAACATCCAGCATAACAGTACCCATTGTCTGGATCTTTGGGTTTATCATATACTATCTTGCTGAGGTCACTTACCCCAAGTCTATTCCATTGATCCTCCCTTCTGACTCTTACCCAATACCATATTGTGTTGATGATTACTGCTTTATAGTACAGTTTAAAATCTGTACTGCTAGGCCCCCATCCTTCACATTTTTTCCATTATTTCCCTTGATATTCTTGGTCTTCTGTTCTTCGAAATGAACTTTGTTAAATTTTTTTCTAATTCAATAAAAAATTTCTTGGTAATTTGATAGATAGAGCACTAAATAAGTAAATTAATTTGGGTAGGATTGTCATTTTTATTGTTTTTCCAATTGTTTGATCTAGTTTTAATTGTGTGGAAAGTGTTTTGTAGTAGTTTTCATATAATTCCTGTGTTTGTCTTGGCAAATAGATTCCTAAATATTTTACATTGTCTATGGCAGTGATGGGCAAACTAAACCGGGGGACATTATTCCTAATCTGAAGAATACTATGGGTAGGATACAATACAATGAAACTTCAAAAGAGTTGCCTTAGAAACAGACTAACAGATGCGTACTTTCTTTCCTTTGGACCCCTTTTTAAAACGTTTGCCCATCACTGGTCTAGGGTGATTTTAAATGGAATTTCTCTTTTTAAATCTTGCTGCTGAGTTACGTTGGAAATATGTAGAAATGCTGATGATTTATATGAGTTTATTTTACATCTTGCAACTTTACTAAAGTTGTTGATTATTTCCACTAACTTTTTAGTTGATTCTCTAGGATTCTTTAAGTAGACTATCATATCTTCTGCAAAGAGTGATAGTTTATTGTCCTCATTGCCTGTTTTAATACTTTCAATTTCTTTTTCTTCTCTAATTGTTATTGCTAATGTTTCTAGTACAATGTTAAATAAAAGAGGTGATCATGGGTATCCTTGTTTCATGCCTGATCTTATTGGGAATACTTATAATTTATCCCCATTGCAGATGATGCTTGCTGGTGGTTTTAAGTACATACTGTTCATTATTTTTAGGAAAGGCTCTTCTATTCCTTTACTTTCTAGTGTTTTCAATAAGAATGGATGTTGTATTTTGTCAAAGGCTTTTTCTGCATCTATTGAGAAAATCATGTGATTTCTGTTGCTTTTTGTTCTTAATATGGTCAATTATGTGGATGGTTTTCCTAATATTAAGCCATCCTTGTATGCCTAGCATAAATACCACATGATCATAGCAAATAATCCTTATGATTACTTGCTGGAGTCTTTTTGCTATTATTCTATTCAAGATTTTTGCATCTATGTTCATTAATCTGTAATTTTCTTTCTCTGTTTTTGGTCTGCCTGGCTTTGGAATCAATACCATATTTGTGTCATGAAAGGAATTTGGTAAAACTCCTTCTTTGCTTATTTTGTCAAATAGTTTGTATATATTGGGATTAGTTGTTCTTTGAATGTTTGATAGAATTCACTTGTGAATCCATCTGGCTCTGGGGATATTTTTCTTAGGGAGTTCTTTATGACTTGTTCAATTTCTATTTCTGATATGGGATTATTTAAGTATTCTATTTCATCTTTTGTTAATCTCGGCAGTTTATATTTCTCTTCTATTAATGTACGTTCCCTTCCTCTTTCTGTGTGGAAATGCATCTGATCAGTAGGGCAAGATATAGTAACTTGTAGGGTCTGCAAATATACACCAAATCAGAGGAGCCTGGATCTATATAGGTTAGACTATAGACAAATCAGCTCCAGAGGACAGCTTTGTGCCCTTCTGAGGAATACTAATCCCCTAGACAAATGATGGGCAAACTTTTTAAAGAGGGGGCCAAAGGAAAGGAAATGCTCATCTGTCAGTCTGTTTCTAAGGCAACTCTTGAACTTTCATTGTATTGTATCCTACTTATTGTATTCATCAGATTAGGAACAATGTCTTGTGGCCAATAGAACATTTCAAGGGGCCACAATCTGGCCCACAGGCTGTAGTTTGCCTGTCACTGCCCTAGACTTATTACAGGAATACAGTCTTTCAAGATGTACTTACTTGTCTTTGGTGATGGCTGGTAATAAATAGGTAGGTGGGTGATTTATGGTTTATTTGTATGTGGAAGAGCCTCAAGATTCTCTTAGCATGTGTTTCTGGAGCCTCTTCCTTTCCATTCACTGATGCATTAAAAACCCATCACTCATGACTCCCACAGTTCTTCTTGGCTAAAACCTATTCTGTTGACTTGTAAGTAGCTGTATCTATTGGGTATAGTCACTTATCTAGGACGAGAGTTTCCCTATTTGTAAGATGCAAGGATTCAACCAAAAGACCTCTGAAATCTCCTGTAGCTTTAAACCCATGATACTGTGGTTGTGGGAATGGGAAAGTGTTGACCCTCATTGAAAATTCTATTTTACTCTCTATTTAGTAGTAAATGTTTGATTAAATATTTGTTGTAACTTCATATAGAGGCTCAAGAGGAGATCAAGATGATGGGAAGAGATTTTTTGAGGCAGTCAGGAGTAAACCATGAGTTCTGATAAAGCAATTCATAAACCAATCATTAGACTGACAAGAACAAAGTAATATCACAAAAGGGGCTGATCTAAAAAAAGAGAGGTAATTGGCTCTTTGAGTTAGAACCTAGGAGTTTTTCCCTGAGGTATATTCTATTATTGAGTACAGCACATGATACATGGGGAGGAGGGACTGTGTTGTACCTGACTACAATTCAATAGGGTCAGATTCTAGCAAAAACATAACCCTTAGTAGCTACATTACTAAATTTAAGATGAGTACATAGAGGTGGGTAATAGTCAATGCTCACATATCTCAGAACAATTACAGGCTGTCTTGCTTGAGTATATTCAGTAGAAGATGAAGCAGGAGTATGTCTCTGAGCAATCTTCACTTATTTACTACTTACAAGATTTGAGGGAGCTAAAGGAGAGATTTGATTGAATTGAGACCACCCAGAAATAATGTTAAAATAACTTCAAATTTTGTCTAAAGATGTAACTACGAATGTTTTCTCTCACTGTCAGATGATATGAATGAAGTTTTTTTTAAAGGACAAACATTTCCTGATAATCTTCACAAATTTCCAAATAAATTGAATGCTTGAAATGCCTGCCTTAAAATCAGATTACTTGGAAGTGAATACTATGGATACTTGGAATGAAATTCAGTACCTTCTTCCTCCTCCTAGATTTCTGGATGTGGCTATGAGAGGAAACCATCTAGAGGACAATCCACTCATTTGAATAATTCCATGAATCCTCAGGAAACTTGGCCCTTCACATAATTGATTTCATCTTTTCTTTTTCTGATGAGCCCAGAATTTGTGGCTTCATTTCATTAGTACGTTAAGATTCATGGAAAGCTAAGGACTTCTTATGTTTTGGTGACAATTCCTTTCCAAAAAAGAAACAATAAATAGCCTTCATAAAATTTTGGTCTATATTCTTTTCAAGTATTAAAAAAAATTCACCTATTTAAAGACTTAGTTGTTTTTTTGTTTTTAACTCTAAGTTTCTGTCTTAGAATTGATAATGAGTATCAGTTCCAAAGCAGAAAAAGAGTCAGGGCTAGGCAATTGGGGTTAAGAGACTTGTCCAAGCCAAATAGGAAATGTCTGAGGCCAGATCTGAACCCAGGGCCTCTTGTCTTCAGTCCTGGATCTCTGGCCACTGAACGACCTAGCTTCCCCAAAACTTAAATTTAATTTCCTTGATGGGTACTTAGTAGTGTTAGTTTTCATTACATTTTGTAAGATTTTCCAAAAGAGAATCTCAGAATGTTAATTTCAGAATTTCAGTTTATTTTTCTTCATCTGCCACACACACACACACACACACACACACACACACACACACACACACACACACATGTCTTTTTTGCATAATTTATGAATTCAAAGAAAGTGTCTTTTCTAGGTGTCTGGGCTTCTTAGTTCATTTGGCAAAAGCATCATACTAATGGGGTTCAAGGTCTAAAATTTGATTCACATGTAGGTCAAGTTGCTTTTCAACTGAGAAGAATTGGTTCAGAGCCATAGAGTTAATGAACTTGACCCAGTTTCCAGATTTCTTGTCACAGGATGGAGAATATAGAAAATAATCCTATCTCATCAGAATCTGGGGTATTGTTTTATACAAAGAATTAGACCTTACTGTTATTTTTCAAGATCCCTTTAAGTTAAGAAGTTATCTCAAGTTATCTAGTCCAAAAATCTATTAACAACATACAAGATAAATGATGATTCAATCTTTGCTTATAGAACTCTTATGCAGAGACAATAGCAATAATATTACTACAAATAATAGCTATAAGAAATTACTGAAAATATCCTTAAGGAGCCCAAATATATTGGTTGATGAAGATTATACATGCTAATATCCTTCCTAAATTGTGGCACCCAGAGTTTAAACTAGCACTCCAGATGTTGTGTGAGGGGGCCAGAGTATTTTGTGATTTTCACCTCCCATGTGTTAGACTTTTTTCTCTATTTTGCAGTGATATAGGGAACTCTCAGTGAGAAAGGTGACTCTACTTATGCCAGTGGGAACAGATTCCACAAATTATAGTATTAGAGGGTCACTGAGAAGTTGCATGGTTTGCCCAGGGACTTGGCCAAGATCTTACAGCAAATAAGTTTTTAAGGCAGTGCTTAAACCAGGTCTTCCAGATGGCTGATGGATTCATGAATAAGAATGGACATGGACAATGTGGGAATTTGTTTTATTTTTATTATAATGAATTTTCATTTTTTCCAGATTACATATCAATGCTATTTTTAAAAATATGCATTTTCTGATATTTTGCAATCCATATGCTCTCTTTCCTCCCCTTCCCTCCTCACCAGGAAGGCAGGTAATAAGATATAGGTTGTACATATATTATCATATAATGCATATTTCCAAATTTGTCATGTTGTGGAAAAAGACACATATTGCTTACATTAGAGAGAAGTTCATGGAGCAAATAAAGTAAAGAATGGAATGTTTCAATTTGCCTTTGTACTCCATTGGTTCTTTCTATGGCAGTGGATATCCATTGTGTGTGTGTGTGTGTGTGTGTGTGTGTGTGTGTGTGTGTGTGTGTCTGTGTGTGATGAATCTCTTGGAGTTGTCCTGGATCCTTGCCTTTTTAATATTTAAGTCATTTGCAGTTGAAGGAATTTGTTTTTGACTCTTCATATTTGTTACAAGGGTTTTGTTTTTCATTTTTCTATTAAATGACAGTGGAGGTAGGAGTGAGAAGGAGTGACAGTAAATGTAGCAAGGTGGCTCAGTGGACAGAGTGTCTAGAATCTGAATTGACTTTAAATCTGGCCTTAGACACTTATTAGCTGTATAACCCTGGGAAAGTCATTTAATACTGTTTGTGTCACTTTCCTCATCTGTAATATGAGCTGGAGAAGGAAATGGCAAACCACTCTATTATCACTGCCAAGAAAAACCCAAATGTGGTCACAAAGATTGAGACATGCTCAAAATGACTAAACAACAATGATGACAATAAAAACCAAAGACTTCTTAACTTGGGTGTAGCTATATTGCATGGTGGATATAGCGTTGGGCCTGGAATCAACAAGATCTGTATTCATATCCAGCCTCTGACACTTATTAGGTCTAGGCAAGTCACTTAACTTGTATTTGCCTCATTTTCCTCATATGTGAAATGGGGATAACAATAGCATTTACAGGGGCAGCTAACTGGCTCAGTGGATTGAGAGCCAGGCCTAGAGGTAGGAAATTCTGGGTTCAAATCTGACCTCAGACACTTCCTAGGTGTTTGACCCCAAGCAAATCATTTAACTTCACTTGCCCAACCCTTACCACCCTTCTGCCTTAGAACCAATTCTTAGTTTGATTTTAACATGGAAAATAAAAGTTTTTAAAAAGCAACTTTTATATGGTATTTGTGAAGATGAAATGAGATAATAACTTTAAAGTGCCTGGCACATAGTAAGCATTATATAAATGTTAGATGTTATTATCATTATTATTATTGTCATTATTATTGTGGTGATTAACTCCAAGGCAAGTCACTGTCTACTAAGCTGTACTGTCTTAAGTCTCAGTACTCCTGTGTTTACCTTCTTGGTCGTTCTTTAGGGATTCTAACTTCAAACTAAAAAGACTTTAAATTAAGCATCTTTTATCTTATTTTAAAATTTGGTGAAAAAGGAAACAATCTTTCTGAAAGACCATGTCCATATAAGATAGAAAAATCTTTATTGTTTTTAAAAATATCTGAAGAAAGAGTACTCCCTATAGTCCTTCAGGAACTTTTACCGGTGTCTAACAATCTCATCAAGAGGCAAACAGCCTGCAATTTCTTAATAGTTTATGGGCTCAGCCCTACAGGTCGAGTCTAAATTCCTCTTGTGACAGCAGTCCTCATTTCCCCCTGATGGATTTTCCTGTATCTGATTGCTGTAACATTAAAACAAAATCATTCATGGGAACAATTTTACTTTTCAGTTATTTGGAGAAGCAGCTGTGTAGAGATCAAATTATTAGTCCTTGAAGAAAGTAGTGGCAAAAAATAAAAAGACAGAGAGACATTTTATCTTGCGCTGAGAATGCTCAAAATCTGTACACAGCT
Organism: Gracilinanus agilis; assembly: GCF_016433145.1. Lineage (NCBI taxonomy): Eukaryota > Metazoa > Chordata > Mammalia > Didelphimorphia > Didelphidae > Gracilinanus > Gracilinanus agilis. Next base: position 131,429,051 of record NC_058135.1, read on the forward strand.
TAAACTCAGAAGACTGCCCTTAAAAATAAAATGTTCCTCCCTAGGTTGAGATGGGCAATGAAAATGTTCTTATTTCATTTCTGAATCACCTTGCCTGACCCAAAGGCAACTCTTGCTAGAATTACCATGATAGTAGTAGAGAGAATGAAGTAGCTAAAAGCCAGGAGACAAAGGGAAAAAGAACATCTCCCACCTGTGAGGTGGGGAAGGGATGAAAGTAGAAAGGTAGGATGGATGGGAGAAAGGAGAGAGGAAGGTAGAGGAAGGGAAAGGAAGGTAGCAGTCCCCAGCCCCAGTGGGGGAAATTAACCAGAGCCTTTCAGGGGCTCAAATACATTATCAGAGAGCAACTTTAGGGTTTTGAATAGCTAGGTTTCATTTAAATTAGGAAAGGGGAGGTCTAGGGAAAACTAGGAGGTAGGAAGAAAGGGGGAAAAGGCACCAAGAGAGAGATCAGGGTCTCAGGGTAGAGAGCAGATCTTCCAGGGTTGAGAGAGAGCTCCAGGGTTGAGAGAGAGCTCCAGGGTAGAGAGCAGAGATTCCAGGGTCGAGAGAGCAAAAAGGCACCAAACTTTCTCTTTTATACTTTCCCTGACACCTCCCACAAAGAAAGTGGGAGGTGCCAGGGGAAGTTGTAGTAAAGAGAGTCCTGGGAGTTGCAGTCTTCCAGGGCTTATAACAATTTCAAATGACACATTCCCCCCTTTGATTCTTTGGGAGACCAAACTCCCCAATGGATCATAACAAAGAGAAATAAATTTACAATTACAATAAATAAAGGGTATATACATCAATACAAGGGGAGAAAGGTAAAAACTTTTACAATATAAAGAAATCAAATGGCACTTCTTTTACAAAAATATTCAGGGGGCAGTCCCCTTTTTCACAACCAAATATATAGATATATAAAACAACTTCATTTAAACAAAACAGATTTTTACAACAGAATTTTAACAAGCCAAATGAATTTAAAACCCCCAAAGTTAAAAATTTTGCAAGTTAAGTTGCTCTCTTAGGCTCCTGGATCAGCATGTGTTCTCCATGTGGTCTCCACAAGCATCTCTATTTCAATTCCAGGAGGTGGTAAATCTCTTTTCCTAAAACAACCTAAATTCTCCATATGAAATAAAAACACACTCCACTCTGAGGAGGATAGAAAGAAACAATGAAATCACAGAGGGATATATGACTGAGGCAGAAGGTATATGAATCACTGCCAATCAAATTCATCTGAAAATTTAGCACAAAAAAGCCAAATAACTAACTATTGAATGAAAAATTCTAAACATCCAATTCTAAATTTTATATGAAAAAATTCTAAATAAGAAGAAAAATAGGAAATCACACTAGGTCTTTGAATAATGTTCAATTAAAGCAATCCATGTCCAACATCATGCACTTACCCACTTAGCAGCCATGGCCACAGTCAACCACCATAGTAAGAAAGTTAGGAAAAGGGACTAGATTTGTATTTATTGGTCTGATATTATGTCGTTTCTTCTTCTTTCATCTTTTCTCCTCAGGGATATAATATGGAGCCAGACAGCCAATTCTTAGATACTTATATAAATTTCACAAGGAGTATGGATCAAGGAGTCCTACATCTTAACATGTGTTAAGTGTCACTACCTTGATTCTTACACTAGATTCAAGTCCTTTTTATTGGCATAGAAGTCTCAGCAATCCTAGTAGGATTAGTTTCTCTTTTTGACCTGTGTGCTCTTTTGGCATCATGCAGTCGTGCTTCTTTGGCACTATGTAGACATCCGTGCTTCTTTGGCACTGTATTGAAGAAATCTGTGCTCCTTTGTTGGTCCCATTTCATCGAATCAGACATATGTACTAAGTCCCATAAGAGCAAAATACCAATGGCAGTTTCAATAGTCTAAGGCTTTTGGGTAGGCAGTTATAGTTAGAACTAATGGATATACTAAACCTACACTAATCTAATTATCAAACTCTTTCAATTTAGATAGCATGTGCTTCAAATTAAAAAATTGCACATGAAATTTTTTAATAAATGTGCTAAAATTTCAAAATATATATATCTCCTATAGTCAGTGACAATGAGAAAAAATATGCAGGTATATGTATGTTGAAATTCATATCACTTGAGGAGGAGTAGAATGTAAAAGTTCTTACCCAAGAATTTAGATGCATTTCCTCTTAGCTTAGTCATGATCCACAGTGTGAGTGCAAATGAGGTAAAACAATGGTGTATAAAAGCAATAATACATTGAAGAAAATACAAAAATTTCACAAAAATCACAAAATGCATTAGTCAATTCAATAAAGGTAATATATGTTCAAATACATTGAAACAACAACAATAACAAAACAAAAAATACAAAGTACAAATGTAGCAAGTCACAAATACAATCAATAGTCAACTTCAATACAGGTCAATCATTCAGTATCAACAGAAAGTACTAGTTTTAAGTGGCTACCATGAATCCATGAGTCCTTCTCCCCAATTTTGATAGCTGTTGGTGTAGTTAGTAGGACTTCGAATAGTCCGTCATAAGCAGGGTCAGTTGACCCAGTATGTTTGAAGTTTTTTACGTACACTCTATTGCGTTTAGATTGTGAAGCAAGAAGTCTATGGGACCTGCGTGAACAGCAGCTGCAGAATCGTGGAGCTCTCACAATTTGGTTTGTAATTCTTTGATGTATGTGGCAATGGTTCTATCCCCTCCTAACAGTGAAGTATAGGCAGGGGTAAATGATTGAGCCTGAATAGGTAGATGTCCGAACAGCATCTCAAATGGTAGATGTGCAAATCACCCTTGGGTTGGCTTCTGAGATAAAATAGAGCCAGAGGGAGAATTTCAGGCCATTTTAGATGAGTCTCCATGCACAATTTGCCAATCATAGTTTTAAGTTGTTTATCTTTTCAACTTGGCTGGAGCTCTGGGGATGATAAGGTGTATGAAATTTAGGAGTTATCCCCCAAAATGAATAAATTTGTGATAAGACTGAATCTGTAAAATGGGTTCCTCTATCTGAATCAATCCATGCTGGCAGTCCAAAACAAGGAATAATTTCTTTTAGGAGGACTTTGCCAACAAAAGCCACTGTGACCTGAGCAGTAAAAAAGGCTTCAGGCCACCTGGTCAGCTGATCAACTATGACCAGGCAAAATTTATACTGTCCAGCTTTCAGCATAGAGATAAAATCAATTTGTAAATACTCAAATGGTGTGTAAGCAAGAGGATGTCCACCAAAGGCTTTGCCATGAAAAGAATGTTGATTGAAGGCCTGACATGTAGGGAAAGCTGTCTGTTTATGACAGATAGCCACCTGTCTGTGTCTAGTAGCTATAAAGAAACTACCTTTAGCTTGAGGAGAGGAAGACTAGAGTTAGAAGCAATATATATTTACAAATTCTTAAAAAGTCCTCATATGGTGGGATCATTATTCCTCTTCTTTGCAAAGATAAGAACCAGGGGCGTTGCTCTCATTCTATCTTCTTGTATTGACAGTATTCTGCAATAGGTACATTATGGGGAGATGCTACAGACTAAAACCCTAGTCCATGTTACAATAGGAAATAAGTAGGTGACTTCTAGATCTACTCTGGCATCAACCAGCTGGAGAGACTTCAGAGGAGGACAACCAAGTTGGACAGAGGATTAGAAAACCAAGCCACATGAGGATAGACTATAGAATGTGATTAGTTATTTTTCATACATGACTGACTCTTTGTGATTCTTTTTAAAACTTTAAATGAAGGCAACTCATTTTCAAGATACAGAACCATACTCTGAAGGTGTAGAAAAAACCAGACTGTATACCTACTCCATCTCACCTCCATCACTTACCACAACTCCAAAAAAAAAAAAAATCAAAACTGTGTTTTGGTTCCAACGCAGAAGAGTGGTAAGGGCTAGGAAATGAGGATCAAGTGACTTGCCCAGGGTCACAGAGTTGGCAAGTGTCTAAGGCCAGATTTGAGTCTAGGACCTCCTTCCTGTCTCTAGACCTGGCTCTCAATCCACTGAGCTACCTAGCTGTCCCCCAAGTTAACTTTTAACATGGATCTGGTAATGGATTTTATGTTGGTTTGAGGACCAGTGACCAGGCTCCAAGAGAGATAATTATTAGATTGGTTACCTGGTAATGAGCTTTATAATCAAAGTGAGTCCTGATGATCATTTACTAAGTTATAAAAGGGTTAGGGTTGTCACCAGGGAAGAAAAATCATGAATCCTTGAAATTATTCAGAAAAACATTCTTGGTTTTCTATAATACCTACTGGCAGTATCACCGCCTTTGTATTTACAGTTTTCTTCTTGTTCCAGTCTCCTGGGTCTAGTAGGGCTTGGAACAATTAGAAAGAAGATTAATTTTTTTCTTTAGACCAAGATGAAAAAAGGAAAAGCAATGGATGGAAGTTAGAGAATCAGTTTAATGCTTGTAAAGCACCTAAGAATTAGTACTACTGAATGGAATAGACTGTGTTGGGAGGTAATGGTTCCTCCTCACTGGGGCTCTTTAAGCAGAGCATGTTTATTTAATTATTGCTCATGAACCCTATTTTTCCTTTGAACTCCCATCCAAAGCAAATCATAGCAATATAATAGAATATAAACTTGAAATAGAATACAAGATCAGAACTAAGTAGCAGACAGTTTCACCATTACCCATTTTCCTCCAAAACTTCCAGAGAATGAAAGTTATGGACCTTTTTTTGTTGTTGTTGTTGTTTAAATGTATTTATTTGTCACATTAAATTTCCCATGTATCTCCTCCCTCTCCTCTCCACACTAGAAAAGGTATGATTTGGCATACACCTTACGCACATACACACACACACACACACACACACACACACACACACACA
>NC_058135.1:131434293-131463073 GCF_016433145.1 Gracilinanus agilis
ATATATATATATATATATATGTGTGTGTGTGTGTGTGTATATATATATATATATATATATGTTTCTACTACTTCTTTTCCTGAAGGTGGATATTCATAGTTCTTCAAAAATATTTCTAATGCTGGGTATAATATTCTTTTGATTCTGCTCATATCACTCGTCATAATTTCATTTAAGTCTTTCCATTAAAATTTTTATCTGCTCATCATTTCTTAATACACAGTAGTGTTCCATTATAATCATATGCTAACACTTTTTTAGACATTTCCCAGTTGATGGGAATTCCCCCAATTTCCACCACTTTGCCACCACAGAGAAAGCTGTTATTTGATATTTTAGATCATATAGGTTCTTTTCCATTTTCCCTGGTCCCTTTAGAAATAGAATTAATAGTAATATTTCTTGGGTCAAAGGATATACACACAGTTTTATAACTAGACATAACTCCAGATTATTCTCCAAAATAGATGGATCAGTTCACAGTTCCCCATTTTTCTGCCTCCCCTCCAGCATTTGTTATTTTGCCCTTTTTCATTTTACCCAATCTGAGGTCTGAGATGATATCTCAAGGTTGATATCTTTTTTCAAAAATTGCCTGTTCATATCCTTAACCATTTATCAAGTAGGGAATGGCACATATTCTTAAAGTTTTGACCAAGTTATTTATATATTTAAGACATTAGAACTTTATATTAAAAACTGTCTTTTAAAATGTTTTTCCAATTTTCTACTTTTCTGCTAATCTTGGCTATATTTGTACAAATATTTATTAGTTTAATGTAATTAAAATTATCCATTTTGTTTACAAAAATAATTAGGCTTTTTGTCTCACAATGTTCTCTGCCATTTATTTATAAATCCTCTGTAAATCTGAGTTAACATCCTCCGTGTCATTCTAATTTACTTATTATATCTCCCTTTATGTCTGGTCATGTATCCATTATGATTTTATTTTCACAAATGTTTTAAGATATTGGTCTATGCCTAGTTTACCAAACTGTTTTCCAGTTTTCCCATTTTAATCAGCTGACCACATTAGCTTATCAACCTAATAGAATTGAGGAAAAACAAAAACACAATTTCAAGGATACTATCTAAGCCAAGGAAACTCAACCCTTTTTGAGCCCTTTAGCAGTTTGATGTAGCCCATGAAAATTTTATCAGAACAATATTTTCAAAATCATAAAATACATAGGGCTCCAAAGGTAACCGATTATATTAATTATAATGATTGAAATATTCTTTAAAACTAGTTCATGGGCCTAAACCTTAAGAACCTCTAAATGTTTATGTACTCCTCTAACTGCTATATCAATGTGCCATGGCAACTCAAGGAATGGGAAGTGTATGCTAATGACTTGTCCAATGAGCAAACTGAGGAACTTCTAGTGCCTAAAAAATGTTTCATCTTATCACCTGATTTTGCCAAGCAGGGAAATCTGATGGATATGGCTTTCAGGATGAGAAAGAACCGTAAGGAGGACATCATCATTATCTGTGACTTTATTGAATGGAAGAAGGGAAAACTCATGTTAGTAGCAGCTATACAACTGCTTCTTGGCTTCACATCCACTTTCTTTTTCTGGAATCCTGCTCACATCTTTCATTTTCCCCTCTCTCATGACTTTGTATTCCATCTCTTACTAAGCACTCTGAAAATGATTCCATTTAATAAGAGTATGCAGAGGATATTGTCACCCACTAATATCACATGTAGGCTTATGGAAGATGTGGTTCCCAAAGAGAATATGAAACATGCACATCAATGAAAACATGGATCTAATTTAGTCTTATTTTGAGATATTATGTAGTATAAAACTACATTTTAGCTGGATCTACAATTTTTCACAAACAGAAATTTTAATCCTTGCTGATACCAAAAGTCAGTCTTATTACTTTATCAATGATGTCACTGAGTACTGAAAGGTCAAATGTTGTCTCTAATATCACCTTAAAACAAGGCTGAACTCATGATTCACTTTTTTCCCCAAATGTTTTTTTTCAGTTATATGTAGAAATGATTTTTGACAATTATTTTTCAACATTTTACCATTCAGATTTTCTCCCTCCCCCAAAGGCAAGTGAATAGTCTGGTATAGTTATATTTATACTTTAATCTAATACATATTTCTATATTGTTTATGTCACGATAGAAGACATGTATCAGACAAACAATAAAAATCTCATGAAGGAAATGTAGTAGAAGATAAGATGATTTGATCTGCAATTAGACCCCAACAATTCCTTCTTTGGCTTTGGATAGCTTTTTTATGATTATTCCCTTTTGTTTATCTTGAGATTTGCTTTGCTATTAATAGTTTAGTCCTTCACTGATGATCATCATATATTTCTATTACTGTATATACACTGTTCTATTGGTTCTGCACACTTCACTTTGCATCAGTTCATTTAAGTCTTTCCAGGTTTTTCTGAGCTCATCTTGTTCATTGTTTCTTATGGTCCAATATTATTCCATTACAATCATATACCACATCTTGTTCATCCATTCCCCAAGTGATGGACTGCCCCTCAGTTTCCAATTCTTTACCACACAAAAAAGAACTGCTAAAAAATCTTTCAGTAGAAGTAGGTCCTTTTTTCTTATCTTTGATCTCTTTGGGTGGTGTTACAATTTATTTGTTACCAATTACTATTATTGGTATTGCTGGGTCAAAGGGTTCTATGGTTCTATGGCTCTTCAATGGTCATATCGGTTAATTCCACCAATAATGTATTTATTAGTGTTCCAGTTTTTCCCATATCCATTCCAACATTTATCATTTTCTTTTTTGATCATGTTAGCCAATATGATAGGTGTGAGGTGGTATCTCAGAGTTGTTTAAATTTGCATTTCTCTAATCAATAGTGATTTGGAGTATTTCTTCTTATAACTTTGGATAGTTTTAATTAAGCTTGTTTCATTAGTTTTATCAAACATTAAGTTTCTATAGACATTCACTGCCTATTGTTGATCACCAAATCTGTTCCATTGATTGACCTCTCTATTTCTTGGCCAGTATCTGATTATTTTGATGACTACTGCTTTATAGTAAATATAGGTTAATGTCTGGTACCACCAAGTCTCCTTCCTTCATATTTTCTTTTTATTAATTCCCTTGATATTCTTGACCTATTGTTCTTCCAGATGAACTTCATTGATGGGGTAGTTTTTTTTAGTTCCATGAAGTAACTTTTGGGTAGTTTGATTGGTATAGCACCGAATAGGTAAATTATTTTAGATAGGATTATCATTTTCACTATATTTTGGGGGCCTTGCCATGAACTATTAATGTTTTTTCCAATTGTTTAGGTCTAACTTTATTTGTGTTTTGTAATTGTGTTCATATAGTTGCTGGGTTTGTTTTGATATACCCTGAGATATTTTATATTGTCTAGATTTATTTAAATGGAATTTCCTTTGGAATTTCCTTTTTGATGATGGTACATAGAAAAGCTATTGATTTATGTGGGTTTATTTTGTGTCCTGTGACTTTGCTAATGTGGCTAATTATTTCTGTATAGTTTTTTGGTTGATCATCATCTGCACAGTGATTTGTTTCTTCATTGCCTATTCTAATTCTTTCCATTTCTTTTTCTGCTCTTATTATTGCTATAACAAGCATTTCTAGTACAATATTAAATAATAGTGGTAATAAGTGACATCCTTGCTTTACCCTGATCTAATCAGGAAAGGTTTTAGTTTGTCCCTATAACAGATAATGCTTGCTGATGGTCTTAGATGAATGCCGTTTATCACTTTAAGGAAGGTTCTTCTTATTCCAATGTTTTCTAATGTCTCTAATGCTTATAAGTATTATATTTTGTCAAATGCTTTTTCTGTATGTATTGAAAGAATCATGTGGTTTTTTAATTTTGTTATTGATATGGTAAATTATGCTGATGATTTTCCTAATATTGAACCATTCCTAAATTCCTGGTATAAAACTCATCTGATCACAAGTATGATTTTTGTAATATAATATTGCAATCTTCTTGCCAATATTTTATTTAAAATTTGTGGCATCAATGTTAATTAGAGAGATTGATCAATAGTTTTCTTTCTCTGTTTTAGTTCTTCTTGGCTTAGGTATTAATAGCATATTTGTGTCATAAAAAGGGTATGGAAGGATTCCCTCTTCCCCTATTTTTCAAAATAGTTTATATAGTATTGGAGTTAGTTGTTCTTTGATTGTTTGGTAGAATTCACTTGTGTATCCATTTGGCCCTTGGCCTTTTTTATAGGGAGTTCTTTGATGGGTTGTTCAATTTCTTTTTCTGTGATAGGTTAAATATTTTATTTCCTTTTTTTGTGAATGTGGGTAGTTTGTATTTTTGTTAAGTATTCATCTATTTCACTAAGATTGTCAGATTTATTGGCATATAGTTGAGCAAAATAACTTCTAATAATTGCTTTAATTTTTTGTCATTAGTTGTGATTTTGCTTTTTTATTTTTGATATACTGGTGACTTTATTTTCTTCTTTCTTTCTTTAATTAAGTTTACCAATGGTTTATCTATTTAATTTATTTTTTCATAAAACTCACTCTTGGTTTTCTTCCAGTTTTATTACTTGCTCCCTTGATTTTCAGGATTGCCAATTTAGTGTTTAATTGAGGGTTTTTAATCTCTTCTTTTTCTAGTTTATTTTGTTTGTTTTGAATTCAATCCATTGATCTGCTCTTTCTCTATTTTATTGATGTAAGCATTTATGATATGAAGATTTGAATTCATCCCTAAAGTACCCCCTTTGGCTACATCCCACAAATTTTGAGATATCTCCTTCATTTTCTTTAACAGTTGTTGATTGCTTCTTCGATTCATTCTTTGACCTATTCATTCTTTTGGATAAGATTATTTAGTTTCCAATTTTTAGTCTTTTTTTTCTTCTCTCTTTTATGAGTGTGACTTTTATTGCATTATTGTCTGAAAAATATGCACTTAATATTTCTGCTTTGCTAAATTTGGATATGAGGCTTTAATGTCTTATTATTTGAACAATTTTTATTAAGGTGTCATGACATACTGCTGAGAAAGGGGTATATTCCTTTCTATTCAAATTCAGTTTTCTTCAGAAGTCTATCATATCCAACTTTTCTAAAGTTTTATTTATATCCACACCTTCCTTGTTTGTGTTTTTGTTGTTGTTGGGTTTATCTACTTCTGAAAGAGGAAGGTTGAGGTCCCCCAGTAGTAATGTTTTACTATTTCTTACTGTAGCTCATGTAATTTTTTTCCTTTAGGAATCTGTGCCATTTGGTGCATATATTCCCAATACTGATATTGTTTCATTTTATATGGTGCCTGTTATCATGATGCAATTTTCTTTCTTATCTTTTTTGATTAGATCAGTTTTTACTTTTTCTTTATCTAAGATCATGATTGCTATTTCTGCTTTTCTATTTCAGCTGAGCAAGAGTAGATTCTACTCTAGCCTCTTACTTTTACTCCATGTATATTTCCCCATTTTAAATGTTCCTTAATAAAAGGTAGTTTATACCTTCCTATCTCTCCTTTTCTTTTCTCCCCATGTGTTCCTCTTTCTGCACCACTCTCCTTGTTTTGGATATCAGCCTATTTTATTTAGCTTCCTTAAGTGTAGTACTTTTCATTGCTTTAATAGTGATAAAGTTCTTTAGTATCTTGGGTACTTTATGTATCTTGCATATTTTAAGAATCTCGCCTTTCTCAGATATCAGAGATATCTTAAGTGTTTTTTTTAAACCCTTAACTTCTGTGTATTGGCTTGTAGAGAGCCATAAACAAACAATTTGATCTGTAATTCATATCAGATCCAACTATAACTGATGTTTATAACTAATTTTAACTTCTTTCATTATTCAAAGTTTTCCTGTCTAATAAATCATGTTATTTTGAAAAGAAGGGGGATATGTCGGGAGCTATTCAGAGAAATTAGAATCTCAAGTAGATATTTTTATCTGGACCCCCTCAAAAGATCAATACAGACCGGCAGAGAGCCGTGTATCATCTTTCCACCCTATCTAAATACGGGTCGAGACAGGTGTGGGATATCTAAGATAAAAATCTGAGATTCCTCTTTTGATTCCTTTCATAATTCTCACCTTCCTTCAAAATGCATTATAGTCTTATTAAAAAAGCTTTGGGCTCTCAGCACTCCAGCAGGAGGGCGGCTAACTCTGTTCCCCTTTGCCCGAGAACAGAGATGGCTGGTATGGCCAAGGCCAAACCCTTGGAAGGGCATTTTGCTCAGAATTAAAGTAAAATAATGAGGCTCAAAAAATTGTTTAATACCATCAAGGCCGAGAAACTGACAGGGCTTTCAGACCTAATGGAGATGTCCCAGGCTCCACTTAAAGATAACACATGTAGTTGATAGCTTAGCATAGGTTTTTGTCTACGCCTGAGGACTTCTAAGGCTTTTGTTTTGACTATAGTAAAAATCTTGCTCTCTGTAACTGTGGGAAACTTCCTTGGGCTTTTTCACTCATCATGTGGTAGTTCAAAGGGATAGATTTAAGAACAATCTCACCAAGTCCAAGGTCTCAGCCAGAGCTCCTCCAGGTCCAGCTCAAAGCTAAAGAGAGCGAGCTCTCTGGAGGTCCTTGCAATTTATCAAGACCATTTCTTTCATCACTTCCTGTGCCTTCCTCCCATTTCATATGTACCAATTACAATAATGAAGTAGCTACTTCAGTATTTCTTGAAGTACAATGAGCTAACAAGCCGTGCTTCCAATCTGTTTCATTCTTTGCATCCGACAACCACCCAGGCCACTCAGATTAGTTTCTGTCTACCACAAGGGAGCGAGTAGTTTCCTGAATTTCCCAGGCTCTGTTTCTGCTAACTTATAGCCTAAATGCTTTGCTTGCACATGGAAGTGAACAACTTCCCTGTCTTTTCTGGCTTCTATACATGTGTAGAGTGGTTCAGGCTGGTCTTGTTCCCATTCTGCTGGTTAGTTGCCCAGAATAACTAACTTATCAATTTCTATTCTGCTTTACTGTGCCTTCTTCACAGTACAAGGCAACATCACATAATGGAAACAATCCTAGTCAGAAGATCTGAATGCAAGCTATAGGAAGATTGCTTAAAGGAGCTGAGAATATTAAGCAAAAGAAAAGGTTGGGGACTGGGGAAACAAGACAGTTAACTCCACATATCTCAAGGGTTGCCAGATACAGGAAAGATTAGACCAGTGATGGTGAACCTTTTAGAGATCGAGTTCCCAAACTGCAACCTTCACATCACATGTGAGCCACACTGCCTTACTCCAGTAGAGGAGGGAGAAAGAGCTTCCGTTGGGTTGCTGAGCAGAGGGGTAGGTGATGTGAGAAATGTCCTCAGGAATGCATGGAGAGGGGGAAGGGAGCAGCCCCCTCCAACACACAAGCCATGGATTCACCAAGAGAGACTTAGATTAATCAGATTATAGGATAAAATAGAATCATGAACCTCAGAGATCATATTTTCCAACTCCTTCATTTCATAGATGGAGAGACTGACATATATAAAGAGATAATGACTTTTATAATGTAAAAGCTAGTAAGTAGCAGAGCCAGAATTTGAACCTAGGTTCACTGTCTCCCACTCTATCATTCCTCTCATGATATTTTTTTTTAATTTTTAAAAAATTAATTAGTTTGTGATATTAAAATACAGTCAAATGCCTCCCTTTCTTACTTCCCTATATTAGAGAAGACAGCATTTGACAAAAAGTTATTTGTATTTATTAAAGTATCTTACTTATTTCTATTTGTTAGTTCTTTCTTATTCTGCTTGTCATTTCTTACAACAGTAGTATAGTACTCTATCACAGTCCTATGCCACAACTTGTTTAGCCATCCCCTACTTGATGTATACTTCCTATTTTCACTGTCCTGCTTACTTTAAAGGGCTGTGCTAGGTTCTATGAGTAGGAGTTGCAAAGAAAGGCAGGTTTAGACTTCTTATAAAGGGAAACTTCCTACCTATCATGATCATTCAAAAATATCACGGGATAACACTGACACTAGTAAGTTCTTTGTTGAAGTAGGTCTTCAAATAAAATCTGAATGTCCATTGGTATGAGGTAAAGGGGATGCTTACTCAGGGGATTTGATTCTTAATCAATTGGAAGGATAGCCTCTGAAATATTTTTACTTCTCAGTTTCTGTGACTTAGTGTGTGAGGCCTTTGTTAGTGAAAAAATCACTTTCTTCCTTCTTATTTGTTGTGTATAGTTGGAAAATCTTGAACCCCTGGAACTGCATGGCCAAAAATTCCCTTCTGTATTACTCACAATTCCTTTTGCCTTTCATATATATGCATGGTTACGTGGTCTTTATATAGTTTGAATTCCCTCTGCCATGGCCTCTCTCTTCCACATGAATTGAGTGGTAAGCATTCCCTGTGTTCTCCCGCTCTCTAGTTAAATATTAATAAATTCTTATACATATTATACTTTGGAGATATTGAATATTAATTTTAAAATCTAAAGTTGTTTTCAGAAACTCAGTTACTTAAAATCAAAATGTTACTGGAGGTGTGGGTGTAAACTTCATAATGTCAAGTAAAGGTGATGGAGTGGGGAGAGGATGGTAATGGGATTAAATTCTAACTAAAATTGTGTCAAATATAACAGGAAGCTGGGCTTGAGAAGTAGATCACTCCTTTTGTTCCCATTCCTCTGTCACCTTCCTAATCATCTCAGCAATAATGGATAAACTGGGTGAGTGGAAGCCCGGAGGATATAACAGCCTGCTGGATTTCAGAACTTGCTTTCCTGTCAGCTGGTAGTAAGTGGAAAATTCTAGTAGTAAATCCTCAATACTGCTAAGCCAGAATTCAACAAACTATTCAGAAATGAGACAGTATTCAGTCGTCAGATTTCCTAGGTCAACCTAGAACAGTGATGGCAACCTTTTGAGCTTGGTGTTTCAAAATTAGCCAAAAAATGAGCATAACTCTGGTGGTGTGTCACTTCGAGAGAAAAAAAAGGAATTTTGTGATATTTGTAGTTTAAATAACATACTTCTCTGCATGTGACAGCATGCAGCCACATGTCATTGAAAATGGCTACATGTTTCAGTGCTGAAACGTGTGTCATAGGTTTGCCATCAGGGACCTAGAATATGTGCTTACCCAATACACCTTCTAGGACCTGGAGAGTATGCCTAATATGCATTTCCCGCCACACACACATACATACCACCCCCACCCCCACCCCCAGTGCCCAGCAGACATCCAAAGGAAGAAGGTTGCCATCTTGTCTGGCCAGTCTATGTCTAGTAGCAGCCTTAGCTGCCAGGAACAACTCAACATTAACACACAGTGTCGCTGGTGTAATTGCTCACTCCCATTGTCCTTAGGGAGATAGAAATTATTCCATAACACAATGTAAATCACAGGGTTCATTTTTATATTTCAGTGATTTGGAATGAAATCCTATTATTAAAGATGTTCAGAGATACAAACAGAATCAAGTGGTAAAAAGAATTAAACAAGAATTATGTTTGGTAACCTTGAATCTAATATTCAACAAATATATCCCTCCGTTCTCCCCAGCTGTTTTGCCTTGGTCTTTGTAGTACCTTCTCACTAGAGGAGTAATCTCAAAAGTAGGAAAATAATAAAATTTGTTGCTAGCCTTTGCCACTGCCTCTATTTATTACCTTCTGCCTAGCAACCAGCTGCCCCTTAGTCAATAATGGGGATTTTTTCAGAAGGTAAACTTTATTTCATCTCTAGGCAATGGTAGCTATCAGTTTTGACAGCTCCCCAGTGGCAAAATGGTGCTTGATCTCAATGGTCTAATGAATGAGAGAACTAAGTCAGATTCTAGTATGTGGATGCAATGAAAGAGCAAAAAAGAAGAGGCAGCAGCAAAATCATAGACACCATCTTCTGCACGAAGCCTTTCCTGATCTCCTCAACTGCTACGTGGACGATTAAGTGGCCTGGTGAAAAGAGCCCAGAGCTCAGAGTCAGACATACATGAGTCCAAAAATAATCCCAGACACTTACTTGCTGGGCGAGCTTGGGCAAATTACTTATTCTCTCTATGCCTCATTTCATCATCTATAAAATGGAGATAATAATAGCATCTACCTCATCTGATTGTTGCAAGAATAAAATGAATTAATATGTGTAAAGCACATTGCAAACCTTAAATCACTATGTAACTATTAGCTATTATTATAACAGTATCAGTTCTAACCACTGCATATTTAATTCTATTTTGTATATGTGTGGATGATGTTGTTCAGTCATTTTCAGATATGTCTAACTCTTTGTGACCCTACTTGCAGTTTTCTTGGTGAGGATACTAGTGTGGTTTGCCATTTCCTTCTATAGATCATTTTACAAATGAGGAAATTGAGGCAAAAACAGAGTTAAATGACTTGCCCACAATTGTACAGCTAGTAAGTGGCTGAGGCTGAGAAGTATCTTCCTGGCTTCAGACCCAGAATTCCATCCACCATTCTTCTTAGCTGCCCTACTTTGTATATATTTGTATTTTTATTTATGCTGTATATGTTTGATATATAATTTGAATACATTTGAAAGTAAGCTCATTTGGCATAGAAATATTTCTTTCTTTGTTCTTCTGTCCCCCATGGTTTATGAGAGTACCTGGTTGCTGATAGAAGGTGTTTAATAAACTTGTTAATTGATTAATCTTATTGAAAAGCATTTGTTAAACTGTTCTAACCTCCATTCCGTCCCCATTTACAACATGTTAACCAGATATAATTTTAGATTTTGAAGACAAAGTAGGTTCAAATCCTCACTCTGACACTTACTACCTGCATGACATTGGGCAAGTCACTTTAAATCTTGGGATCTCAATTCCTCATACCATAAGGATTCTAATCCCATCTTCACAATACAAAAAAAAAAAAATTATGTAGGGACAGCTAGGTAGCACAGTGGTTAGAGAGCCAGGCCTGGAGATGGGAGGACCTAGGTTCAGACACTTCCTAGCTGTATGACTCCAGGTAAGTCACTTAACCTCATTTGTTTAGGCCTTACCACTATTCTTTCTTAGAACTGATATTAGGGCATTCGTTTAGACAACCTCTAAGGCTCCTTCCAGTTCTCTGTCAGTGATTTTATGATCATTTCATCTAAGAAAGATAAAATGATGGTCTACAGTCATTAAAGAGTTACGTAACTACATAAAATAACGACTGATATCTATCTATCTATCTATATAAATATTTCTTTATAGTATATATAAATATATAAGGATTATATAAATATATATGGATTATATATCTTTATAAATAAAAAATGGCCTGCTGGTAACTTCTTCTCACTATTCGAAATTATAAACCTCAAAAGCATAGGCTCAGAAAACACCTCTTTCGAGTAGTCCCAGGGAGTACTGCCATCCAAGAAATATAGCCTGATTAAATCAACTTCACGCCACTAATCCAGGGCTTCCTACTCTCCCCAGAACACAGAAGATGAGATCCACCTCTGTTCACCATGCATTTATAAGATGCTTTCTTGTTTCAGCCACTTGTTTCAGGCACTAAGAATCCTAATCAGAACTGACACCGAGGACCTTACATTCTCCCCTGAATCCAGTCCCTGAGATGGTGGATCACATTTGAACGCATCATTCAGTTGGCCTTGGGAATTTCCAAGGGAAGAAACTATGTCCACTAATGTTAGCACTATCCCTGCATCTTAACCTTTTTAGGCCACTCTCTAAAATTATAAGTCACTTGTCCAGGGTTGCCTAGCCAGTATGAGAGGCAGGACTTGAATGCAGACAAATCGAGGATTTGAGGCCAGCTCTGTATCCATTCACATTTATAGGCCTCAAGACACATAGGAAAAACACAAAAAAGGAAGCATTTGGTTTACCCCTGGATAGTATAGGAATAGAGCCTCTCAGGGTACCAAGACCCATAAGAGAGGCCTTACTCGATGAGCAGTCAGAGTCACTCCTCCACACTAACTCTCCAGAAGGGAGAGGCAGTAGCAGGTTAGATCACTAATACAATAAATTTGGTTCTGATTCAAGAAAGCTACAGTCCTATTGCATATCACAGGAATCCCAGGAATACAAAGAGCTGTTTAGATTACATTTCATACCAGGATGGTGAAGAATGTATATGTCAGCTTTGAATAGGTGTAACAGAAGAAGCAAAAAAAATAGCATGAGTAAGGAGTTGTGAAAGACCGAAATTGTGTCTCTCATATTTGTTCAAGGGGTTTGTTTCAATGTAGTGCTGATTGCTAGCATTTGGGGGTGTGAGAGTCCTGTTACAGAATCAGCCACAAAGAAAGAAGTGACCAACTTGTTTTAAAGACTGTGGTTCAGAGAGTTCCCACTTGGCCAAGTGGGAACCCAGTGACAAAGGGATTCAGCATGCAGCCAATTGTTTTGTGGATCTTTGCAAGGAATTCCCAAAAAGTGGAAGGCCAGGAAGTATAGACATGTCCCACCTATGACAGATAGATCATTAGATAGATAGATAGATAGATAGATAGATAGATAGATAGATAGATAGATGGATGGATTATATATAGATATATGTGAGTGTGTATACACACACACACACACACACACACACACACATACACACACACATATATATCTCCAAACATAAAATGAGCTAAAGCAGTGATGGGCAAACTACGGCCCGCAGGCCACATGCAGCCCCCTGAAATGTTCTATCCTGCCCCGTGACATGTAGTATATAAAATCTTGCAGCCATGTTTTGCAGCTAGCCCCTCATATATTACAGACATTATTCCTAATCTGATGAATACAATGAGTAGGATACAATACAATGACACTTCAAAAGAGTTGCCTTAGAAACAGACTGACAGATGAACATTTCCTTTCCTTTGGCCCCCTCTTTAAAAAGTTTGCCCATCACTGAGCTAAACACATTCACAGAGGATTCTCAAAATAATACTATGGAGTTGAGTTTAAATGTACTAGTAATTTTATTGTGAAACTTCAAAGCTGAGGCAACATTATATATGATTTGTCTGTGGGGATGCTGATCTCAAGATGTATACTATGCTTATGTCCCTGCCTGAGTCATTTGTCATAAATATGCAAAAAACACAATCTAGCTTTCCTTCCTAGAGAATGTAGAAGGGCTGAAAGAATTGCTCTTCTAGTCTCTATTTTTTTATAAGATGGGGAGTTCTTCAGATAGAAGAGATAATCTAGGAAGAAAGTAAAAAATAATTTTAATAAAAACTGGAGAAAGTGAAAAGAATTCTAAAATTATATAGGAAAAGTTGGTGAGAAGAAGAATGTGACAAAGAAAAACATGTCTTCTAAAATGTGAGCTAGTATGGTGAGGACATGTCTATTTCTCAAAAATAGTAAAATTGTTTGATTACTCACCTGAGAAATATAAAATGGAGAAGTCTATAGCATCACATTATTAATAGAGATATCTTAAGATATCAGTAATCTGAGTGCGGATTCACTCTGTGAAATTTAAGCCAATCCAACAAACATTTATTAGGTCAGTCATTAAACATTTATTAAGCACTTTCTATATACAAGGTATTGTGCTAAAAGCTGGGGATATAGAGAAAAGCAAAAGACAGTACCCCATTTCATGGAGTTCACAATTTAATAGGAGACAAGATACAAACTGCCTATAAATAAGTTATATATAAGATGAATAACAAATAATCAACAGAGGAAAAGTACTAGAATTAGAGGAGATCAATCAATAAACATTTATTTTGCACCCACCTACTGTGTGCCAGGCACTGTGCTAAGCACCAGGGATTAAAAAAAGGCACAAGATAGTAGTCCCTGCCCTCAAAGATACTCCCAGTCTTACAAGGGAGACAAGGAAACAAATGAGAGCAAACTATGTAGAGGAAAAATTGAAAATGATTAAAAGGGAAAAGGTTCTGAATTAAGATGGATTGAGAAAGGTTTCCTGTAAAAGATGGGACTGAAAGGAAACCAGTAGATGGAGATGAAGAGGCAGGGCATTCTAGACACAGGAGAGAGCTAGGAAAAAATGCCTGGAGTCAAAAGATGGAGTGTTGTATTTGGGAACCAGCCAGGAGGCCAGTGATACTGGATTGAAAAGTGCACAGTAGGGAGTATGGCATAAGACTAGAAATGGGGAGTTAGATTATATTGGGTTTTGAACCCCAAACCGATAATTTTATATTTGATAATAAAAATAACATGGAACCCCTAGACTTTATTGAGCGAGAGGTAACATAATAGACTTGCACTTTTAGGAAAGTCACTTTGGTGGCAGAATGAAGGAGGGATCAGAGTGGGGAGTCACTCGAAGCAGCGGACCTCTATCAGGCTATTGCAATTATAGAAGCCTGAATAGATGAGGGCTTGCACAAGGGTGATGGCAGTATTAGAGGAGAAAGAGGACCTTGACAACAGATGAAATATTGGAGGAAGAAGAGGGAGAGAGGGTGAGTAGTCTAGAATGGCTCTCAGATTGCAAGCCTGAGGGAATGGGAAGATGGTGTTGCCTTTAATAGCAGTGGAGAAAAAAGGAGTGTGAGGGAAAGGGTTTAGGGAGAAAGATAATAAATTCTATTTTGGACATGTTGAATTTAAAATGTCTACTGAATGGGGCATCTAGGTGGCACAGCTCATAGCATGCTCAGGCTGGAAGTCCAAGGATATGGGTTCAAATCTAGCCTCAGACACTTCCTAGTGTTGTGATCCTGGTCAATTCACTTAACCCCAGTTCTTTAATCCTTTCCCTTCTTTCTTAGAGTTGTCACTGAGTCAGAAAGTAAGGACTTAAAAAAAAGTCTATTCAGCATCCAGTTTGAGAGATATGTAACACATAGTTGGAGGTGTGAGATTAGAGGTCAGCAGAGAGTTGATTAGGATCAGGAGAGGCTTGTCATAGAAGTTGGGATTTTTC
Source organism: Gracilinanus agilis (assembly GCF_016433145.1). NCBI lineage: Eukaryota > Metazoa > Chordata > Mammalia > Didelphimorphia > Didelphidae > Gracilinanus > Gracilinanus agilis. The sequence goes on from NC_058135.1 coordinate 131,449,152, forward strand.
CTGGGATTCCACAGAAGTTAGGGAAGGTTCCCATTCCAAACTGAGGAACAGCAAGAGGGCCAGAGACACTGGATCAGAGTACCTAGATACAACTGAGTGAACAACAGATTCGAAAATATTATAGAGTGATTATAGAAGAAAAATGTGGAAGTGGCAATGGGGAGGAAGGAATATTCCAACTCCCCCCCACCATGAGCAAGAGGTCAGGAGAATGAGTAAAAGTACAGCCAGTTCCAGAGAAGGTGACCAAGTTAGGACCAGAATATGGAAGGAGTGGGAAAGGGAAAGATTTAGGATGACAGCAAGTTTGTCATGTATGTGACAAGTATGTTCCTTAGAGCAAAGTGGATTGGGTGATACCTTTAGATAGAGACACTGGGGATGGGTGAGAGGAGGCTGAAGGGAATGGTCACAAGAGTGTGGGATATAGTTTAAATACTGAATCACTGGGATGGTTAGGGTATGGAAGTTTATTTATCATTGAGAAAATAGTTTAGATAGATTTTCATTATCCAAAAAGGTTTGGCTAGAATGTGGAAGCCTCTTAGGGTTTTAGTCAGGTCAGATTAGGGAAAAATGTGTTACTTTCCTTCCCCTAATATAGGAGACCAGGCTGAAGCTTTGATGGGGTGGAGTTTCTCCTCTTCCCTACAAGGGAAGAGTCTAGTACTTGATGGAATAGTGTTTCTCATCTACCATCAGGAGGCAGGAAATCAGATAGGAGACTTGGCCTTATTCCTAAGGCAGGAGACTTTGTATGATGGAATGCCATTTTTTCCCCTTACCCTCTTTCTATGCATAGCTGCCTGGAGGAAGAAGGAGCCATCTGGAAGCTTCTTGTTTTAATTTTTCTTGCTAACTAGGTGCCAGATTTTCTTGTTTCTTCCACTGGTGGAGCAGGCATGCCTGAAGCACCTTGTAAATTCAATGTCCTGACCGAAGTAGTGGACACCTTGTCCTAGTTATAACTCTGGCAACCAGACAGAGTCTAGATCAGTGATTCCCAAAGTGAGCGCCCCTGCCCCCTGGTGGATACTGCAGCAATCCAGGGCGGAGTGGTGATGGCCACAGGTGCATTTATCTTTCCTATTAATTTCTATTAAAATTTAAAAAAAATTAATTTCCAGGGGGCTAAGTAATATTTTTTCTGGAAAGGGGGTGGTAGGCCAAAAAATTTTGGGAACCACTGGTCTAAATGAACAGATAGGCACTTGTTTTCCTTATCAAGTGACTACCAAATACAAAGTACTGGGGATACAAAGACAACAGCTTCTGTCCTCAAGCAGCTTGTATTTTACTGGAGGAATATGATAAATACATACATAAGTAATGCATAACCAACAAGAGTTCAGGAAAATTGTAGAGAGTAGATTTTTCCAGGCCTTCTCATCCTCTATGACTCTTTCCATATTCTTTCATGAGCTCTCCAACACATTTTAGGTCTTATTCTAGCTCTTTCTACTAGCACAGCACATTCACTACAAGACCAACCCCCATTCTTCTTTTCCAATCATATATTTCCTCAATGATATATCTTACCCCAATTCCTTGGTTGCATGGAATTGGTAAATATATGCCACAATTTACTCATGCCTGCTGTGTCATTCCATTTCTTTTTGGGTAATATGCAACTTTTATTCTTCAGAGACAAGTGCTTGGCATTATCTTGGCATCTTTCTTCTAATATAATATTTTTCCCAATTACATATAATAAAAATATTTAACATTTTTCATCTTGGCATCTTTGAAAGTAGTGGGCAGGTTTGAACTCTAGTCCACTCCTTTTCTCTTTAAACTCTGTTGTTATCCAAAATTATTGTCCATCTGCTGTTTCTGTCCAAGATATATATACTAACTCATTGGACTGGCTATCAAGGGAAGGTCGTCGTCTGGATAATTAGCCTTTTCTTATCCACTTAACTGTTTCTGTATGGATTGTTAAGTTTATTTCTTTTGAGAAAGCATGAAGCTCATTGAGGAGCTTCTTTAACATTCTGGAGCATGGTAAATCAAACCCAGTATCACTCCTATACAGGAACATTCGAAGGGCCTCACCTTCTATGAAAAACACACACACACACACACACACACACACACACACACGTACACACACCTTTTATTCAGAGCCTATGCAGAATTATCCCCATGTCAGAAATATACACCTTGATAAGCATACATCTTTAAGTCTTGCTTCCTATTAATAACTAAAGAGCTGTTTTCTCTGGTATTGTATTTTCAAGGTATCAAGGATGCTCATTCTTTTTTTTCCTTTGTTGCATATCATTTTGTTTTATTTTTATTTCATTTTTTTGCTTTCTTTTTTTAACATTTAATAATTTTTCTTTTTTTAGAAAAGTTAACTTGGTTACATGATCCATGCTATTACTTTCCCATTCAACCCCCTACCTCTCCACCATAGCCAATGTGCATTTCCATGGGATTTAACATGTGTCATTGATCAAGAGCTATTTCCAAATTGTTGATAGTTGCATTAGTGTAGTAGTTTCGAGTCTACATCCCCAATCATGTCCGCCTCAACCGATGTTTTCAAGCAGTTGCTTTTCTTCTGTGTTTCCAACTCCTGCAGTTCTACCTCTGAATGTGGGTAGCATTCTTTTCCATAAATCCCTCAAAATTGTCCTGGGTCATTGCATTGATGCTAGAACAGGAGTCCATTACATTTGATTTTACCACAGTGTATTGGTCTCTGTGTACAATGTTCTTCTGGCTCTGCTCCTTTCACTCTGCATCAATTCCTGGAGGTCTTTCCAGTTCACATGGAACTCCTCCAGTTTATTATTCCTTTTAGCACAATAGTATTCCATCACCAGCATATACCACAATTTGTTCAGCCATTCCCCAATTGAAGGACATACCCTCCTTTTCCAGTTCTTTGCCACCACAAAAAGCGCAGCTATAAGTATTTTCGTACAAGTCTGTTTATTTATGATCTCTTTGGGGTACAAACCCAACAATGGTATGGCTGGATCAAAGGGCAGGCAATCTTTTATAGCCCTTTGGGCATAGTTCCAAATTGGCATCGTGAATGGTTGGATCAGTTCACAACTCTACCAGCAATTCATTAGTGTCTTAAATTTGCCACATCCCCTCCAACAATCATTACTCTCCCCTTCTCTCATTTTAGTCAATCTGCTAGGTGTGAGGTGATATCTCAGAGGTGTTTTGATTTGCATTTCTCTAACTATTAGAGATTTAGAACACTTTCTCATGTGCTTATTGATACTTTTGATTTCTTTATCTGAAAATTGCCTATTCATGTCCCTTGCCCATTTATCAATTGGGGAATGGCTTGGTTATTTTATACAATTGATTTAACTCCTTGTATATTTGAGTAATCAGACCCCTGTAAGAGTTTTTTGTTATAAAGATTTTTTCCCAATTTATTGTTTTCCTCCTGATTTTGGTTGTATTGTTTTTGTTTGTACAAAAGCTTTTTACTTTCATATAATCAAAATGATTTATTTTACATTTTATAATTTTCTCTAACTCTTGCTTGGTTCTAAAATATTTCCTTTCCCAGAGATCTGACAGGCACACTATTCTGTGTTCACTCAATTTATTTATTGTTTCCCTCTTTATATTCAAGTCATTCACCCATTCTGAAGTTATCTTGGTGTAAGGTGTGAGATGTTGATCTAAATCTAATCTCTCCCATATTGTTTTCCAATTTTCCCTGCAGTTTTTGTCAAATAGTGGAATTTTGTCCCAACAGTTGGGCTCTTTGGGTTTATCATGCACTGTTTTGCTGATGTCATTAACCCCAAGTCTATTCCACTGATCCTCCCTTCTGTCTCTTAGCCAGTACCATATTGTTTTGGTGACTGCTGCTTTATAGTATAATTTAATATCTGGTACTGCTAAGCCACCTTCCTTCACGTTTTTTTCATTATTTCCCTTGATATTCTTGATCTTTTGTTATTCAAAGTGAACTTTGTTATAGTTTTTACTAATTTAGTAAAAAAGTTTTTTGGTAGTTTAATAGTTATGGTGCTAAATAGGTAAATTAATATGGGTAGAATGGTCGTTTTTATTATTTTAGCTCATCCTACCCATCAGCAATCAATGGTTTTCCAATTTTGTAGATCTATTTTTCATTGTTTGGAAAGTATTTTGTAGTTTTTTTTAAACATTTATTAATATTCGTTTTTAACATGGTTAGGTGATTCATGCTCCCACTTTCCCCATCACCCCCCGCACAACACTCCACCCATGGCCGAAGCACATTTCCACTGGTTTTATTGTGTATCATTGATCAAGACCTATTTCCAAACTGTTGATAGTTGCATTGGTGTGGTAGTTTCGAAACTAATCCCCAATCATGTCCACCCCAACCCATGTGTTCAAGCAGTTGTTTTTCTTCTGTGTTTCCTCTCCTGTAGTCCTTCCTCTGAATGTGGGTAGCATTCTTTACCATAAATCCCTCAGAGTTGTCCTGTGTCATTGCATTGCTGCTAGTACAGAAATCCATTACATTCGATTTTACCATAGTATATCAATCTCTGTGTACAATGTTCTTCTGGCTCTGCTCCTTTCACGCTGCATCAGTTCCTGGAGGTCTTTCCAGTTCACATTGAACTCCTCCAGTTTATTATTCCTTTTATCACAATAGTATTCTATCACCAGCATATACCACAATTTGTTCAACCATTCCCCAATTGAAGGACATACCCTCCTTTTCCAGTTTTTTGCCACCACAAAAAGCTCAGTAAATATTTTTGTACAAGTCTGTTTATTTATGATCTCTTTGGGGGTAAAAACCCAACAATGGTATGGCTTGATCAAAGGGCAGGCATTCTTTTAAAGCCCTTTGAGCATAGTTCCAAATTGCCAGCCAAAATGGTTGGATCTTTTCACAACTCCACCAGCAATGCATTAATATCCCAATTTTGCCACATCCCCTCCAGCATTCATTGCTCTCCCCTTCTTTCATTTTAGCCAATCTGCTAGGTGTGAGGTGATAACTCAGAATTGTTTTGATTTGCATTTCTCTAATTATTAGAGATTTAGAACACTTTCTCATGTGCTTACTGATACTTTTGATTTCTTTATCTGAAAATTGCCTATTCATGTCTCTTGCCCATTTATCAATTGGGGAATAGCTTGATTTTTTATACAATTGCTTTAACTCCTTGTATATTTGAGTAATTAGACCCCTTTCAGAGTTTTTCGTTATAAAGATTTTTTCCCAATTTGTTGTTTCCCTCCTGATTTTGACTACATTGTTTTTGTTTGTATGAAAGCTTTTTAGTTTAATATAATCAAAACCATTTAATTTGCATTTTGTAATTTTCTCTAACTCTTGCTTGGTTTTAAAATCTTTCCTTTCCCAGAGATCTGACAAGTATACTATTCTGTTTTCACTTAACTTATTTATACTTTCCCTCTTTATATTCAAGTCATTCACCCATTCTGAAGTTATCTTGGTGTAAGGTGTGAGATGTTGATCTAAACCTAATCTCTCTCATATTTTTTTTTCAAATTTCCCAGCAGTTTTACTAAAATAGTGGATTCATGTCCCAGAAGTTGGGCTCTTTGGGTTTATCATGCACTGTTTTGCTGATGTCATTAACCCCAAGTCTATTCCACTGATCCTCCCTTCTGTCTCTTAGCCAGTACCATATTGTTTTGGTGACTGCTGCTTTATAGTATAGTTTAATATCTGGTACTGCTAGTACCCCTTCCTTCGCATTTTTTTTCATTATTTCCCTTGATATTCTTGATCTTTTGTTATTCCAAATGAACTTTGTTATAGTTTTTCCTAATTCAGTAAAGAAGTTTTTTGGTAGTTTGATAGGTATGGCGCTAAATAGGTAAATTAATTTGGGTAGAATGGTCATTTTTATTATGTTAGCTCATCCTACCCATGAGCAATCAATGGCTTTCCAATTGTTGAGATCCAGTTTTATTTGTTTGGAAAGTGTTTTGTAGTTGTTTTCGTACAATTGCTGTGTTTGTTTTGGTAGGTATATTCCTAGGTATTTTATATTGTCTAGGGTGATTTTAAATGGTGTTTCTCTTTCTACCTCTTGCTGCTTTAATGTGTTGGAAATGTATAGAAATGCTGATGATTTATGTGCATTTATTTTGTATCCTGTAACTTTGCTAAAGTTGTTGATTATTTCTATAAGCTTCTTAGTTGATTTTCTAGGATTTTTTAAGTAGACCATCATATCATCTGCAAAGAGTGATAGCTTAGTGTCCTCATTGCCTATTTTGATACCTTCAATTTGTTTTTCTTCTCTAATTGCTACTGGTAGTGTTTCTAGTACTGTGTTGAATAATAGAGGTGATAATGGTTTTTCCGGGTTAAGATGGCGGCAGAGTAAAAAGCAGCACTTAACTTCTCCTAACCTAAATATACAGGACTCCTCAAGGGGACATAAAAACAAATCCAGACAAATGGAGGGATGCCATAACAGGATGCAGGGTGGAAGGTACGTGGAATCGGGGCATTTCCGTGCTATAAAGGGGTGAAACAGTTCTCACTAAATCGCGGGCTGAGCAACCCCCCCTCCCCCAACACACACACACACACCACCTACAATGCCAAAGCCAGCTCAAAGAAATTTTGTAGTTGTTTTCATATAATTCCTGTTTTTTTTTTTTTTGGTAGATAGATTCCTAAGTATTTTATATTGTCTAGGGTAATTTTAAATCTTGTTTTGCTTTCTACCTCTTGCTGTTGTAATGTGTCGAAAATATATAGAAATGCTGATTAATTATGTGCATTTATTTTGTATCCACAACTTTGCTAAAGTTAATGATTATTTCTACAAGCTTTTTAGTTGATTCTCTAGGATTTTTTAAGTAGACCATCATATCATGTGCAAAGAGTTATAGTTTAGTCTCCTCCTTGCCTATTTTCATACCTTCAATTTCTTTTTCTTTTCTAATTGCTACTACTAGTGTTTCTAGTACAATGTTAAAAAAATAGAGGTGATAATGGGCATCCTTGTTTCACTCCTGATCTCATTGGAATGGCTTCTAATTTCTCCCCATTGCATATGATGCTTGTTGATGGGTTTAGGTATATACTGTTTATTATGTTTAGGAAAGGACCTTCTATTCCTATACTTTCGAGTGTTTTCAATAGGAATGGGTGCTGTATTTTGTCAAAGGCTTTTTTAGCATCGGATAATCATGTGATTTTTGTTTGTTAAATTGTTGATATGGTCAATGATGTGAATGGTTTTCCTAATGTTGAGCCATCCTTGCATTCTTGGTATAAATCCCACCTGATCATGGTGGATGATCCTCTTGATCACTTGCTGGAGTCTCTTTGCTAGTATTCTATTTAAGATTTTTGCATCTATGTTCATTAGGGGATTTGGTCTGTAGTTTTCTTTCTCTGTTTTTGATTTACTTGGCTTTGGAATCAGTACAATATTTGTGTCATAAAAGGAATTTGGTAGGACTTCTTCTTTGCTTATCATATCAAATAATTTGATTAGTATTGGGATTAGTTGTTCTTTGAATGTTTGATAGAATTCACTTGTGAATCCATCAGGCCCTGGCAATTTTTTCTTAGGGAGTTTTTTCATGGCATTTTCAATTTCTTTTTCTGATATGGAAATATTAGGTATTCTATTTCTTCTGCTGTTAATCTAGGCAATTTATATTTTTGTAAATATTCATCCATATCACCTAGATTGCTATATTTATTGCCATATAATTAGGGAAAATAGTTTATAATGATTGCCTTAATTTCCCCTTCATTACAGGTGAGGTCTCCCTTTTCATCTTTGATACTGTCAATTTGGTTTTCTTCTTTCCTTTTTTTTAATTAGATTGACCAGTACTTTGTCTATTTTTTCTGTTTTTTCAAAATACTGGCTTCTAGTCTTATTTATTAATTCAATAGTTCTTTTACTTTCGATTTTATTAATTTCTCCCTTGATTTTTAGTATTTTTAATTTAGTTTTCATTGGGCGATTTTTAATTTTCTCACTTTCTAATTTTTTTAAGTTGAATACTCAATTCATTAATCTACGCACTCCCTAATTTGTTAATATGTGCACTCAAGGATATAAATTTCCTCCTGAGTACTGCCTTAGCTGCATCCCACAGAGTTTGGTAGGATATCTCATCATTGTCATTCTTTTCAATGAAATTATTGATTGTTCCTATGATTTCTTCTTTGACTAATTGTTTTTGGAGAATCATATTATTTAATTTCCAATTAGTTTTTGATTTACCTGTCTAGGTGCCCTTACTAATTATGATTTTTATTGCATTATGATCTGAGAAGGTTACATTTATTATTTCTGCTCTTTTGCATTTGTTTAAAATGTTTCTATGCCCTATTACATGGTCAATCTTTGTGAATATACCATGTGCAGCTGAAAAGAATGTGTATTCCTTTTTATCCTATTCATTTTTCTCCAAATATCTATTAAATCTATTTTTTCTAGGATTTCATTCACCTCTCTTATCTCTTTCTTATTTATTTTTGGCTTGATTTATCTAGATCTGAAAGAGGAATATTTAGATCTCCCACTAGTATGATTTTACTATATATTTCCTTCATTAGCTTTGCCAGTTTCTCCTTCATGAATTTGGGTGCTATGCCACTTGGTGCATACATATTGAGCACTGTTATTTCCTCATTGCCCATACTGCCTGTTATCAGGATGTAATTACCTTCCCTGTCTTTTTAAATCATATCTATTTTTACTCTGGCTTTGTCAGAAACCAAGATCACTTCTCCTGTCTTCTTTTTCTCGTTTGAAGCCCAAAAGATTTTGCTCAAGCCCTTTACCTTAAACCTGTGTATGTCCACCCATCTCATATGTGTTTCTTGTAGACAACATATGGTAGGATTTTGATTTCTTATCCACTCTGCTATTTGCTTCTGTTTTATGAGCGAGTTCATCCCATTCACATTCAGAGTTATAATTATCAGTTGTGAATTCGCCAACATTTTGATATCCTCTTCTAATTCTACCCCTTCTTCTTATACTATTTCATTTTAAATCAGTGGTTTGCTTTAAGCCAGTAACCGTTGTCCCCTCCCTTGATTTACTTCCCTTTCTACCCCCTCCCTTATTATTCCCCTTTTTTATTTTAAAGGCCTAATGAATTCCCTCTCCTTCTCCTCCCCTCCCTTTTTTGACCTTCCTACTACCCTGCTCCCCTTGGTTTATCCCTCCTGACTTTCTCAGTAGTGTTAGATAGAGTGCTATATCCCAATGGATATAGCTACTCTTTCCTCTCAGGGTTAATTACACTGAGGGTAAGGTTTAAATATTACTTCTTAATGCTCTCTTCCTCTCCTTCTTATAATAGTATTCATCCCCTCCCCTTCTAATGCCTTCTTTGTGTGTAGTAGAATATCCTATTTTTCTTATTCATTCAGGTTTCTCTTGGTGTCCTCTACTATTCACCCCCCTCTTTACCACCTCCATATGATCTCAGACCATTTAGTACTCCAACCTCTCTTTATGAATAATTCTTCTAATTACTATAATAGTGAATACTATAATAGTGAATAGAATTCACAACAGAGAATTACACATAATGTTTCTGCACATAGGAATACAAATAATTAGATTTATTGAAGCCCTTAAAGAGGCAAATTTAAAAAATATGAGTTTTCTTTCTTTCCCCTCTGTTTCTTATTTACCTTTTCATGTTTCTCTTGATTTTTCTGGTTGGATATTGAACTTTCCATTTAGTCCTGGGCTTTTCTGTGCAAATGCTTGAAAATCTTCTATCTTGTTGAATTCCCAAACTTTCCCCTGGAAGTATATAGTTAGTTTTGATGGGTAGGTGATCAGTGGTTGAAGACCCAGTTCTCTTGCCTTTCTGAATATCATATTCCAAGTCTTGCAGTCTTTTAGTGTGGAGGCTGCCAGATCCTGTGTAATCCTGACTGGTGCTCCTTGATATTTGAATTATCTCTTTCTGGCTTCTTGTAAATTTTTTTCTTTTACTTGGAAGCTCTTGAATTTGGCTATTATATTCCTTGGGATTGTCTTTCCAGGTTCTAGTGTAGAGGGTGATCTATGGATCCTTTCAATGTCTATATTGCCCTCTTGTAGAATTTCAGGGCAATTTTGCTGAATAATTTCTTTTAGTATGGAGTCCAAATTTCTACTAATTTCTGCTTTTTCTGGGAGACCAATGATTCTCAAATTGTCTCTTCTAGAATTGTTTTCTTGATCTGTCAATTTCTCATTGAGATATTTCATGTTTCCTTCTATTTTATAAGTCTTTTGACTTTGCTTTATTTGTTCTTGATGTCTTGAGAGATCATTAGCTTCTAATTGCTCAATTCTAGCCATTAGAGACTCTTTTTCCTTTTCAATGTGGTCATTTCTGGTCTTCAATTAACTTGCTTCACTTTCCAATTGCTAAATTCTGCCTTTTAAAGTTTTATTTTCTTGACTCATTTTGGTTTCTAATTTGCTTACCATTTCATTTGATTTTGGGGCATCTTTCTCCAATTAAGAGTTTCTGTCTTATAACCTGTTAATTTCCTTTTGATTTATTTCCCACTTCTCTCACCAAATCTCTTCTATCTTTCTCATTATCTCAGATTTGAACTCTTCAAGAGCTTGTGACTAGTTTTCATTATTTTGGGAAGGTTTGGATATGATTATTTGTTTGTTCTCCTTTGCTTTTTGCCCTGTTGTCTGGATTTTCTCTGTGTAAAAGTTTTTGAGTGTTAAAGATTTCTTCTTGTTAGTCTTTCTCTTTTGGGGTTCTTGTGGATGGCTTGTCATTGTGAGCCGTGTGCCCTCTCGGATTTATCCTCACACCCAGGGTCTGTTTGCACTCTTTAGGCTACTGAGGTCTCAGGTCTAGTTGTTCTCAGAGTCAAGCCTCCTGGTGGTCCCCTTGCTTGTTCCTCTGCCCGAAGCTCCTTTAACAGTCTCAGGGCACTGCTTCCACAGTCATGCACCCCTGTGCACTGGGTCCTCACCCAAGGTCCCTGACTGCGCTCAGTATCTGCATCCAAGCCTGAGCTCAAGGTCTGTGTTCAAAGTCCGAGCACGTTCTTTAGTCTCTTGGGGTCTTAAGTCTTGCTGCTCTCAGGAGTAGGTCCTGGTGGTCCCAGATAGTTACCAAGGACTTAATGGATGCCCCAAACTTGCTCCAGCTCTTGTGTGCTGGCTTTGACCCTTTAGATGGTATGTGGGGAGTGAGTGTGTTGCTCAGCTCGTGTTTTAGTGAGAGCTATTTCACCCCCTTATAGCATGGAAATGCCCTGATCCCAAGTACCTTCAATGCTGCGCCCTTTGTGGGGTCCCTTCATTCATCTGGATTTGCTTTCATGTCCTCTTGTGAAGTCCTATATGTGTGGGTTAGGAGAGATTAAGCAGCTGCTTTTTACTCTGCCACCATCTTAACCTGAAAGTCTCAATGATGCTCATTCTTAAGGAGAAGCTCTGAAGCATTTTGAGTAATGTTTTATTTGAAGAAGATTAAAACCCATCTGTGACCTATAAGATATCTTAGGAGCCTGAAACTTGGACAGATTAGATAACTTGCCTGTTGGAGGCTGGATTTGAAACCAAGTATTTCTGACTTCAGGCCTCCAGATTATTATACTACACCAAGCTGGCATATGTAAATGTAGCAGATAAAATAATGAAATTGGAGACAAGAAGGCTGTTTGTTTCAAAAGAACTTCTTTCTTTTTTTAAAAAATATTTTCCCATGTTTACTTGGTTCATTTTCTTCCCCTCCTGTCTTTCCTCCCGTCTTCTGGAACCAATAAGTACTGGGTTATACAAATTTTATCACATATCTATTTCTATATTATTGATTTTTGCAAAAGAGAAATCTTTCAAAACCAAAACCCCAAATCATATACCCATATAAACAAATAATAAGTCATTTGTTTTTCTCCTGTGTTTCTATTCCCACAGTTCTTTCTCTTGATGTGGATAGCTTTCTTTCTCTTAAGTTCCTTGGGATTGTTTTGTATTAGCAAAGTCCATTACATTGTATTGTTCCACAATGTTTCACTTCCGTGAATAATGTTCTCTTGGTACTGCTCATTTCAGTTTGCATCAATTCCTGGAGGTTCTTCCAGTTCATATAGAAATCTTTCAGTTCATCATTTCTTACAGCATAGTAGTATTCCATCACCATCATATACCACAATTTATTTAGCCATTCCTCAATCTAGGGATACCCTCTCATTTTCCAATTTTTTGCCACCATAAAGAGCCCAGGTATGAATGTTTTTGTACGAACAATTTTCATTATCTCTTAGGGAACAAACCTAGTAGTGGTATTACTGGACTAAAGGGTTCGCATTCTTTTAAATCCCTTTGGGCGTAATTCCAAATTACCAAGAAGGCTGTTTGAGTCCTGCTTTATATGTTGACTGTGTCATCTTGAACATATCAATAAATCTCTCAACTTCGTTTTCCTCATCTGTAAAAATGGAACAAAAAGAGCACCTATCTTATAATGTGGTGAGAATCCAAGGAAAGTGTTCTGTAAACCCTGAAGAGCTCTTATTATTCTAACTCTAGCAGTCTTCCTTATGATCTATATTAAGAAGAACTAAAAAAGTCAAGAAAATGGTAAACACTTTATATTCCAAAATTTTGCTCTTCTATGTGATCCTTGCTGATTGAATGAATATAAGACAACAGAGCTGAGTTGAACACTGAGAGTGGTCACACTGTTTAAACTTCTTTGGTTTCTGAGATCAGCCTCAGTGACAAGAGTGCAGCTGGAAGCTTTCCAAGAGTTTATGATATGATTATTATGGAACTGAGGACCTAACACGGTCCTATTTCAGAATGTCTCATTGAGAAGTTAAAATTCCATTTCATTTTGCTCATTTTGAGGCTAGAGGATATGAGCTTTTCCTTCCTCTTCCTAGGCTGCCCCAGGCCCATTTCAACATGGTTTTCTTGACCAAACCAAAAAAAAAACCCCAAAACAAAACACCACAAAAACATAAAAACAAAACCAAACTACTGACACAAGAGGGAATGTTAGTAGCAGTCCTATTATTGTTCAGATGACATTCACACTTTACTTGTTCTTGCCTGCTAACTAACTCCTGATGCCAGGAGGAATAGCTTTCTAGTCTCCTGTGTTTTATCTGAAGCTAAACCTTGAAAGCCCAATGGCAACAAACCAAAAAGACAAGCTTTGTTTAAGGGAAGAGTACCTGATGTTAAAGACTCAGACCAGAGGGTTTGCTTCGCAGGGAATATATTATTGTCCTTCTTTTCCTGCAATTTGGATAATAGGATTGCCATGTTCACTGTTTAATAAACTCTGGCTCACCAAGAGCCTGCATTACATTGAAGAGAGTATATTTCTTTCCAGATGAGTTGTTTAGAGGCAGTGCTATTAATAAAGCTGTGTATAACAGCTGCCTTTATTTATTCATAAATACGACACAAACATCTTACTTGTCAAAAGGAGAGGATTTTCTTTTACTATAAAAAGATAATTAATTCAGGCTGGATAAACTTAATGGCGCATTTACCATCTGGGCAAAGCAAACAAAACACCAGAATAGAATTGTGTGAAGACAGAATAATCAAAATATGGAATAAAATTCCATGCTTAAGCTGGATGTTGATCTCCTGAGCAACAAATAATTTTCCACCCCGAGTACTTTGCACATGTTGGTTTGAAAGGAGAAACACAACACAGAGTAATACAGCAGCTGAATTGAGGAGCAGAGTGGATCGACTTGTGCTTTAAATGGACAGGCATGACAAGTGTGGGACCTGCTCTACTAGCTCAGCAGTGGAATTTCCTTGATTCTCATGAGAAATATTTTGCAGGTATAAATAGCCCTGAGATGCAGCAATCACTGAATCATAGAGAATACTTGTTTTGGAAAACGAACAGGTTATTGATGACCAAAATCTTCACCTTTTTTGCTTCTAATAGTCAAAGCAGAACTCATCTTCTCCCCC
>NC_058135.1:131463158-131561567 GCF_016433145.1 Gracilinanus agilis
CCCCCGCCACTACCCCATAGACTTTCCTTTTTCTAAAGATCAGTCTTTCTAAAGAAGGGAGCCACCATTCTTCTAGTCACTCAAGTCAACTACTTTAAAGTTATCCTTGACTCCCTTCAACCTTCCCCCATGTATGCAATTGAATCTTCTTGTTTCTTTCTTCACTACATCTTTCCCAGATGTCCCTTTCTCTTTAAATTATAGTCACCACTCTAGATTCTTACTACTTCTTGCCTGGATGAATACAATGGCCAGCTAATTGTCCTCCCTACTTCAAGTACTTCAACTCTCTACTTCTATTCTACAATTACTACTTTGCTCTCTACTCCAATCCATCCTCCATACAATTGCCAAAATGTTTTCCCTTTTGATCATGCCACTATCCTGCTAAGTAAACTCCAATGGTTCCCTATTGCCCCTAGGAGTAAGTACAAACTCCTCTGTTTGGCCTTTAAAGCCCTTTACCAGTTGGCCCCAACTTACTTCTCAGAGCTATAGAGAGTATATATTATTCGGTAATCCTCCCCTTCTTAGACTCTACAGTAACCAAACTAGCCTTCTTCCTTTTCCTGAGGATTGATCATTCATTTCCCATCACCATGGCTTTGCACAAGCTGCTTCCCAGGTGTCTCCTGTGTTTAAACTCAGTTCAACTTTACATGAAGCATTTCTTGTCTACCCTCAACTGTAAGTATCCTTCCCCCCTATCTCTCCCTCTGTTTCTGTCTGTCTGTCTGTCTGTCTGTCTGTCTGTGTCTCTCTCTCTCTCCCCCCCTCCCCTTTCTTCCTCTAACCTCCATTTACCATATTATTGGAGAAACAGGTCCAATAGGAAGCCAACATATCCAATCTTGAGCAGTGAGGGTAAACATAGCATCATTGATTTCTTCTTGGAAAGAACCTTAGAGGCCAACAAGTTCAATTTCTTCATTTTAAAAATGAGGAAAATGAGACTAAAGGTAAATGATCAACCCAGGCTAGCCCATTTAGTGTCTGAGGCAGCATTTAATTTTAGGTCTTCTTGGCTCCAGGTTCAGGTTCCTCTACTGTGCCACCTGATTGCTGAAGTGAAAGAAAAGAAGCTTTTCTCAGAAAAGAAGAGATTACAGTTCTGACTTTGATCTCTCAACTCCTGTCTGGGAAGGCTTCTAACATCCCCATTGCAGATAATATTTGCTGATGGTTTTAAATAATTCCTATACTTTCTAGTGTTTTAATAGGAATAGGTATTGTATTTTGTCAAAGGCTTTTTCTGCTTCTATTGAGATAATCATGTGATTTCTGTTGGTTTGGTTATTGATATGGTCAATTATGTGGATGGTTTTCCTAATGTTAAACCAGCCTTGCATTCCTGGTATAAATCCCACCTGGCCATAGTGAATAATCCTTGTAATGATTGCTTTAATCTCTTTGCTAGTATTTTACTTAAAATTTTTGCATCTATATTCATTAAGGAGATTGAGCTGTACTTTTCTTTCTGGCTTTGGTATTTCTGGCTTAGGAATCAGTACCATATTTGTGTCACAAAAAGAATTTGGTAAGACTCCTTTGCTTCTTTTGACGAATAATTTGTGTAGTATTGGGATTAGTTGTTCTTTAAATGTTTGATAGAATTCACTTGTGAATCCATATAGCCCTGGGGATTTTTTCCTTGGGGAGTTCTTTGATGACTTGTTCAATTTCTATTTCTGAGATGGGATTATTTAAGTATTCTATTTCCTCCTTTGTTAATCTATGCATTTTATATTTTTGTAAATATTCACCCATTTCACCTAGATTGTCATATTTATTTCCTCATATTAGGGGGAAATAGTTCTTAATTATTGTCTTAATTTCCGCTCCATGAGAGGTCTCACTTCCTGTCTGGAAGGTGAGAAATCCCAGGACTAAAAACCTGAGAGTACAGAAAAAGAAGGATGTCTGTCTCTTACGCATCTGGATGGTGTGACCACATGGCAGCATCTGACTTTGTACTTTTTCCCTGGTCATTGATAAATAAATATCCTGAGGTAAATGTGTCTAGGCAGCACAATGCAGATTGCAGGGCACTGGCTGATTCGTAAGATTCAGCAACAAACTGACCCAAATAGCAAAGATAACATGCCCTTCAGGAAACTAGCCCAAAGGAGGGAGTCATTTATCGCTGACACCAAGTCTAGCATCAAACTTCCTAAGGATATCAAAAGGGGAGAAAAATACTTCTAGGATTAGAAGATGGGAAGTACCCCTGTGTGTTGACTAGATGTGTGCTTCTACACCAGTGAACTTCAAATATGAGCCTGATACCCCAGGAAACTTACATGCAAGGTGAGAGTGTGTTCCTGATTTGGAAGGGGAGGGAATATTTTGTGCCAGATCTTCTTGATATAACATCTTAATAAATATATTTCATAAAAATATTTTTGCAGACTATCAATAATAAGTGCTCTAATAGAGGCTTCTGAGTGACAGTTCTAGAAACTCATTCCCTCAGAGCTATTACTAGGAGAGTTGGAGGAAGAAGGAAGAGAGACAGACAGAGACAGAGAAGGAGAGAGAGAGTGACAGGGACAGAGGAGAGAGGGAGAGAAACAGACAGACAGAGACAGACAGACAAACAGAGAGGGACAGAGAGCAAGAGCGATCTCCCCAACTCCTCTCAAGAGGAGAATGGGAGAAGAAGCTATCCTTTGGAACCCACCCCACTTATGAAAGCAATTGCAGATTGGGGAAGCAGTACTGTCATGTTAGGTCATAAAGCAATCCATTTTATTTTAGAATTTTCTAATTACTTGAAAATACTTACTGTTGAAGTCAAACCTGTCACTTGTAACTGGTGTCAAGCAGAACAAGTCTAAATCCTCATCCTTTTGGGTAGGATTTTACATATTGTAAGTCAGCTATTGTGTCTCTGCCCTGCCTCACCCAAATCTGCTCTTCTCCACACTCAGCCATCTCCCAATCCCTTCAGCACTGAGTGCTTGTTGAGTCATTGATGGCTTGATTCAACCAATCTTAATAAAGCATGCACTTTCATCCCCCAATCATTCAAGACACCCCACCCTAGACATATTCTAGTTTGTTAATGTGTCTCCTAAAATGCTGTGCCCAAAAATATGCACATGCTCCAGATGTGGTCTGAGCATTTCAGAATACAGTAGAACTAGTAGCCACCTCCCTCTGGGCTGCTAACACAGCTTAAGATCACATTAGCATATTTGGTTGCCAAATCTAATTGTTGACTCATAATGAGCCACATTGTGGGCAAATAAAAGCCCCATTAAAAAATACAAATTGGTTTGCTGGCTCATGCCTCTGCTATTTTGTACAGTTGTGTTTCTGAAACTATGGTAACGATCTGACCTCCAGGCTCTATTCCCTCTTCACTATTCCAAAATTATTATTGCTTTCTTAAGTTATCCTTCCAAAGATCCTCACAGTTCCATATCACTCTTGATATATCACATAACTGACTTATAGTTCCAAAGCCTATCCTGTCAGATTGAATTTTTTAAATAGATAGCTGATATTTCTTTAGAGCTTGACATTTGCAGAGCTTTATTGATAATATTAGTTAATTTGACAGTCAAAATAACTTAGGTAGGTCCAGTGGAAGTATAATCCTACTTCTACATATTTGTGGAAGTGTTGTGTTCTTTGTGTGCTCACTGACTAAAATCTCAACTCTTCATAAATACTGAAGATGGTGTTAACAAGTAGATACTGATCACCTACTTCACGCCAGCCCTACAGATGTGTCTTATATGTGGACTAAACACTGAATTCAATGGTAAAAAATCTGGGTTTAAATTTCACCTCTGCTAGTGAATACTTGTGTAACCTTAGGCAAGTAATTTCACATTTCATAATCCATTTCCTCATCTGTAAAATGGGAGGGCTGGGCAGGATGATTTTCAAAATCCTTTCCAGATGAGGTTCTATGATGCTGGTTAATTCTTTGAAAGAGGTACTGTACATGATTCTCTGAGGGCTTGCCTAATACTCCCAGTAGAAAGTAAAGTCCTTGAAAGTCAAGACTGGCTTTTTGATTTTGTCTTTGTCACCTGAATACCTAGCAAAGGGCCTGGCATATCATAGATATTTAATATTTCTTTGATATCATAGGTTCAAAGAATCATTGATTTAGAATTGCTCAGGGATTTTAAGATCACTAAGTCCAACCACTACCACTTCATTTTACAGATAAAGGAACCTAAGTTTAAAGAGGATAGGTGACTTCCCTAGGGTCATAGATCTAATAAGTATTTTCCCAAATCCAGGATCTGAACTATGCTTTGATATGAATGCAATGTAAGGTGGGAAAGTGGGTAGCTTGATGGACCTAGGGTTAGGAAGACCAATGTTTAAACAAAGCCAATGACAAACTGGCTGTATGACCCTAGGCAAGTCACTTGACCTATCAGTTTTCCCATCTGTAAAATAGAAAAATAATAGCACCTACTTCCCAACTTGTTTTGAGGATCAAAGCAGGCAACATTTTTGAAGCATTTAATGTAGCACCAGCATATAGTAAATATTGAACAAATATTTGTTTCTATCCTTCACTCTACTCTCCTTAATTAAATATCTCTATTAGTAAGTTACCTTTACTCCTTTTATAAATTCTTTTTTAAAAATTTTATCTCCAAATTCTTTCCCTGCTCCCTTTCCCTCCCCTTTCCCTGCCTATTGAGAAAACAAGAAAAAACAAAACCAATTACAACTATGGATAATCAAAATAAATTACTGCATTAGCTATTTAAAAAAAAAAAAGGCTTCCTGAATTCATCACCTTCATATCTGGAGTGAAGAGCATGTTACGTGATGAGATCTCTAAAATTGTAGTTAGTCATTTTGTAGATCAGAATTTCTAAGTCCTTTAAATTTTCTTTCTTTTACAGTATTGTTGTTATAGTACACATTATTCTGCTCATTTCACTTAGCATTTGCTCAAAAATGTTTTCCCAGGTTTCTCTGAAATCATTCCCTTAGTCATTTCTTTTTTTAAAAAATAAATTTATTTATTTCAGCATACATTATCTTTTCTTTCCTCTATTAATTCCCCTCATTGAGAATTACTCATTGAGAGAGCAAACAATATGACATTAATAAAATCCATGAAGTCATACAAAGTATATTTCCATATTAGTCATGTTGAGAAAAGACTTTTTTTTTAAGTTTAAAAAGCATGCTTCATTTGCTCAGATTTCATCAATTCTCTCTCTGGAGGTGGGTAGCATTTTTCATCATGGGTCCTTTGGAATTATTTTCATTACTGGTTTGATCAGAGTAGTTAAGTTTTTCACCTTTTTTCACCACTATAATAGTGCTCTTACTTTGTACAATGTTCTCCTGATTCTGCACACTTCACTTTGAATCAGTTCATATAAATCTTCTGAGGTTTTTCTGAAACTTTTCTGCTTGTTATTTCTCTAACACAATAAGATTCCAAAGTATTCGTATGTACTACCTTGTTCAGCCATTCCCCTACTAAACCTCCCTTGGGTTCCACTTCTTTGACACCACAAAAAGTGTCACTAAAAATATTTTTCCACAAATGGATTATTTTTATTTTCTTTAATCTCCTCAAAGTATAAACCAAGTAGAAGTATTGTAGAGTCAAAGGGTATGCACCATTTACTTGCTTTAGGGGCATAGGTAATTAGCTGTTTCATTAGATAGATTCCTAGACCTGGAGTAAGGAAGACATGAGTTCAAATCTGACCTTACTTATTAGCTATGTGGTCCTTGGTTTCAGTCATTATAAGTCATGTTGGACCCAATTTGGGTTTTTCTTGCCAAAGATACAGGAGTGGTTTGTCATTTCCTTCTCCAGCTCATTTGACAGATGAGGAAACTAAGGCAAACAGAATTAAATGATTTGCCCAGGATCACATATCTACTAAGTCTCTGAGACTGGATTTGAATGCAGGAAAATGTGTCTTCCTGATCCCAGGTCTAACACTATACCACCTAGCTGCCCCATCACAATTTACTCAACTTTTTTTTTTTGCTTCAGTTTCTTCATCTCTAAAGTGGGGGTAATAATAGCACCTACCTCAGGGATTTTGTGAAGATTAAATGAAACAATATTTTAAAAAGATTTAGCATGAGGACTGGTACATAATAGGTGCTATACAAATGCCACTTTTGTAATTATTATCAGTTCCAACTTATTTTCCCAAATGCTTAGATCAACTCACATCTCCATTAATGTGTAAATCTTCCTCTTTCCCAATAGCCTCTAAAGTATCTGTCATTTTTCTTTTTTGCCAACTTAGTTAATCTAACAGACATGAGGGGGTACCTTAGAGTTGTTTTAATTTACATTTCTCTATTAGTGATTTAAAGCATTTTTTATGTGACTCCAATTAGCCTGTATTTCTTCTTCTGAAAACTGCCTATTCATGACTATTTGTCAAGACTAAGATAACTTTAGAAATCTTGCATGAATTTTTGATATGGGGTGTCACAACCAGATAGAATAAGTTGATACAGTGTTTGACTTAGAAAAACAAAGAACTGAGTTCAAATCCTACCCCAGATACTTATTCTATAACTATAGATAAGTCACTTAACCTTCCCCAGGCTTAGTTTCCACATTTGTAAAATGAGGATAAAAATAGACCCTACCCTACAGGACAATTGTGAGAATCAAATGATATAAAATGAATCAAATAATATATAAAGTGCTTTGCAGACTTTAAAGTGCTATGGAAAAGTTAGCTATTATTTTTTAAACTTAGCATTTTTCCAATTGCACATAAAAACAATTTTTAATTGTTTTTAAAAAATTTTGAGTTTCAAATTCTTACTCCCCAAGACAGCAAGCAATTTGATACAGGTTGTACATGTGCATTCATGCAAAATATATTTCCCTATTAGTCATGTTGCAAAAGAAAATAGATTCCCCCCTCAAAAAAAAACAAAAAAAGAAAAATAAGGTTTAAAACAATATGCTTCAGTCTGCATTGAGTCTCCATCATTTTTTTCTCTGGATGTGTATAGCATTTTTCATCTTAAGTCCTTAAGAATTATCTTAGTTTATTGTATTGCTAAAAATAACTAAGTCATTCAGAGTTGATCATTGTGCAATATTGTGTTGCTATTGTGTACAATGTTCTGGTCTTGTTTGCTTCATTTTGTATCAGTTCACATGTTTCCAGGTTTTTTTGAAAGCATCCTGTTCATCATTTCTTATGGCACTATAGTATTTTATCATAATCATATACCACAACTTGTTCAGCCATTCCCCAATTGAAAGGTATCCCTTCAATTTCTAATTCTTTGCCATCACAAAAAGAGCTGCTATAAATACTTTTTATACATATAGGTCCTTTTCCTTCTCAAAAAATGTATTTGGGATGCAGACCTAGTAAAGGTATTGCTAAATCAAAAGGTAAGCACAATTTTATAGTCTTTTGGCCATAATTCTATATTGTTCTTCAGGATGGTTGGAACAAAGGGGGCAGTTATGTGGCTCAGTGGATTGAGGGCCAGGTCTGGAGACAGGAGGTCTTCAGTTCAAATATGGCCTCAGACATTTCCTAGCTGTGTGATCCTGGGTAAGTCATTTACCCCCATTGTCTAGCCCTTACCAGGGCTTCTGCTTTAGAACCAATACAAAGTATGATTTTGAGACTGAAGGTAAGGGTTTATTAAATTTTTTTAAAACAGAATGGCTGGGTCAGTTCAGAACTCTACCAACAGTGTATTCATATCCCAATTTTCCAACTCTCCTTCCAACATTTGTCATTTCCTTTTTCTTTTTTTTTAAACCCTTCTGTGTAAGGCAGAAAAGTAGAAAGGACTAGGAAATTGAGGGTAAGTGACTTGCCCAAGGTCACTCAGTAAGGAATTATCTAAGGTCAGAGTTGAGTCCAAAAGATTTCAGGCCTGGTGCCCTTTCTACTGTGCTACTTATCTGCCTCTCCTTTTCTTTTTCCATCATATTAATCAATCTAATAGATATGAAGTTCTTCAGAGTTGCTTTAATTTGCATTTCTATAATCATTAGTGATTTAGAGTATTTTTTCCATTGGCTATATATAGTTTTTAATTTTTTCATCTGAAAAATCCCTGTTCATATCATTTGATCATTTATCAATTGAGTAGTGACTTGTATTCTCATAAATTTACTCTTTTCTATATATTTGAGTAATGAGTTCTTTATCAAACTTTAAAATTTGTTTCCCAGTTTTCTGCTCTGCTTCTAATCCTGACCATTTTGGTTTTCTTTGTGCATATTTTTTTTTAAATTAATGTACTCAAAATTATTCATTTTTATATCCCATAATTCTATCTCATTTGGCCACAAATTCTTCCCTTATCCATAGATATGGCAGATAAACTATTCCATACTCCCCTAATTTGTTCATGTTTATCACCTTTTGTCTCTAAATCATATAATCTATTTTGCTATCTGCTTCCGTTTTATGAGTGAATTTATCTCATTGATATTCACAGTCATGATTACTGGTTGCATATTTCCCTCCATTCCACTTTCACCCCTGTCTATCCTTTTTGTCTCTTTTCACCATGTCCCTCCTTAAAAGTTTTTTGATTCTGACTCCATCTATCCCAATGTGTCCTCCCTTCTACTAGATTCCTTGCTTCTACTATTACCCTCTCCTCCTACTTTCCTATATGGTAAGATACATTTCCATACTCAAATAAGTTTGCATGTTATTCCTCCTTTGAACCAATTCCAATGAGAGTAAAATTTAAGCACTGCCCACACCAAACCATTTTGCCCTACATCACAGAAGCTCTTTTGTACTTCTTTCATCTTCGATAATTTACCCCATTCTTTCTCTGCCTTCCATATTCTTCCAGTGCATCTATCTTTCCAAGCCTTTGTTTTTTTAAATCATCCCATCATAGTCAACTCACAGCTATACCTTCTGCCTATGAACTCTTATTAACTAGCTTAATAATGATAAAGTTTAGGAGTTGCAAATATCATCTTTCCATGTAGAAATATAAAAGTTTGACTTATTGAACCCCTTATGATTTCTCTTTTTTTTTTACCTATTTATACTTCTCTTGAGTATTGTATTTGAAAATCAAATGTTCTTTTCAGTTCTGATCTTTTCATCAGGAACATTTGAAAATTCTCAATTTCATTAAATGTACAATTTTCACCCAAGTTATCATACTCACTATTGCTGGGTAGGTGATTCTTAGTTGAAATCCTAACTTCTTTGCCATCTGGAATATCATATTTCAAGTCCTCCGATCCTTTAATGTAGAAGCTGCTAAGACTTTTGTTATCTGTACTGTGGCTCAGTATTTGAATTAGTTCTTTCTGCTTGCTTGCAATATTTTCTCTTTGATCAGGGAGCTCTGGAATTTGGATATAATATCCCTATTAGTTTTCATTTTGGGAACTCTTCCAGGTGGTGATTGGTATATTCTTTTAATTTCTATTTTGCACTTTGGTTCTAGAATATCAGAGTAGTATTTCTTGAAATATGATATCTGGCAAAAAATTTGAAATTGAAGAGATGCCCATCAATTGGAGAATAGTTAAACAAATTGTGGTGTATTATTATGATGGAATATCACTGCACCATAAGAAATAATGATCTGATTAAAAAAAAACTTGAAAAACTACCCAAGATGAGTAGAACCAAGAGAAAATCATGTATAGAATTAATACTGGAAGAATAAATTTTCCATGTTAAAATTGAAAAAATGAACTGAAAGGTGAAAACATGAAAACTTAATTTGTATGAACATGTCTTTCTCCTGGATACATTTTATGATGTGGGTAGGGCCTGGGATGCTTGTAGGTAAATTCTATTGATATATTAATTGATTTTTTTAAAAATTTAAGAAGAAATATGAAGTTTAGGCTCTCTTTTTAATAATGCTTTTCACCTAGTTCAGTGATTCTTATATTTCACATTTCCTTCCATTGTTTTCAATCTTTTGATTTTGTATTATTGCTTCTTGATGTCTCATGGTATCATCAACTTCCACTTACCCAATTCTAATTTTTTTAAGAAATTATTTTCTTCAATGAGTTTTTGTGCCTCCTTTTCCATTTGGCCAATTCTACTTTTTAAGAAGCTCTCTTCATTTAATTTTTGTACACCTTTTTTTTTTAATTTGGTCTATTCTGTTTTTTAAGGTGTTCTCTTCAGTATTTTCTCATTCCTCCTTTATCAAACTGTTGGCTCTTTTTTCATTATTTTCTGGCATCACATTCATTTCTTTACCAATTTTTCTTCTACCTCTCTTATTGGATCTTCATAATCTTTTTTAAGTTCTTCTGGTTATTCTTTTTTGGCTTGACTGAAATTCATAAATTTTTTTCAGTCTTTGGATGTACCAGTTTTGACATTTTTATCTTCTGAGTTTGTGTTTTAATCTTCCCTGTCCTCTTAGTATGGTCAGGGTTGTTGTTGTTGTTGTTGTTGTTGTTGTTGTTGTTGACTTATTTTTCCAAACTATTCCTTGAATTTTAACTTTAGGTTCAAGTTGGGTTTTGCTCCCAGATGAATGGGAAGAAACTTTAGGTTCTTTGTGTTGCTGTTTTCAGAGCTAGTTCTGGAAATGTGCAATTTTTCAATTTTTCCAAGATGATATGATCTGAGGAGAGGTGTGGTCACTGTTCTCATCATCTGTACTCTGGTATTTAAAAGACCACAAGCATTATCCTCTGCTGTAAGAACTGTGTCCAGGTGCCCCCTCCTCCTAATGCACCTTCTCAACCCAGAACTACACATGAGCAATCAATAGAGTCCTGCTCCCAGTAGCAGAAAAGGGTCTCCTCTAATCTGATCAGCTTTCTGATGCCATTATTCTCGGTGGGCCAAGAGCTCCAGAAGCTGCTTCTATCTGTTCAGTTGCTGCCAAATCCTGCTGCTGGTTTTCTAGGACTCAGACTGTACTGGACTGTGTTCTACTCTGAGACCTTTCTAAGTGATCTTTGTTATCTTGTGATTGAAATTTATTTCAATGCATCATTTTATTGCTTCCGCCACTTCAGAATTGGTTAAGATAATGCCTCACATTGTTTGGAGGAGAATTTGGGAGTGTTCAAGTGAGCCCCTCTCTTGCTCCATATTCTTGGCTCTGCCTGAGCTATTATTATTATTAACAACAACAACAATAATAATTTTTAAGATATGTTAACAATAACAAATAATAAAATCACTGGGCTTACTAATCTTACACTGGTTCTTTGAGGTATTACCAGAGACAACCATTTCCAGACAGCTCTTTGTCCTTATCTGTTTTCAGGAAGAATAAGGTTTCCCATCAGTACACTCAGCACTCCCACCCCAAAATAAAGACTTATCAACAGTTAACAGCTGAGGCCATTGCCTTATTCATATAAAGTCCACTATCCTGATACTGTGGATATAGACATTGATGCTTTATTGATATTTTGTGTAGAATGCTCCCAATTTGAGATGGAAGACAAATATATTACTCTGAGATGATGCTAATGATAACTGACATTTATATGGTGCTTTACATTTTGAACAGTAGTTTGCATACATTGCCATTTATTATCTCCATTTTAAAGATGTGAAAACTTGGGCTTCAGAGGAGCCATGACTCATCCATAGTCGCACAGCTAATACATGTCAAAGACGAGGTATGACCGAAGGCCTTCTTAACTCCAGGTCTTACATTCTATCAGTTTATGCTGTCCCTTGAGAAAGATAGATTGAAGCAAGTCTAAATGCATAAAATAAATACTGTATCTGTGTGTGCATAAGTGTGTGTGTAAGTTGCATATGAAAATCTACATCCAAGGTGTGTTTTTTTTCCTAAGAGAGAACACATAAGTAATTTATTGTCATTAAAAAAGAGAGAGAGAAACAAAGTAATATACAAACTTATGCCTCATAATTCCTGAATTAAGCTTAAGTATTTAACATTAAAAGATTGCATAGTAAAAAGAAGAGGGCATTGGACTTAGAGACAAAATGTCCAAATCCCGCCCCCTAGATGCTTAAGATTATTGTCTTTTAGTCTTTTTTTTTAACCATGTCCAACTCTTCATAACCCCATTTGGGGCTTTTTTTTTGGCAAAGATCCTGGAGTGGTTGCCATTTCTTTTGTCAACTCATTTTATAGATGAAGAGACTAAGTCAAAGTGGGCTAAGTAACTTACCCAGAGTCATACTGCTATTAAGTATCTGAGGTCAGACTTGAACTCAAAAACGTGAGTGTTCCTAACTTTAGGCCCAGCATTCTATCCTCTGTACCACTTAGTGGCCCCTCGGATCATAAACCTAGAATCTATAGGTACTTTAGAGACCACCTAGTTTAATCCTTTCAACTCCAGCCCCTCCACTCCACTCCTCTCCTGCTTATTTTATAATCAAGGAAACTGAGTTCATGGTCAGGTTAGGTGTCTTGCCCAAAGTCCAATAAGTTATGTCACAGGTAGAATTTGAACTTAGGTTCTCTGATCCCAGAACCAGCATTTCTTTCTGCTATTCCAAAATACCTTCATGTCTTTGTGAGTATTGGCGCCCAAGAATCTTCATCTGTGAAGTAAGGGAATTAGAGTCAATGTCCTCTTCAGTTCTAAACTTAATGATCCTATGAAGTGTGAAAGTCTCTTAAATAAAAGAGTATTTACACATATGTGAATGCATTATCATATCTATGCACGTGTATATATTTATCTGCATAATTATACACATACATATGCATGTAAATATATATACACCTGTATATTTATACATGCAAGTGTATAAATTTGTATATATATATGTATATATGTATATATATATGTGTGTGTGTGTGTATACAAGTATAGTGTAGAGTGTGTATATGTGGAGGTCTTTCTGCTGCCAATGCTACAACTTGGCCCTTAACAGTGGTGCATAAATGCTATGCACTGTTAGCACTATCAAAGTTTTGCCAGTAAGATCATTGTCAGTCCTCCCTAGATCTATTTTTCCCCATTGCAGGCCTACTACTATCTGGTGCTGAGAGCACTATAGTCCATATTTCTTTCAGGCCATGATGATACCACTGGAATTAAGGCTCATTACTCATGAGAGATTTGATCTTATGTTTGTCAATCTCACTGGACCCAGTTCTCTAAAAAAACACCCCAAAGAGAATTATAAACCCAGGGAGGCCATCCAGTTTCAGGTAGGAGGATATTCTGGGAAAGGGAGAAAAAGAAAACGTGTGTGTCTGTGTACATACACATAAGGAATATGGATGAGATTCATTCATTGTTGTTCAGTCGTTTCAGTTGTGTCTGACTTTGTGATCCCATTTGTGGCTTTCTTGGAATGTGAGTGGTTTGTCATTTCCTTTTCCAGCTCATGTTACAGATGTGGAAACAGGCAAACTGAGTTAAGTGACTTGTCTAGGGTCACCTACCTATTAAGTGCCTAAGGTTGGATTTTAACTCATCTTCCTGACTCCAGATTCAGTACTCAATCCATTGTGCTACACCCACAAAATGGGGCATTCATTCATATTCCATTAAAATAAACATCACCAAATCCCTGAGAACATGTTCCAAACCTTCTGTAGAGACATTTTCTGTCAACTATTAAAGAATATAGAATAGATATAAATCAAAACAGTTTCTTTAATATAATAATCTGAACACTGTGGATACTTTGTAACCTGAGTTATGTGCTACACATTGAAAAGGCAGAAAATAAACAATACAATGGGTAATTTTCTTCATAGGTTTAAAGATGAAAGGGTCCTCAGAGGCCATCTAGTTTAATATTTTCATTTGACGGAAGAACAAACAGATGCCCAGAGTTTGTGATTAGAGGGTAGATTCGAACACACATTCTTGGACTCCAAAGCCAAAGTTCATTCTACTGGGTACCACATTGCCTTTTTCTTTGATTTGGATTTGCCTTTTACCTTTTGCCTGAAGTCCCTAGTTTGGGAAAAGAGCATCAGGCTTTGTCCTCCAACATCTGTTATTTCCCCAGGACCATCAGGCTAGACGCTCTTTTTTTTGTGGGCCAACTCTTTGCCAACTTAACCTGAGATGTTTATAAACGTTCCATTGTAATGGCTGTGATATCGCCGTCTTGTCTCATATGTCACGGTGGAGCAATGTTGAGGACGGAGGTTGATAAGAATCATTATAATAGCTAGCATTTATATATTATGAACTATGTGCCTGACACCATGCTAAGTGCCAACTATCTTACCCTCACAACAACCCTGGGAGGTAGATACTATTATTCCCATTTCATGGTTGAAGAAATAGGCTGCATTGTATGTAGGAAGACTTCATGAATACTTCTTTGTCATCCATAGATGGAGAAAAAAGCACTTTATATGTGAATGACATAGATATTAAAATAAAGATTTTCAACTCACAGAATCCTAGTTTGAGATGAATCCAACTTTTGAAAGCATTCAAATCTGACCTCAGACTAGCTGTTTGACTTTTGGCAAATCACTTTAACTTCTGTCTGCCTCAGCTTCCTCATTTGTAAAGTGAAGAAAAATATGGATAATAGTACTATCTCCCAGGGTTGTTACAAGGATAAGATGAGATAATATTTGTAAAGCACTTTGCAAACCTTAAAGCTCCATATGAATACTTGCTATTATTATCTAACCCAACACCTTCCTTTTACAACTGAGGAAACTGGAACAACTCCAGAAAGGTTAGGTGACAAAGTTAGGATGCTGTAGAGGCAGACTCTTTCCCCTCCAAATCTAGCCCTCTTTCCACTATACTCTGTTGCTATCTTGTTTCATTTCTTTTCTTTCTAACAATCTTGTTCAAAAATGTCTATACTTTCGATGTGAGGCCTATTTCAGGGCAAAATAGCCTTTATTCCCATCCCATGTCATTTAGGTACAAGTTAAAACTCCATAATAAGACATTGTAGAGTTTCACTAATAAATTAAAAACAAAAAGCCAAAAAAGGGCACAAGACACTTCTTGGTTCATTTTCCATCTTTGTTCCAGGAAGTGAATTAATTCTACAGTCTTCGTGAATATTGAATAGAAACACATATTTGCCAGCACATGGAGAGAGGTCTTTGCCTAAAGAAGGTCATGAAGAAAGTTGTCACTGAGAGAAATGCTGAAGAGACAGCAAACGACATTAAGCAGTGCCAATAAATGACTGGACCATGTGTATGAAGCTTTTTAAAAATTCTCCCACGTTTTTTTCTTCCAGTTCCTCACATTCTTTGCATCCTGATTCTGCTATGTTCTGCCAAAGAAGAAGAGAAAAAAAGGATGACTGTTGCAAGGCAAGGCTCCATCCTTGTTCCTGGTGGTAGCCTAACCCCTGAGCCAAGAACCTGAGATTCCCAGAAATTCCTGGGTAGACCTTACAGAGGAGGTAAGAAGGGACTCTGGGGATATGTTTTTCCATTACTACTGATAAAGGTTGTAACAAAATCATAATCATAACTACACTGGTCTGAATTAACCCTGTGAAACTATTATTCTCAAACAAAAAGTTCTCCCTGATTGAAAATTTTATTTCTACTACATGTGATTAAATCCAATTTAAACTTTAAGCACTTTAGACTCTTATTTTCTGTGCTGATTCCAAAGCAAATTGGAAAAAAAAACAAAGCAAAGTGCCTATTCATTGTGAGGCATCGTTTAGGCAGTTTAGATAAAAAGAAAAAGAAACATACAGTCTCTGAGGCTAATAATTTAATGAAAACCATTAGAAACAATATTTAACTGTCTGAAAGGCTTTGCAAAGTCCTTTGTTTCTTTGAAGATCTAAGCATTCCCTGATCATCCTAGCCCCCCCACGCCCACCCCTGTCAGAGCTTGTCTCGTTCCAATTGTTATGTATTACTTTTACAAAACTTATCTGTGTACTCTATATTGCCCTAGTTAGAAAATAAGCTCCTTGAGGGCAGAGCCTGATTGATTTTTGCCTTCATCAGCCCAGAGTGGGTACTTCATGCTTGTTGAATTTGATTTGAAGCTTTTGGGGTTTCAGTTTCTTTCTTTATAAAATGAGGATGTTAGACTGGAGGACCACTAAAGTCACATCCAGATATAATTCTATGTTTCTGTGAATTATTCTAGAGAAAAGTAGAAAGAACAAGTTTATTAATTGTCCTAGAATGTAAATTTCTTGAGAATCCCATATCTTATTCTTGGTATGTATCTGCAGCAAAGAATCTAGCAAATACTCAGTGCTTAATCAAGGCATGTTAATTGGCCCAATTTTACATGATTCTCCCCACACACACACAAACATTCTTTTTTTTACTTCAAATTTGAATGGTGCTCATCTAAAAGGTGAATGTAACTTCTCTATGTTCAGATGATTTCTGGAAAGTCTCCATTCAATCTCACCAATCACAATGAATATTATCTAGGAATTATGTATAAACTAGAAGAGTACCAATTGTATCAGATTAGAAATAGTAATATTTACTCATTGCAGATGAACTCCCCAAGCCTTTTTCTCATTCTGGGAAGATGCCAGATCACCTGGCTCTCTATTTGACCAGACCGAGTTCCTCCCAGACCCAAGTGATCTAGCCAAAAGGGTTTAAGAATTCCTTTAGAATCCCTGCTTTTGGTTTTGCTGAAATTTTTTTCCCTCTTTCCTTTTTTTTTATTCTTTGTTATAAAGGGTTGCTCTCTGGGAGGGACAGAAGGGTAGAAATATAGGAGGAAAAGCAGGTGATAGAACAAAATATATCAATAAATATCTACTAAAAATAAAACCAGACAAAGACAAAGCTATATTCTATTTTTATTTTAACAGTACAGAAAAAGCTCACCCCATCTGATGAAAATGTGGAATTGGCAAGGATGATGATATTTATCACTGTTTCACTGACTTCATTGTTATTGCTTTCATAAGAAATCACATGAAGCTCTTGAAGGAAGCACCTCAACGTGGTGATTTTGCAACTTGGCTGCAATGAGAATTGAAAAAGAGCTGCCTTACAAGAATTCATTGCTTTTTTAAAAACTATGTAATTACATATTTTAAAAATCTGGACCAAAAAGTCATTTTGTTCAAACATTTCCTAAGGAAATAAATAACATGATTCAAGATGTTATCCCGTTGAATCAGCTAACTTGAGGAGTTTTAACTGGCAGAAAACCAAAACAAGACTCTACATTCAGAATAATTCACATTATTTTTTAAACCCTTACTTCCTGTCCTAGTAACAATTCTAAGACAGACAGGCAAAGTCTAGGTAAATGGGGTTAAGTAACTTGCCCAGAGACATAAAATTAGGAGGCCAAGAATCTAAAATCTTATAAGGGCAAGAAACACACTTCAGGGCACAACTGGGTAGCTCAGTGGAGTGAGACCCGGGCCTAGAGATGGGAGGTCCTAGGTTCAAATCTGGCCTTGGACACTTCCCAGTTTTGTGACCCTGGGCAAGTCACTTGAACCCCATTGCCTACCCTTACCACTCTTCTGTCTTGGAGCTAATACACCATATTGACTCCAAGATGGAAGGTAAGGGTTTAAAAAAAAAAAAGAAAAAGAAAAAGAAAAAAAGAAACACACTTGAGCCAGGTAGATATGCACAAGGTAAAAGTAAGAGGCTGGAGCAGAATCTCTTGGGCTGCAAATGAGACCAAGAAGGCAGGAGTAGCAATCATGATCTCAGACAAAGCTAAATAAAAATGGATTTGATTAAGAGACAAGAAAAGTAATTACATCTTGATAAAAAGCAAAATAATGAAGAAATGTCACTACTTAACATATATGCACCAAATGGTATAGCATCCAGATTTTTAAAGGAGAAATTAAAGGAGCTTATGGAGGAAAATAGGTAGTAAAACCATATTAGTGGGGGACCTCAACCTTCCCCTAATAAAACTAGATAAATAGAACCAAAAAAATAAATTAGAAAGAAGGGAAGTGAATAAAATATTAAAGAAATTAGAGCTAATAGATATCTGAAGAAAACTGAATAGGGAATATTCCTTATCTTCAGCAGCACATGGTACATATAAAATTTCAAACAAATATTTAAAAGCAGTAATAATAAAGGCATTTTTTTCAAATCGTAATGCAATAAAAATCATAATTTATAAGAGCCTATGGGGAGGCAAATTTAAAATTAATTGGAAACTTAGTAATCTAGTTTTTTAAAACTAGTGGGTCAAAAACAAATCATAGATGGAGTTCTAGTGGTGGAGCCAAGATGGTGGAGTAATCCTCAGCAGTTTTGTGCTACCAGAGAGAAGCTAGAAAAAGGAGGGAAGAGTAAGCTAAGAGCGAGATATAGCCTCACACCCCATATCTGCTGTCTGAGGTTCTCAAACTTATGCCCGAGCCAATATCCAGACTCTGAGTCCCTGCCTGAGAAAATAGAGGTACAAGCCAATCCATATACCTTGAAACTTCAAACCTGTGAAGTCCACAGCCCCAGCCCAGGGAATTCTAGTCTGAGCATGGGACAAAGACTTAACTCACACATTGGGGTAGATTATAGTAATAAGTACTTATCTTTTTGCCTAAAGCTCAGGATGAAGCTCCAAAAAAGGAAAATCAAGGATGTGCCTGATTGGATCAAGTACACATGAAACCAAAAACTTGAGACTAAGCCAGAATCTCGAATTTGACCATCTCCCTACCTGATCAAGATGAGAATGAGATGAAAAGCTTATACCTAAGCCTGAGGCAAGTCTTTAAGCTATCAGCATCTCAAGAGTCAATTGAATCAGTAGAGGAAGAGGGCTCTGAGAGCTCTTAGCCCTCAAACCATCATATCATCCTCCCAAGCCTACCTATAATTAGATAAGAAAAATGAGGGGGGGGGGGAAAGCACCTAACTAAAGAATTTTTATGGAAACAAA
This sequence comes from Gracilinanus agilis, assembly GCF_016433145.1. Classification (NCBI taxonomy): domain Eukaryota; kingdom Metazoa; phylum Chordata; class Mammalia; order Didelphimorphia; family Didelphidae; genus Gracilinanus; species Gracilinanus agilis. The sequence continues at coordinate 131,481,919 of NC_058135.1, forward strand.
GAGCAAGGTATAGACACAGAAGGGAACAATGAAAGCAAAGGAAATACAACTAAAGTCCAAAGGAAAAATATGGATTGAACACAGATTCTGGAAGTACTCAAAAAGGTCTTCAAAAACCAATTAAGAGTGACAGAGGAAAAGTGGGAAAGAAAAATGAAAGTGATGCAAGGAAAAAGGAAAGTGATGGAAGAAGAAATGGGTCAATTGAAAAAAGGAGAACCAAAAACTGACCAAGGGAAATCAGGCCTTATAAATCAGAACTGACCATCTAGAAACTAGTTATTTCATGAGAAATCAATTAAGCAAAATCAAAGAAACAAAAAAATAGAGGAAAACGTGAAATATCTTATTGAAAAAAAACTGACCAAGAAACTAGATCTAGGAGAGACAATTTGAGAATTATTGGACTACCTAAAAATCCATGATCAAGAAAAAACCCTGGATATCATATTATACGAATTATCAAAGATAATTGTCCAGAGATCTTCGAACAAGAAAATAAAATTGAAAGAATTTATAGATCAGACAGAAAGAAATTCTCAAATGACAACTTCCAGAAATATAATGGCTAAATTCAAGAGCCACCAAGCCAAGGTAAAAACACTTCAACCAGACAGAAAAAAAAAAAACCCAAAACATTCAAATACCATGGAGCTACAATCAGGATCACATAGGACCTAGTGACTTCTATATTAAAGGATCAAATGTCATGGGATATATGATATTCAGAAAGGCAAGATATCTGGGTTTACAACACAGAGTCACTTATTCTGCAAAACTGAGTATATTCTTTCAGAGAGAAAAATGGACACTCACCATTGATTGGGAAATGCCTTGATAATGTGATATATGTTGGTGATGGAATATTATTGTGCTGAAAGGAATAAAGAACTGGAGGAATTCCATTTGAACTGGAACAACCTCCAGGAATTGATGTAAAGTGAAAGGAACAGAACCAGGAGAACACTGTACACAGAGACTGATACCTTATGGCACAATGGAATGTAATAGACTTTTCTACTAGCAGCAATGCAATGACCCAGTACAATTCAGGGGAACTTCTGAGAAAAAATGCTTTTCACATCCAGAGAAAGAACTGTGGAAACAGAAATGCATTAGAAAAATATGTGATTTATCATGTAGTGCAATAGGGATATGACTGGGGTTTTGATGTTAAAGGATTGCTCTACTGCAGATATGAATAACATGAAAAGAGATTTTGAACAATGATACATGTATAACCCAGTGGAACTGCCTGTCAGATTCAGGAGTGGGGAGGAAAGAGCAGGGGCGGGGATTGTGAATCAAGTAATCATGGAAAACTAATAAACAGTATAACAATCAACAAGTATCTGCAATGGGAACAAGTTAGAAGCCTTCCCAGTAAGATCAGGAACGAAGCAAGGATACCCATTATCACTTCTATTATTTAATATTGTACTAGAAATGCTAGCAGCAGCAATTAGAGAAGAAAAAGAAATTGAAGTGATTAAAGTAGGCAATGAGGAAATTAAATTATTACTCTTTGCAGATGATATGATGGTCTACTTAAAAAGTCCTAGGAAACCAACTAAAAAGCTAGTAGAAATAATTAACAATTTTAGCAAAGTTGCAGGATACAAAATAAATCCACATAAATCATTAGCATTTTTATATATTTCCAACACAACTCAGGAGCAATAGTTAGAAAGAGAAACTCCACTTAAAATCACTCTAGACAATATAAAAACTTAGGAATCTGCAATGACAAACACGGGAATTATATGAACACAACTACAAAACACTTTTCACATTATTAAAACTAGATCTAAATAATTGGAAAAACATTAATTGTTCATGAGTAAGTTGAGCTAATATAATTTAAAATGACAATTCTTCCCAAATTAATTTACTTATTCAGTGCCATACCTATCAAACTACCAAAAAAACTGTTTTATACAATTGGAAAAAATTATAACAAAATTCGTCTGGAAGAACAAAAGATCAAGAATATCAAGGGATATAATGAATAAAAATGTGAAGGATGGTGGCTTAGCAGTACCAGATCTTAAACTGTATTATAAAGTAGTGGCCCTCAAAACAATATGGTACTGGCTAAGAGACAGGAGGATGGATTAGTGGAATAGACTAGGGGTAAATGATCTCAGCAAGCTAGTGTTTGATAAACCTAAAGATCCCAGGTTTTGGGACAAGAACTCACTATTTGACAAAATCTTCTGGGAAAGGTGGAAAACAGTATGGGAAAAATTAGGTTTATATCAATATCTCACACCCTATACCAAGATAAATTCAAAATGGATAAATGACTTAAATAAAAAGAGTAAAATCATAAATAAATTAGGTGAACATAGAATAGTATACCCATCAAATCTGTGGGAAAGGAAGGAATTTAAGACCAAGCAAGAGACAGAGAATATTAAAAAGTATAAAGTGAATGATTTTTGTTACATTAAAATAAAAAGGTTTTGTACAAATATAACCTGCAACCAAAATTAGAAGGGAAGCAACAAACTGGGAAAAAAAATTTTTATAACACAACTCTCTGTCAAAGTTTAATTTCTCAAATATAAGGAACTAAGTTAAATCTAGAAAAAAATCAAGCCATTCCCCAATTGACAAATGGTTAAGGGATATGAATAAGCAGTTTTCAGATGAAGAAATCAAAACTATCAATAATCAAATGAAAAAGTGTTCTAAATCCCTCTTGATTAGAGAAATGCAAATTAAAACAACTCTGAGGTACCATCTCACACCTAGAAGACTGGCCAATATGACAGTAAAGGAAAATAATAAATGTTGGAGGGAATGTGGCAAAATTGGAACACTAATGCATTGCAGGTGGAATTGTGAATTGATCTAACCATTCTGGGAGGGCAATTTGGAACTATGCCGAAAAGGTTTTAAAAGAATGCCTGTCCTTTGATCCAGCCATACCACTGCTGGGTTTGTACCTCAAAGAGATCATAAGGAAAAAGATTTATAGCCTCACTCTTTGTGGTGGTAACAATTTGGAAAATGAGGGGATGCCCTTCTATTGGGGAATGGCTGAACAAATTGTGGTATCTGTTAGTGATGGAATCCTATTGTGCTGAAAGGAACTGGAGGAATTCCATGTGAACTGGAACAATCTCCAGGAATTGATGCAGAGCAAAATGAGTAAAACCCAGAGAACATTGTACACTGTGGCACAATCCAATGTAACAGACTTCTCTACTAACAACAATGCAATAACTCAGGACAATTCTGAGGAACTTATGAAAAAGAACACCATCCACATCCAGAGAAAGAATTGTGGGAACAGAAATGCAGAAGAAAAATATGATTGACCATGTGGTTTGATGGGGATATGATTGAAGTTTTGGCTTTGGAATAACACTCTACTACAAATATGAATAATACGGAAATAGGTTTTAAACAATGATACTTGTATAGCCCAGCAAAATTGCTTGTTATCTCCAGGAGCAGGGAGGGAAGAGCAGAGGGAAAGAACATGAATCATGTAACCATGGAAAAATATTGTAAATAAATTAAACAATTAAAAAAAGAAATATTTGTTTTCAATGGTGAGGGGAAAGGGCTAACACTTCAATCAAAGGGTCCTGATTTGAGTCTGCCACTTATTATCTGTCTGATCTTGAACAAACCACTAAATCTATAATTATATGAAATCTGGCTCAGCAACTTCTTTGACTCAATGACTTAAATCTGGAGGAGACCTTGGAGGTCATCTACTCTATTGTCCTCACTATTTTACAGATGAAATAATTTTCTCAGGTCATCCAGAAAGTAAGTGTCAGATGCAGGATTTGAAACAAGTTCTTCCAACACCATATTCATTGCCTCTTCTACCATACTACATTGTTTCCATTGTTTTTATTCTGTTCTCCGAAGCCGGGCAACACAATCTAATCTCTCCTCTATGTGACAGCACTTTAAATATTTGAAGACATTTAACTTGACCTATGTCTTCTTTTCTCCAGGATAAGAAATTCTAGGTCCTTCAATCCATTTTTGAATGACATGGTTTCTAGACCCCTTGCCATTTTGGTCACCCTTCAGCCTGTCAATATCCTTCCAAAAATTTGGTGGGCAGAACTAAACATAGTATTCTCCTTTTATAGATGAGGCAGTGGAAAACTGGAAAGACTAAGTGACTTAGCCATGGTCATACATGTAATAAATGGCAGAGATGAGATTTGAAGCTTGATCTTTGGGTTCAACATACAGAACTAGCTTCAGTATATCTATTTCTTATGGGCAAAATGAAGAGAATGCCTCCCACCCACCTCACAGGGGTACTGGAACGATGACATGAGTTATTATGTTGGAAAAGCCTTGAAAAAGTAGAAAGTGTTTCATAAATGTATAGTTTTATTACTACTAATTCTAAAAACAGTGGTTTTGCTTTTATAAGGGAAACGCCCTCAGGTTGTGATAGAAAATACTGGAATCTAGAGAGCCTATTCAGTAGTCTGACACATTCAAGGAAGATTGTCTAAACAAGCAAAACTTATTCTATCTAAGCCCTTGAGAGTTACAAGAGCTACTTATCTACTAAAAATCAATTTCTTAGCTTGTTGATGGTTAATTATTCATGTAGTCTTCACGAGAAAGTTAAAAAAGCACAAGACTAGCCAAGCTCAGGGCAAGGAAGATGACCAACACTAACCAAGAAATCAGCTCATTTCCAAAATAATGAGTTTTCTCTGAATTTTTTGCCTAAGGCTTAGAATTGGCAACTATAAAAGGATGCCAAGTTTTTGGTATTTTCGAAGTTTGACATCCTAAAAAGGCTGTGATTAGGACATTGTTGATGAGAAGCCCAATCATAAATTAACTCATAAATACAATGTTTTCTAGGGAGCAAAGGAAGTGAGAAGAGAGATTTTATTTTTATTCTCAGAAACATGAGAGAAAGTGGATATGCCTCAGGTAATTTCAGTCCAATTAAACAAAGTTAAAATAGTTTTTTTAGGCCTTTGAGAAAATCAATCAGTTTTATAGATTTATCTGTTGCTTAGCTTATACAATTTACAATACACAACATTTTAATTTCATTTGTAAGAACGAGAAAGACCATTCCCTTAATGCTTACATTTGCTTGATTTAGAGAAAACAAGAGAGTTGATGAGGATACATAATGAAGGCTTCTCTAGGTCTGCTGTGGAATGTTGTAAAAGGTAAGTCACATACCTGGTAATATAACTTGTCTGACCTTAATATGTTTTCTAACAATGACTTCTTTTTTTCCTACTATCACAAAGAAAAGGGTCCAAACAAAGTTGAAGAATAGTCCTATTATGGTTTAATATGCTTTCCACTCCCCACCCCTTTTTTGACCTACCTTGTTTCTTTCTTTCTTTTTTAAATCCTCACTGTCTGCCTTAGAATCACTACTATGGTTCCAAGGCAGAAGAACTGTAAGGGCTAAGCAATGGGGGTTGAGTGACTTACCAAGGGTAACACAGTCAAGAACCTTGTTTCTTTCTGATAGAAGCAGCATTGTATAATAGATAAAGGACTAAGCTTGGGGTCAGAAAGACTCAACTTCAAATTCTGCTTCTAAAGCTGCCAACACTGATAAGCTGTGTGACCAAGTGAAAGTCTTACTATCCCTTCTGGGTTTCAGTTTCCAGATCTGTAAAATGAGGGGGTTCAAGTAGTTGCCCTATAAGGTCCTCTCTGTCTATCATGGGATGATACTATGAATCTGAACCTCTGTGAGTTTCAGACATCCACCTAACACATTTTTTTTAAACCTTTGTACTTTCAGTGTATTGTCTCATAGGTGGAAGAGTGGTAAGGGTAGGCAATAGGGGTCAAGTGACTTGCCCAGGGTCACACAGCTGGGAAGTGGCTGAGGCCGGGTTTGAACCTAGGACCTCCTGTCTCTAGGCCTGACTCTCACTCCACTGAGCTACCCAGCTGCCCCTACCTAACACATTTTGATTTGTTTTGGTGATTTATACCAATATAATCAAAGGTCCTTGGCACACTCATATATTTATTTTTTTAGTTTAAGTTTTGAATTGATTCCCTGTCAACATCCTATAAACAAGTCCATGGAAGGGGCAGCTGGGTAGCTCAGTGGATTGAGAGTCAGGCCTAGAGACGGGAGGTCCTAGGTTCAAATCCAGCCTTCAGACACTTCCAAGCTGTGTGACCCTGGGCAAGTCACTTGACCCCCATTGCCCACCCTTACCACTCTTCCACCTAGGAGCCAATACACAGAAGTTAAGGGTTAAAAAAAAAGTCCAAGGAAAACTTTTCACAATATGTTAATTTAAAAATCAACTTATTCCGGGGGCAACTGGGTGGCTCCGTAGATTGAGAGCCAGGCCTAGAGATAGGAGGTCCTAGGGTCAAATTTGACCTCAGACACTTCCTAGCTGTATGGCCCTGGGCAAGTCACTTGACTCCCAAAGCCTAGCCCTTACCATTCTTCTGCCTAAGAGCCAATACACAGTATTGGCTCCAAGACAGAAGGTAAGGGTTTAAAAAAAATAATTAACTGATTCCAGAGGAACACATTGAAAAGGGATATGTGAATTCCACAACTTTTAAAGTCAATGTAATTTCTAAAAGATCAAACCTTTCTACTCAAAGGAAGTGAGTCAAGTTCCTTGAAGTCTGTTTGTTCCCCCTCAGTGCAGGGAAATGGGCTTACCATGAACCAGTCCTAGAGACAGATTCATGAAGGAACTAGGCCAGCATATGTCACTGAGAAGGCAGTGGGCCTACAAGGACAGAATTCATATACCCACGGGTACTTTTAAGAGCTGTACAAAAACAAGTGTGTCTCTACTTGGTTTTAAGCCAGCTCTGGGGTAATAGGTTTTTTTTTTTTTGAAATGGTGAGGGGAGAAATTGAAGACTATATTAAAGAGTCAGGCTGAGTATATGCAGGAAAATATCTTTGTGTTGCTATTATTACTTCTTACTCTAAAAGAGCCAAGGAGTATAAGAGAGAGATAGGATAGCAGAGTAGAAAGAACATCAGATTAAGAATCATGAGACCTAGGTTCTAGCCTATTTTTAACATTATCTTACATTTAATATCACAATGTCTCAGAAAAATGAGGGGTTTATAGTGGATGATCTCTAACATAGAATCACAGAATATCAGGACTGCAAGGAAAGTGGGGGAAAAGAACTTGGATGGACCCATAAATCATCTAACCTCTGTTATATTGAAACTCTGGGAGCTGAGAGTCCCATCGTTAATTGACAGGGGAAGACCGTTGGACCTCAGAATGTTCCCAGAGGCCATGAGGACAGGGGAGAAAGCGGTTGGCTAGGGGGGTATAAATACCCTGGCAGCCCCTGACAAGAGGTTTTTTTCTTTTCCTTTTCCTTTGGACCTGGGATCTGTAGACCCTGGTCAATTGGGATCTGAGGCTTGCTTGGCTCAACCTTGCAAGAACTCCTGTCTGAACCTCACTGACATTTGCCAACCTGTATCCAGACCGTGAATCCTCCTATTCTACTGTCCCCTAGAATTTAGGTATTCAAACCATCTTTAGGTATCTAAGTATCCCGGGCCCCAGGAGGGATCCGGGAAGTGGGCAAGAGAAGAAGAAGAGGGTGGAAAGGGTGGTTCCTAAAGGCTGTGAAAGGCATAACATCTGGCAAGAAGAAGAAGCTGAGAGACATCATACAACAGTTTGCTTGCTCTGGTTTGGTTGTGGCCAAGCTGAGCCAGAGGAGCTAATAACAAGCCAGAATCATTCACCTGCCTACGGCTCTGAGGGATTAATATTATCAAAGATTAGTTTAGGGTTTCCTATTCCTCTTCCCATTTCCTAAATATTCCTTCCTTGCCAAAATTATATAAATTCTTCAAGTACCTTCCTGGAATGGTTGTGTCATCACTTGTCTGGGAAGGGAGCAAATGCAGTCAGATAAATGTGTCCAAAGCTAACAGATCAATTATTAATCAACCCCAGGTGGGACCTGAAAGGGATACCCATTCACTGACTTGAAGGATCCTGCCTGGGCACTGTTATAAAGGAGGGAGGTGTTATAACATCTAGCTGGGTGGCAAGACTCAGGTGATCTTGCTCTAGCCACATATCTGAACTACCACTACTGTCACCCAATTAAGAGTGGTAGTATTCAGTTTACCCTCTCCTATATTTATAACACCTCTGATTATTAACTTCCAGTAATAGGGAACTCATTATCTTTCAAAGTATTTATTATAGCTTTAATTATGTTCTATGGTTATAATTATCAAAATTATTATCTAAACTTATAATTATCTTTAATCTATAATTATAATCTTTGATTATTGCTAATCATTAAGAAGTTTTGACTGCTATGGAAGTACCATATGCTTATCTGGGATTTGGCCCATTACTCCTATTTCTGTTCTTTGGGTCAAGCAGAACAAATCTGGCCCCTCTCCCACATGACAGCTCTTTAATTCTTGATGAGACCTATCATGTCCCCCACCTGCAACCCTCCCCAACACTCTCCCCAAAGTCTTCTCTAGCCTTAGAACATCCCTATTCTTATATATAACTCAAGAAGAAGTTGGTTCCTTTTAGCCCTCCAGCAATTCACAATAATTATGGCAACAACAACACAACAACAACAACAACAACAAAACAGGGAGAAATGTACTCACATGAGCATTACTTTCAGTATACAGAGTGCTGATATCAGTTTTGTTGGTCTAAAAGTAAAGAAAATTATGTACATAAAAAGTTGGAGAATGAAAACAGCTACAAATTGTAAATTAAATATCAGGATTTGAAAAATGAAAGGACAAATGTTCATTTACCATTTAGATATAACCTATTTACAAGGGCCCATCATTCCCATGTTTGTACTTGTAGTAGCTTCATCCATCCCAGATGAGAGAAGTCCCAGAGACTCTCCAATGTGTTACATAAGTGATAGTAGTTAATTTAGGGAAGGGATAGAAAAATGAATACTTACGAGATCTTTAAGCCGTTCTAAATCCCTTATGACATATTCCCAGGCAGAAGCTTCAGTTTTAGGCAGATGGGCACTGATACAGCTGAAACAAAACCAAATTATGAGGCCTTTCTATATCAGCATGGTTCTGGTATCAGTTAGCTACAAATAGGAGAACAACATGGAATCAGAGAACCATAAACTCAGAAATGGAGCATCCTAAAGTACCTGCTCTTTATTGTTGTTGAATTGCATTTTTCACTTGTGTCTGACTCTTTATTAATCCTCTGTGGGGTTTTCTTGGTAAAGATGTTGGAGTGGTTTGCCAATTCCTTCTTTAGTTTGTTTTACAGATGAAGAAACTGAGACAAACAGGGTTAAGTGACATGTCTAGATAGTGTCTGAAGCCAGATTTGTACTCACAAAGAGGGACCAGAGCTCTATCTACTACTGTGCCACTGAGGTACTCAAGGTTATCTAGTCCTACCTTTCATTTTATCAATGAAGAAACTGAGGTGAGAGGTGTATTTGTCCAAACTAGAGTTGAGTTTCAAACTTAGGTCCTTTAAATCCCAATCTTCTTCCTTCTCTTTCTTCTTCTACTTCTTCTTCTTTTCCCTTACATTCTGTCTTAGCATCAATATTCTAAGAGAGAAGAGTGGCAAGGGCCAGACAATTAAGGTAAAGTGGCTTGCCCAGGATTACAAAGCTAGGAAATATCCAAGACTAAATTTGAACCCAGGTCCTTCTGACTTGGCTCTCTATCTGGTACTGTGCTGCCTAGATGGCCCCTCTCTTTCCACTTTACCATATACTAATTGGGAATGTTTTTCTGTATTCAGTAAAAATTCTTTCTGCAAATATATAGTCATTAAGCAATCCTAGCTTCTGAATATGAGCACTGATCATCCAGTAAAACTTTTCTGATCTTGCTTGAATTAAAGTCTAAATTATAGACAGGCTTACAATTTTATTGTTTGCAAAAGCTGTCCCTCTCTCCAACTCCAAATAAAAAAATGTAGCAGAAAGCAGAGGGGTAGATTTGAAGTCCGAAAGAATGGAGCTCAAGTTTTACCTCTGACACACACTCATAGTTTTACCCTGGGTAAGTTAAATTTAACTTTTCATTGTTCCAAGTAATAATATAAGAAAATAAGTTACAAAGAAGCTACATCATGGAGGGAGATTCCACCACTGATGACACATACTGGATGTATCACCCTAAGCAAGTCATTAACTTCTCATTGCCCTAGGTAACAATATAAGAAATCAAGTTACAAAGAAGCTACATCACAGAGTGAGATACCACCACTAATGAAGTCACAAGGGTGAATGATAATTGAATGCACCTGTAAGATTTCTTATCCAACAAAAAGCTAAAACACAGTGAGGATTGGAGGTTGTAACATTAATTTTCAGAGCACCGCCAAATAAATCCTCTTAAAAATAATTTTGTCTTGTAAGTTAAACATGCTCACTAAAATCATGAGCTCACAATTAGATCTGCTTGGCAAATCCCTTCTTTATAGATAGTACAAATGTTGGTCTACCAGAAATGTAAGAATCATCTAAATAGATTTCCTCAGGTCTGAATTTAAATCCAAAGATATAGTGCTCAAATGATGCATTTATTCCTCTTAAAATGTGCAAAGGTTCAAATTCCAAAGTGGAAAGACAGAGAGACATCTGTATGTATATATTTTGAATGTGAGCCACTATCTGTATGACCTTGGCCAACATCAATTAACCTTCCTGGATCTCAGATGGTTCACCTGTAAAATGAGTGGGTTGGATTAAGTGGCCTCTGATGTGCCTTTTAATTCCAAACCTATGATAAATTCATCAGGAATAAGCAGATTTTCAGAAATTTTCTACAGAGAAGAAGGCTAGCCCACCCTGTTCTGTCTTGCCAGAAGGATGAAGAGATGGCAGCTCATCACTTTTTTTCCTCTCTAAAATCTGATTCCATTACCCCTCTGGTGGTGTTTGTTACATGGTAAAATAGGCTGTCAGATTTTCTGAGTTGAAGGCTAGAGAATAAGCCACCCTAGGAAAAACCTCAGAGCAGAAGAAAAAAATAGGAAATACTTTCAGAGAAAACAGAAAGGGAAGGGCAAGAAAAACCTAGAGGTGAAAAAAAATAAGAATTAGTAATTGGCAAAGACAGATTTGTATGTAACAAGGAAGAACATAACTAGTCTTTTTTCTTTCCTCTTTTTTTCTTTGTTAGTGTGTGTCCTCATTGATGTAGGGAATTCCCAGTGATGAAACTCTCCTTTACAATGCAGATCAACTCCTCTGTAACTTCAGGTCTCAAGAAAGTTGCCAGGAATCCTGCGAGTTTAGGTGATTGGCCCACAGTCACACAACAAGCATGTGTCAGAAGCAGAATTTGAACCCTTGGCTTCTTGGCTAGATCACTATCTACTATACAATACTGCCATCCTGCATCTTTCATGCATTCTGGATCGCTCCCTCAACCCCTGCAAAAAAGCCAAAATACTACTAAATAAGGAGATGAATTCCTTAAGAGTGTGTATGCTGGAGGCAGGAGAGAGAGAAGTAACAACGGGACAATTTATTTGGAGATAGACGTACTCATGAGAAGCAACATCGTCAAAAATTGTCAATGGGGTGTTAGACTCAAATGGAAAGGGATTCAAGCAGGATACATATTGACTTAGAAAAACCACATTTTGACATTATCTTTATTATATTTTTATGTGTTTTTGTTAAATAGTTCCCAATTACATTTTTAAGTATTTTTTAAACCCTTGTACTATGGTGTATTGTCTCATAGGTGGAAGATTGGTAAGGGTGGGCAATGGGGGTCAAGTGACTTGCCCAGGGTCACACAGCTGGGAAGTGGCTGAGGCCGGGTTTGAACTTAGGACCTCCTGTCTCTAGGCCTGACTCTCAATCCACTGAGCTACCCAGTTGCCCCTCCCAATTACATTTTAATCACATTGAGGCTCACTTGGACATTTTGTCAGTTGCATGAGTCCTGCCACCTGCCCAACTTTGACACCTCTGGTATAGAAGATAAAAAGCTATCTTGGGAAGATGTAGATGGAAAGTCCTGTTCTGTTGCCCTTGGCAGCTGTCTAAGATTATAAGTTGCAAACTAAATTCAGATACGCACTAGTAGAGGGCATTTCACTGCTGGGTCTTCTTCATGAGGATGAAATCACGCCACAGGTCCAGATAAAAAAACCCAACAAAAACCACCCATACTGCCCTCCATTAGCCCAGATGTATTCAAAGGGAACAAATAAATGAATGGATATAGGCCTTTCCCTTTCACCATAGTTTGGCACCAAACGCTCAGAGTTTGAGTAAACTGAATTAAGTAGGGCCAACTATTTCTGCATCTGATCATGGTCATAGAGTTTATTACCTGAGAATGAAGAAATGAGTTCCAGCTTCAGTTAAAAAGTTGAAAAAATGGCCATTGAAAATGAGGTACAAGTAGTACTGGATAGGTGTGCTTTTTAAGTATGATTTCTGAAAAACACAATCAGATGAAGGTTATTTGAACAATGTTCATTCTTTGAAAAGTGATATGCTATTTTTTTTAATTTAATATGCTATTTTTCACAATTTGCTATGATTAATTCTCCTTACCGGCACTAACAGGACATTATTTGTAATTGAGGAAACTGAGGCAGGCAAGTGATTTGCCCATGGTCACATAGGTAATATGTGTCTGACATCATATTTGAACTCAGACCTTCCTTTCTGCAGCCTCAGAAGCCTATCCACTGTACCACCCAGCTGCTTCTAAGAACCATTAGAAAGCTTATGAACAATCCACCAGTAAAATATCCATTCACTCATTCATACATTCATTCACTTATTTCTTACAGGATTTGAACCTTCTTAATATAATCTGCTCAGACCAAAACTAACCTTCTTCTGCTTTAGGAGGATAACTGACTAAAGGTAAGACAAGACAGAACAGGAACAACTCCCTTCTACAGATAACTGATTTACAAGGCAGAGAATCAAAAGTTCATAGGTCTTGGAGTCCATCTACTCCAACTGCCTCATTTTACAAAATGGGAGAATGAAGCCTGGTGAGGATTAATGATTTCCCAAGATCACAAATGTAGTAAGGAACACAGCATGGATTGCAGCCAGGTGTCCTAATCATTCTCCGCCTTACCTGCCAATGGAGAATCCATGTAACCTTCTAGGTTTTAATGGTCTGATGGCTCTGGAACTTAAAACAAAAACTCACAGTGTACTAAGAAATTCTGGCAAATTTTACAAATATTATCTACTTTATTCATCAGAATATTCTTCATATTTATATTTACAAATAGGGAAACTGAGGCTCAGTGAGATGACATGACTTCCCAAAGGTCATACAACCCAATAAGAATTTTAGTAAATGCCTTTATTCGGTAATGAAACAAAGACCAAAGAGGGGAAAGTCTCTCCTTTATGGAGCTTCCGATTGTTATTGCTTAATCTTTTTCAGTAACTTCTAACTCTTTGTAACCCTATTTGGGGTTTTCAATGCAAAGATACTAGAATGGTTTGTCATATTCTTCTCCAGCTTATTTTAGAGATGAGGAAATGGATTCAAACAGGGTTAAGTGGTTTGCCTAGGTCCCACTGATAGTTGTCTGAGGCCAAATGAGTCTTCCTGACTCCAGGCCTGGCAGTCTATTACACTGTACCACCTAATTTCCCTAATGGAACTTCTATTCTCTCTGGAAAAAGGAGATAACTGAGTCTTCCTTTAAAAGATGAAATGTCCCATGGTAGGGAGGACATAAATGGTAAAGATGAGGAAAGCTCTAAATCAGATGGCAAAAAATGAATCCAGGGCCAGGTCCAGATCTATAAATTAAGTCTGACAAGTTCCCTACCCTTATGTTTCAGCGAGAATAAAGGTTAGATATTTGAAAGTCTAATAATATCAGTATTATAGTCTTTCATGAGTATAAGTTTATTTTATTTTAATGTGTTTCTTCTGAAAATGAACAATTCAGGTCATGAAACTAAAAAAGAGATAATCGAAAAATCATACAAGTTCAACTTCACTTTTGGTTATCTCCTTGGTTTGAGTTTGTATTTGTGAGTGTGAGTTTATCTGTTAGTTTTTGCTGACATTCTGTTAGCCTTGAAGCATCTAAAGAAGCCTGTTTGGGTCAGTGTAACTAAAAGCAGGTAGACAGATGTTGGCATAAAAATGTCAAATATAATTTATGACTAAAATAAGGTATAACTATACATTACAGAGAAATGGATGACCTGCCCTGGTACAGTTTTTACATTCAGGATTTCCCTTTACCAGTGAAATCACAATTTGGTCCTATCGATGTAGCCATAAAGTATGTCATTTGTTATCATGTAATAGAACTAATTTTCCAAGGCACACCCCCTCTTTAAACTACTTAATTTTTCTAGGCACTATTCCTACAGTCCAGATGGCTGCCACCAAATAATCAATCGTGACCATTTAATCAGAAAGGAGAGTTAGCTGGTGCAACTGAAAGATGAGAAAGCATAAGACTGTGTCTTAACTTATATCTTTCCCATTAAACAATGTCATGTAAAACAATAGTATAAATATTAAACACTAATTTGTTAAGTTTTGCATATTACTTTTCAGATAAAATATAATTTGAAGCAAGTTCTACTATGTGAAATTTTCCTAACTATAATTTATATAGTTTTCAAAAAAATTAAACATGATTCTGACTCCAAATGTGAGAATGCCAAAGAATGGATTAGCAATGCTTTTAGAGAAACATCTTTTAAATTCATGGAAATTACTTAGAATGAATTTAATCAATAATAAAAGAGACTCATATAGAAGCAAATCAACTTTCACTTAAAATGATTAACCTAGAACTCCCAATAACATGGGGGGCAGTTATAAGGGCATGTTGGGATATGCTAGGTCTCTTAATTCTTGCAAAGCATTTATTATGTGCCATCTTGCAAAAAGAATGATGCCAACACAATTCCTGTCCTAAGACATTCATTCTATGACCCCTTGAAATCAGGTAGAGGAAAGGATGGGGAAGAATTGTGACTGTCTCCCTTCTGTTATATGGCAACAATATGGCTAGGTTTAATCATTAGGTTTAGTAAAGGTTCAAGAAAGGTATGGCTGGCTAGGTGCCCCCAAGAAACTTGCTAGTGTGATTATATTAAAGCTCTGGCCAACTCTCCTAGAATGTTGTTCTCAGTAGCCAAACGGTTATTTTTCTTAGTGGACAAAACTCTAATTGCTCATAACAATAACATCCCACAATTTAAACCACTTTACTCTTAGAAAGATGTTTTCCCATAGACGAACATATCTGGGCTTCACAACAACCCACCTGTGCTGAATAATTATTATCAAATTTGGCTCATGATATTTCTTTACACATACTCCCCAGTCCCCAATGTTGAGGATGATAATGCAAGGTTATTTTTTTTTCTCTGCCTAATTTCCTCCATGGTGGGCTGCCATTATCATAAGCAGCCAGGCTAAACTTATGACAGCTTGCTAAGGGCAGGTGAAGAGATGTGAACAGAATTTCACTAAATTCTGTTTGCTGAAAATTTGGCCCCTGGGCATGCATTGCTCTTCACTGTTTTTAACAAGCTTTCAGAGGACAAAACTTGGGGAGGACACTATTGCTGCTCATGCTAAGCACTTCAGTAGGTTGGGAAGCTAAAACTGAGGGGATGAGAAATTATATGCTATGTATGATGTACATCCTTTCTGTGTTTGAATGGATGAAAACGTATTCAATAAGCCAAGCTCTGCTAAGTGCTGAGGATAGAAATACAAAAGTAAAGATAGCCCCTGACCTTGAGTTTACATTCTATGGGAACACAACATCCAGAAAGTTACAGGAATGAGTGTTTTGAAAGACCAAAGAGTTGATTCAATCATGGTTCCAGAAGGGTCTAAGAAGAGGGGAAGGGCAAAAAAGAGGGAGTAAAGTGGATGGGAGAAGGGGTTGATTGTTTTTTTCTGAAATTCTGACCTAGGAAAGGGAGTGGCCAAATGAGATAGAGGGCTCTCAACATGGCAAGACAATGATATATTCGTGACCACATTTTTTTCAGCTTTTCTCCAATTGATGGATACATACTACTTGTCTCCAAGTCTTTGTTATTAAAGACTGCTACTATGAATATTTTGGCATACCTGGAAACTCTCAGATTTCTTTGGTATATAATGATCCTGGGTTGTTGAAGGTTCTGTCTAACACAAAGTAATTTATAGAATCATAGATTTAAGCTGGAAAAGACTTTAGAAGCCACCAAGTCCAATGCCCTCATTTTACAGATGAGGAAACAGAGATTCAGTGTGTTTAAAAGATTCCTCCCTAAGGTCAAACTCTTAGGGGTGTTGTCAACTTACCTGAATTTATTCATCAATGATTAACAAACTACCTCCCCCAAGTAATACCCTTTATTTCCCAGACATTCTGAACCCATAGCTGTCATCATCTAAACTATGTTTTCCATCTTCCACTACTGCCATCTTCTGGATCTCACAGAGACCTAACTCTTCCTGATAACACAGTCTTCCTTGACCATCTTTTCTAGCACTAGTTGTACTTTCAATTATTTCTCTGACTCACCTGTAAGAAAGCTGGACTTCTCTTTGATCTATATTGCTACATTCAGGTTATCTTTCTTCCACAATCATTCAGTAACTTCTTCTCCTTTGAGGTCCACTCAATCCATATGTACCATCCAATCAAAATTCTGGTAGTTGTTTTCTACCAACCTCCATGACACTCCTCAGATTTCCTCAGTAAGTTCACTGCCCAACTCATGGTCTTTATCTATTCCCCAACTCCTACTCTTACACAAAGAGACTTCTATATATAAATATAGATAGATATAGATATTCTTCATATATTCTCAGTTCCTTAGTTTATTTCATAGGATCTGTTCCTCCATTCTACCTTAGATCTACCCATTTGGTCAGAGATATGCTCTTGCCATCACCCACAAATTTACCTCTTCCCTATTCATGAGCTCTGAAATTCTATTTCAAAATTGTAATCTACTGTCATTCTACCTCTTCCTCTGCCTTAAAACCCCAAACTATATTCTTCGTCCTTACAATGACCTCCAAACTCTCAAGCTCTCAATTCTCTCCCAGATCATCACCCTTGCAATAGCTATACTCTCCTGCCTTTCCCATCTTGAACCCCTTTCTAAACTAGTTGAATTATACACTTTCCTCTTTTCTCTAGTCTCTGCCCTCATTAACCTATCGCCAATCTTACCCTATCAAGCCATATCTCCTCTTTTTTCTCCTAATTACACATAGACTTCTCAGCAAAGCTGGAGAAAACATCATGACTAGGCTTTTACTGTTGCAATCCCATACTTTCATGTTTTCCTAATTAACTCAATATCTCACTTACTAGAGTGACTTTTCCAAAGCTTTTCATGTCTCCTTAAACTTTCTGTGGCTCCACATCCCACCATCTTCTCAGCTAAATGAAGCTATTCAACAAGAGTTCCTTTTTCTCTCCTCATGTCTCATCACTATGATCTCTTTGACCACTATTGCTCCTTCACCTGTCTCACATGAAGACATGGCTCTTCTCATTGTCAAGGCAAACCTATCTATATTGTACAAGGGATCCCCTCCCTTTCTGATTTTTCCATAAGATTGCCTCTTCTATCATTTCCTCATTCTCACTTATTATTCTTCACCTGTCTACTGGATGGTTTCTTACTACCTAAAAATATGCTCATGTCTTCCCTACCTTCAAAAAACCCTCTTATTTGATCTATCCATTCTCACTAGCAATTATCCCATATCTCTCCTACCTTTCATGGCTAAACTCCTTAAGAAAATCGCCTATAACTGGTGCCTCCATTTCCTTTCTTCTCATTCACTTCTTACAATCTGGCTTCTGACCTCATCATTTAACTGAAATTTCTCTTTCTAGTTCTCAGTGATCTCTTAATTGCCAAACCAGATGACCATTTTTCAATTATCATTCTTCTCGACCTCTATATAGCCTTTAGCTGATCACTCTCTTCTCTTAATATATTTTCTATAGGTTTTCTCATCATGTATACTCTCATCCTGGTTCTCCTCTTGTCTATCTGATTACTCCTCAGGCTCTTTTCCTGGATCCTGAGATCATACCCACTAATCATATGGGGACCCCCAAATGGTTCTGTCCTAGACTCTCTTTTCTCCTCCTTTTTTACTTGATCTCATAAACTCCCATGGATCTAATTTTCATCTCTATGCTGATGTTTTTTAGACTACTTATTCAGCCCTAACCTCTCTATTAAACTCTACACTTGCAGGTATGACCTGAAGACATCTTAAACTCAATGCATTCCAAACTGAACTCATTATCTTTCCTACCATTTGGAGAAAAGCTTCTCTCATCTTAAATTTCCACCATCTTCCTAGGTTCACAATCTAGGTGTCATACTTGATTCATCATTCTCTCTCACTTCCTACATACAGTCTAATGCCAACTCCTGTCAAGTTTACCCTTGTAACATCTAAGCTCCTTTCTCTCCTCTGACACCATTTTGATGCAGGTTCTAACTGAAACCTGTTTACATCCCAGGCTTCCAGGTGGCATTGAGAAGAGGCTAGTAGCCCTATGACATCTAGGGTTATTAGCTTCATCTTCCTTGAACCCCTTTCATTATTTTATTTTTTCAACTTTTCTCTAGAGTTCAAGTTATCCATTACAATTATATAATATTCAAGTTTCCCCCCTTCCATTTATATAATTGTAGCTATTATATATGTGTATATCTATATCTATATGTATATACACATAAATACCTCTATATTCATTACCTGGTTCTGCTTAGTACACTCTAGTTCACATCATATAAGTCTTCTTATGCTTCTAAGAATTCTTCATATTTGTTGTCTCGAATGGCGTAGTAATATTATATTACCTTCATGCACCAAAATTCATTCAACCAATCTCCAGCTGTTGACCACCTACTTGGTTCCCCCTTATTTGCTAGATATCATCTTTCTATTTTCATTTGTACAGATAACACTTTTTCAGTTTTGCTGTTTCCTCTCCACCTCCTCCTTATTTTTCTTCCTGTTCTTTTTCCTCTTCCATATTTTTAGATTCCATCTAGGCCATCCTATTCCTCAGAGAATCCATCAGTTTATTAAGATATTAAGCTCCACCAAATGTCCTGAACTGTCCTAGCATGGTACTATATAACCTTACTCTATTTTAAATGATTTTATTTTTATTTTTAAAATATATATTATTGATGCCTTCTATCTTTACAAAGTTGAAATGACTTGACTGCAAAGTCATTTCAGATCCCGCCTCCTGTAGATTAAACCCTCCCCCATGAAAATGAAAAATAAGTGAGTCAAACTATTCCATATAAGGATGCCATCTGATGATGTCTTGTCAGTGTCCTGTTGTAATTGTCCCCTGCCTCTCTGTGGTGGAGAAGAGCTATGATTCACTCTCTATTCTCTGGGACTTTCATTAGCTTTTCAGTTACGCAGAGTTCAGATTCGTTTTGTGATTCATTTATATCCGTGAAGTCATAAGTAGGGGTTTTTTATGCTACTTTCACTTTGCATTTGTTTACATAAATGTTCTTGTGTTTCTATGTATTTCTCATCATTTCTAACCACATAAAACTATTCCATTACCTTCATATACCATAGTTTTGTCAGTCATTCCTTATCCAATGGACATCTACTTCATTTTAAATGCTTTCCTACCTGTTCTGAATAAACATTTATGTACTTCTATATTCACACATAAATATATACAAAGGTGTTATATGCATGCCTATAAATATATTTTGCTTTCATATACTTGTATATTAAATATCTACGTATCAGTTCATCAATTTTTGTCAGTATGTCAATTGATAACTTCACTTTGAACTGATCTGACCATTTGGAGAGCAATCTGGAATTATGTCCAAAGAGTGAAAAAATATATCAAAGCAATATTACTATTAGTTCTGTTTCCTAAAGTGATCAGGAAAAAATGAAAAGAAACTATATGTTCTAAAATATTTATAACAGCTTTCTCTGTGGTGGCAAAGAACTGGAAATTGAAGGAATGCCCATCAATTGGGGAATGGCTAAACAAATTGTAGCATATGATTGTAAGGGACTAGTGTAAGAAATGACAAGCAAAGTATTTTTTAAAAACAACATTATTAAAAACCTACATGAAATTTTGAAGAGTGAAATGAGCAGAACCAAGAGAACTTATATACAGCAAAAGAAATATTGTTTGAAGAATAACTTGTATATGTCTACCTCCAAAGGAAAAAACTGATAAATAGAAACAATCAAGACATAGTTTTATATATGCATATATCTTTTTGTCAAATGATTCCTTCTCTAGTACAGGGAGAGGAGGGAAGAAGGTAGATACCTGAGAACTCTAATATAATAAAAATTAATAATTTAATTTTAATATGTGTATAATACATCAATATTTATATGTGTATGTTATACTGTAAACATCACATATCACATACATGTGTAGGTATTTACTATATATACATATACATATATATACATATGTACAAATAAATGTATCAATGTATGTAAAGCAAAGTATATGTGTAAAACATCTTTTTTCTGCTCTCGACTTCTCTAGGAAATATTCCCAGTAAGAGAATTGCTAAACAAAAGAGTGTACAAAGTTTATTCACACCCAACATTGAACTGTGATTTTTCTGCTTCCATTTTTGACAGGCTTAGAAACAGGTTTCAGGATAAGTGACGGATGCCAACTTCTTGATATGAACACAGCCTTTGGGGACATGTTCCTACTCTGTTTTTCAAGTTCAATTTAGCCATGTGGATTTAGTGTAAAATAGCAAAGATTGGGGTAAAAGGATCAGAAGGGGAGGAGGAACATTTATTGTCTGTCTTGAGAGCATTGAAAACAGTGCCTCCCACCCCTATTTGACAGATGAAGAAACTAAGGCTAAGAAAAGTAGAGTGATTTGTTCAAGATCACAAATGTGGCAGCCAGGATTCAACTATATGCTGTTTTCCAGTATATCTCATTTTTTTAAAAAATCTTCCTTTCATTTATTTTTATTTTTTTAACTTTTATTTTTAAATATTTTCCCATGTTTACATGATTCACTTTCTTTCCCTCCTCTCTTCCTTCCCCAGTCAATCTCATTTTCAGTGAATGATCTGGTTTAATTGGATTGTCCATCTAATTAAAGCAAATTGTTCCTGGATATAATTGCAAATATTTGAACACCTGAAAAGATTTAAAAGTAGGGACATAAAGCAATTAAAATTATACACATACACACATTATGTATTTATAGATAAATAGGGCTGGGTCTTAATTTCTACATGAAATCAAACTGGACAAAGTTTAGGAGAAAGGGGAATTTATACTTGGCAATCTGACAGTTTCACATCTTATGATTCAGTGGGGAAATATGTTGAAATGCAAAAAAACCTCTGTGACATGCATAAACCTAATCTTTTTTTTTCTATTCTCTCATTCTTAGTGATCTCATCAATCCTGATAATCTAATTATCATATCTATATATATGACTTAACAAGTCTGGCCCTTGTCTCTCCCTTAAGCTTCAGTCCCATAATACAAATTGCCAATTGAACATTTCAAACTCATTGTCTAAGAGGTGCCTCAAATTCAACATTTCAAAACAGAACTCATTATCATTCCCCTAAACCAGTAATAGGCAACCTTTTGAGCTTGGTGTGTCAAAATTCAACAAAGAACCAAGCATAACTTGGGTGGTGTGTCACTTGAAAAAAACAACATAATTTCACGATGTTTATAGTTTAAATAACAAAGATGTATAATTGTAATATGTAACTGTATTTAATAAATCAAAATAGGTAAATTAATCTAGGTAGAATTTTCATCTATGGTGCACAAAGTGTCTACACTACACTACAGCAAATGTTTCATCTTCAGCATGCGGTCCCATACTTCTTTGTATGCGACTGCTGTTTTGTAGAGATGGCAGCATGGAATCCCTGCAAAAATACAGGGTCAGCCTCACCCAGAATTCCAGGGGACCCCCCCCTTAGAGAACTTTGGGTGAGGGGGCAGTTGAGAGGGAATTAAGGCAGTTGCTTTCTGGGGGTTGAGGTGAGCAGATCACTGCTTACTGCTCCTGACTTGGGGGGTTCACCTGAGTGGCCATTGTGGCATAAACCATCATGGTTTCTACTCAGGGGTTAGCCAGCTTTGTAGGGTTAATCCTTATTAATATCAATATAACAATTATTTAGTGGTTTAGTGATTAGAAATATTAACTATTAGCAAGAGAGCCAATTTAGTCAAGTGTCCTTCAACCCCCTCCTGTGGGGGAGAAGGGCAGCTTCAGCCTAACAGATCAGGGTTACCTTTACCTTATTTAAACTCTAATTACCCCCTCTAGCTTTTTGTTTTACTTCTTAATATAAGCATTACCTTCAATATCTGTGCCTGGTAATTATTTGGTATTCTCACTGCTCAAGTCTGGTTATCTAGCTTGAATCCTGTCAGCTGCCAGGTTTAAGATCATCTATCTCAGTCCTTCAACTTTTAGATAACTAGCTTCTACTTATTCCTCTATCAGACCTGTGAAGAATATAAGTTAAAGAAAAGGGGAACATCATTAGAGTTTAGCTTCAACAGACCTTGCTAGAAGTACCTCAGAGTGTCTCCATTTCCAAATGAAACCTCAACTGCTTAGGGGGAGGGGTTTGAGAGCCAGGAGTGTCTAACCCCGTCCTTTCTCACTGAAGCTTGTCAGTCAGTGTCTGTGAGAAGAAGTGACTTGAAGGTTATTGGCCCTGACATAATTATCTGCTTCTCAAAAATATCTGTTATCTATAAACATAACAGTTTTGGCCAGCCAGCCTAGGATTTTTACTCTAGAACCTAGTGGGGAAGGGATATAAATATGGCCAGTATGATCAATAGGACAGTTGTTACTTTGGGGTGCTCTGGGGTCTTACTGTATGGGATTTACCACATTTTGGCTTATCACAGTTCCCCAATTTTTCAAAAGGGTGATAGAGATCTATGACACTTACCTTTGGCTAATGATAACAGTGGGTGATGCCTTAGCTTATGTACCGTCAGGGACAGCCATGACTGCAACTTGCTATGGGGCCCTAATAATTTTGAGTAAGGTACTGGCTTTCACATTTGGAAAGGCTGAAGTTACTAATCCGGTTATAGAACAAATGTTAGAACATATGAAGACATTGATAGAGATAAACAAACAGAACAGAGAAGGGAAGGAATTAGATGCTAAGACGATTATGAAATTGGAAATAATAGAGAATACGGTCACAATGAAGAAGGGGGGTGAGATAAAGCAACTGATTAAAAATGAAGGCCCAGAACAGCAAGAAGTTGCAGGGGCAGAAGTAGCATCTGTAACTATCCTTCCAATAACAGGGCAACTGTGCAACCAGATGCTAGAATCATTCACATAAAGGGCTACAAACCTTTTACTGGGGGTGGGGGATCTAGAAATTTTAAAAAGGAGGTTCCCCCAGTTTTTTGTCAATCCACACAAGGCGATCAAGGAATTTAAAAGGGCAGTCAGGCTTTACAATCCGAATTTCGAGGACATAGAACTCCTGTTATCAGAATTGTTTACTCCTAGTGAGAAGGTGAAGTTTATTGCTGAAAGAAGGAGCAATCCCAATATTGCATCGTGGCCAGAACATCATCAAGATTTGAAACTTTCTTCCCATGCCAATATGTCATACCTTAGGAGGTGCAGGGAGGATTTGGCAGAATCAATGAAGCTTCATGCTAGAAGATCGAATGCATGGGGCTCATTTGAAAAGTTGAGGCAAGGGGAGGAGGAACACCTGAGCATTTATCTGGAAAGATTGTTGGAGGCTGGGGAGACTATCCTGGGTTTTAGGGACTTGACTGCTGAGGACAACATTCAGCATGTCAGAAGGCAATTTGTGAAGGGGAGTCTGAACTACATCCAGACATATTTTAAACTACATTGCCCACAATGGGAGACCATGCCCATTGAGGAATTGAGGAAGACAGCGGCTTATGTCCATGACTCCAGGGATAGTGAATCTAAAACATCTAAGACCTCTGATAAAGATAGGGAGATTGCTGAGCTCAAAAAGCAATTGAGGGAAGCTCAGAAGGCCAGGGAGGTAGAAGAAATTAAAAATATGGCTCTGATGGCCAACAATCAGAGGAGCCAGAGCAGGCTTAGGCAATCTTCTAGTGGCAGTGCAAACAATGCAGTAAAAATATGTTTTCTATGCTCCAAACTTGGTCATGTGGTTTGGGATTATAGATTTAAGTCCCAGATTAATTTTGGAAATAGGAGTAATAACAATAACAACAGGAGAAACACATACTATAATTCCAGATATAGTAACAACAAGAATAATAAAAACAGGGACAACAACAGCAGATACAGTGGTAAGGTGAAGGCCAGATGTTGTGACCATGACTGTGCCAAGTTTAGTAATTCCCCAAGCTTGTCAAAAATGGAGGAATACCTGTCCCAAGGAGCCAGACCTCGTACCTTACGAACAGAGAAAGCAGCCTTCCTTGCAAGAATAGATAAGGGCAGTGACAATGATGTGGCAGAGGAATGTGTGAAAGACAAAATGGGTGCAGAAGAAATTATGAATTATGGGTTGGTGGAGGTAACACAACGTTACAAAGATATGACTGAGGAGGAGTGGCAAATCGAAGAGCATATAATAGAAATTAAGGAGAGAATTTATGGGAAAGGAAACAGTGATAAGGGGTACACTGACAGAAAACCAGGCACATCTGCACAAGTTCTTGATAAATGCTTGAAGAAGGTAGAATTCATTGATTTTCACTATGGGGGAACAGAACCATTCTGTACATGTACAGCAAGGCCAAACAACAAGGGCAATGATTTTAGACAGGTGTTGTAATGGGGATCTCTTAGAAATAGACAGTGTCAACAAGGGAGATGGGCTCCTGCAGACCATTGAGAAGGAAAGTGCTAAATTCTCAGACACAGGCACAACCTCTTCTTTATCACCAACTAGGGAAGCTGGAAGGGGAAAGTGGAAAGTCTAGTACCTACAATGCTAAAGGAATTTTAAAGCTAGATCCTCGAGCTAGGCTATTTGTACCAAGCCTACTTCAGGGTCAAGTGCATGAAGATGTAGCACACTTTCAAGCCTGTGATACTTCAAAGAGAGCTGCCTTTGGAGTAGATTCTGAGTTAATGCATTTAAAGGAATTCAATTCCATAAATGTCAGTAACCAAGAGAGGAAAAAAATGACACCAATAGGAACAAAGGAAGAATCTACAACACTGACTTTGTTTCCTATGCAAAATACATCTGCAGTTAAGTTTCCTGTTACTGACATGGAATCTAGGGAACAAATACAAGAAGAAAGCATAGACTCACAGGATTGGGATGTGGTCATGAACCAAGAACACATTCCCAATTCTGAAGAATTTCCTTTAATGCAGAGGAATACCTCTCCTGAATCTAGCTTTGCACAAGTCAAGCAAAGCATGTTCAGTGAAGAAAAGGACACTACCTTACTCATGGTCTGGGAAAACTG
This sequence comes from Gracilinanus agilis, assembly GCF_016433145.1. Lineage (NCBI taxonomy): Eukaryota > Metazoa > Chordata > Mammalia > Didelphimorphia > Didelphidae > Gracilinanus > Gracilinanus agilis. Next base: position 131,507,398 of record NC_058135.1, read on the forward strand.
AGATACACTTTGACACTGATAGGCCCATGAACAGTCCAGGGATGCCAGTTCAGGCATTGGCAGTCCAACAAGCCACTTTTGAAGGAGACTTACCATCATTACACTCACAGAATCCTGAGCCAGCACAGACAGAAGCCCTAGAACAAGATCAATGGGTTTTGGGGGACATTGAGATAGAAACGCCTTTGGTACCTGTTGATCAGCAGCTAAAGACAGGGAACCTTTGGTTATGGTGACAATAGGAGATCAAATCTATCCTGCTCTTATTGATACCAGAGCAACCTGGCCTGTGTTGACATTAGCACCAGAAAATTGTGCACTAATGGGGTCTGTGAGAGTAAAAGGAGCCACTGGACAAATGGAATTGGTGCCCAAGCTAAGATCTAAGATGGTGAAAATAGGCCCAGTGACTTTAGATCATTCCTTTTTGTTGATACCCGGTTGTCCATCCAACCTCCTGGGGAGGAATGTTCTCTGTAAGTTAGGTGCCACTATTCAGTGTGATAGGTCAGGCCAGATATTCCTACACTTACCCAAACAGTCACTCAAACACCATCCCTTGTTATTCCTAGGGCAAGTGGAGGGTGATGAGGAGGAACAACATATGGGGAGTATCTTTGAAATACCGAAAAATATCCCAGAGGCAGTTTGGGCTAAGCATTCAACCGTTGTGGGAATTTTAAAATCTGCCACCCCTGTTAAGATCGAGGTGAAAGAGGGTACTCCACATAGAATTCCTCAGTATAGGTTGAGCAAAGAGTCCACAGAGGGTATCAGACCCATTATCCAAAGTCTCCTGGAACAAGGCATTTTGGTCTACACTATATCCGAGTACAACACACCTATTTTGCCCATTAAAAAGCCAAAGAAAGATCCAAATGGCAAAACACAATGGCATTTTGTGCAGGATTGGAGAGCAGTGAACAACTTTGTTAAGAAGGTACATGCAGTGGTACCTAGCCTGGCAAATATCATTGCCGAGATTCCAAGTAATGCAGCCTGGTTCACGGTTATGGACCTGTGCTGTGCATATTTTACTGTACCCCTGCATGAGTCCAGCCAGAAGATTTTTGCATTTTCCTGGGAGGGCAAGCAACTCTGTTGGACCAGAATTCCACAAGGTTTCTCAGAAAGTGCAAATATCTTTTGCCAGAGATCTTGAGTCTATCATATTCACGGAGAGCAAACTAGTGCATTATGTGGATGACCTTTTGCTAATGTCACCAAGTGCTTGAGTGTGTCAAAGACACAGCAAATATCTGTTGCAAGAGCTATGCAAAAGGGGATACAAGATTTCAAAAAAATAAGATTCAGTGGGTCTTGCCCAGAGTAGAGTACCTTGGCTTCGTGTTGGAGAAGGGTATAAGATGGATTTCCCAAAAGAGAGTTGCACATATACAGAAGCTGTGCATGCCTAAGACCAAGAAGCAGCTCCGTGCAATATTAGGTATCACGGATTACTGTAGGCAGTGGATACTTGGTTATAGTCTGATCTCAAAACCTCTGACAGACTTGACTAGGAACACTGTCTCAGAACCTTTAAAACTGACATGGGAGCACAAGCATAGTGATAGAAAAACTGAAAACAGCTGTGTTGTCCAATCCTGCACTTGGTATCCCTGACCATTTCTCCTGTTTGTGCATGAGGACAAGGGAATAGCCAGTGCTGTATTGATGCAGACTTTTGGGGATCAGTTCAGACCAACAGCCTATTATAGCTCCCAGCTAGAAGTTGTAGCTAGAGGGATGCCACTATGTATGAGAGCAATTGCAGCTGCAGCCCTAATGGTTAAGAAATCTTCAGATCTGGTTTGGGGATGCAAGATTATGCTGTACTCTCCTCTTCAAATAGATACCATCTTGAAAAACAGCAACCTGAAATTCTGGGTAAGGCTGACCCTGTATTTTTGCAGGGATTCCATGCTGCCATTTCTACACAACACTGTGTGTCATCAAAAATGGCTATGTGTTTCACTGCTAACACATGTGTCATAGGTTTGCCATCACCATCCTAAACCCATTCTTTTCCTGAATTCTCCATTTGGGTTGAGGATATCATCATTCTTCTGGTGTCTTAAGTTTGTAACATGGGATTAGCTTCAACTATTTTCTTTCCTCTCACTCCACATATCCAATTGGTTATCAAATCTTATACTTTCTACCTTCATACCATCTTTCATTTATGGTTCTTTCTCTCTCTACTCACATAGCTACCAACTTAGCTCAAGATACTATCATCAACTCTCACCTAGATTATAATAGCCTCCTCATTATTCTCACAGCCAAAAGTTTTTTCCCTCTTTCACTCCAAATTCCAATCTGTTCCTGAATGATTTCTCTTAAATTCCAATATATCTTATTCCTTTGTTCAAAAAACTTTAGTAGCTCTGCTCCATTTTGGTTTTAGAGCCCTATATAATCTCATACCACCTTACCTTTCCAGATTAATTGGACACTGCTCCCTCTCCCACACTCTGTGACCAAGCCAAACTGGCCTTCTCTCTTTTTCTCACTCCATCTGCTATCTCTGTGTTTTTTCTCCTGGCCATCTTATCATCCCTTTCCATATGAAGCTTTTCCTTACCCCCCCCCCAATATTAGTGTCTTCCTTCTAAACTTTATGTCTTTTTCTAATTGTTCTCTTTCTATTTATACTACTCCCACCATGGATGGTAATGCTTTCCCACTCTAAATACTCTTTTTCTATTCATTTTACATATCCTTACATGTATACTTGTTGTCTCCCCTGTTTGCATGTAGCATCTTCTGAATAAAACCAGTTTCATTCACGTTATATTTATGTCCAGTGACTTAGCACAGTGCTGGGCATGTACGTTAATAAAATAAAAAGGTGTTTGTGTTATTTTCATAAAATTCTAGATTTATAAAGATTTTTCTTTTTTAAGAGTAATTTTAGAATAAGAAACTTGCTACCTCACCAAATGAAGAAAGTGGAGATGCCTGCAGAAACCACATACTGCACCAAAAGATCTAGAATGAACTTTGGGATGCAATGAAATTGAACTGTGGGGGGGATTGAATGCATTTATTTTGAATGTAAACTCTTATGCCAAAGGGGGGCTGCCTCCATTTGTCAATGCATCTACCAATCAATGGTTTTGCTCTCTTTCTCTTTTATTTCCCTCTTATCCCCAAATTATGGTAATTTCCCCTTGAAAACTATAATATTTTTTAATGTTTTAAAACCCTAATATCTTTTATATATATCCTTCTATATTAATTTTATTTATTACAGGGCTAGGCAATGGGGGTCAAGTGACTTGCCCAGGGTCACACAGCTAGGAAGTGTCTGAGGCCAGATTTGAACCTAGGACCTTCTGTCTCTATGACTGACTCTCAATCCACTGAGCCATCCAGCTGCCCCATGAAAACTACAATATTGTATGTACTTCTAGTTCAAGATCTTTAGAGATATAAGTTGGTTATGTGTATTGATTCATTGGGGAAACTAGGCATGTAAATCTGCTTAATCAGCCCCTGTCCTTATAATATATATATGTTAACATAATAATTATATATGTTAATGCACTATATAATATATAATTATATCTTGATATAATTATATGTGTGTGTGTGTGTGTGTGTGTGTGTGTGTGTGCCAAAACTCCCTAACCTTCCAATTCTACATCTTAAATCCCACATCAGCCACACAGAATGTGGTCAGAAAGTAGGATCTCACCATTACCTATCAGTGTTTCATTTCCCTAATTAGAAACCTTGATATCCCCATCCGTAGCTGTCCAAAACCTCACATTCCACCTCTCTCTATGCCTCACTTCATCATAACCTATTCTTCACCCCCTTGGAGACCACCAATCCCTCTACCCTTTGGTACTTTCTCAGTCTACTTCACTGTCCTCCAGTCTCACTCAACCCAATAGTTACTCACTTTAACTCTGCCTTGTCCTCTACCCTCTATTCTTTGCCTCCTTGTTCTTTTACTACTTTTCTGCTATGGCACATAGGAGCTTGGGTTTACTCCCACCTCCTTCCTCCTTCATTGTAGACATTAGCTGCTGAATGTAGGTGGGAAAGTCTCACAATGGTGCTTTATAAAATGGTGAAGATTACACATTCATATTATTCAACCTCAAATTGGGCTTTCACTCGATCAAGCCAATCCTTTTATTTGTCTGGAATCATTCTTTACCTTATTCTCCACTGAACTTAATCCAAAGCCTTTCCTACCTTCCCATAACCATTCCCATGTCCATCTCCATCCTCCATATTTGGAACTTTTCTCTTATTTTACCAAGGAAACTGAGGCTATTCAATAAAACAACGTGCTTCTCCCAATCACTTCATCTCAAACCCCCCGGACATACTCTTTCTTTGTTTCTCTGTCAAAGAGAAGATACTTCTTATTGCCAATGCCAGCTTCTGTAAGCATACACTTAATCACATTCCCTCTTATCTCCTATAGCAGACTATAATTTCAATCATCCAAAACTACTTGAAAACCACAGGTATCAGCTATGTGAAAGATAAGCTTATTAGACCAACAACTTACCCCATCTGTGCCATCATAAAATCCAAATGGATGAAAGAGTTTTGTGGGTTTTAACAAAAAATCACTGTTAAGTTTCATCAGTTGTGAATAGAGGAAAAATTCATGAATCTAACCATACAGATTTGTAAAAGACAAAATGGACTGTCTCATAGAAACCCAGCATTGCAGTAAGAAGAGATCTCAGAAGTTATATTAGCCAATCCATTCCAACAAAAGAATCCCTTTTAAAATATACCTACAGTATGTGACAAAAATTGCTAGGAAAATTGGAAAACATTATGGCAGAAACCAGGCACAAACCAACGTCTCACACAATATACTATGATCTAGGAATAAAGGGTGGTACCACAAATAAATTAGGGGAACATGGGATAGTTTGCCTTTCAGATTTATGGATGAGAAAAAATATGTCCAGAAAAGTCACAGAGAACATTACAAGACAGAAAATAGATAACAGACTATATTAAATTTTTAAAAAGTTGCACAAGCAAAATTAATATAACCAAGATTAGAAAGCAAACAACCTGCGGGAAATTTTATAGTGAATATCTGTGACATAGGCCACATGTCTCAAATATATAAAGAACCAAGTCAAATTTATAAGAATACAAAGTATTCTCCAATTGACAAATGGTCAAAGGATATGGATAGTCAATTATCAGGTGATTAAATTAAAACTATCTTTAGTCAAATGAAAAAATGCTCCCTCCCAATCACTATTAATTAGGGAAATGCAAATTAAAACAATTCTGAATTACTACATCATACCTATCAGACTGGCTAATATGATAAAAAAAGGAAAATGATAAATGTTGGAGGAGATGTTGAAAAATTGGGACACTAATATACTCTTGGTGAAGCTATAAAATAGTGTAACCATTCTGGAGAGCAATTTGGAACCATGCCCAAAGGGTCATAAAACAGTGAATATCTTTGACCCAGCTATACTACTAATAGGACTGTATCCCAAAAAAGATAAAAAATAGTGGTAAAGGACCTACTTGCATAAAAATATTTAAAGTAGCTTCTTTTTGTGGTGGCAAAGAATTGGTAACTGAAGGGATGTCCATCAGTTGAGAAATAGCTGAACATGTCATGGAATATGGTTGTAATGGAATTCTATTATGCCACAAGAAGTGACAAACAAGATGATCACAAAAAACCTTGAGAAACTTATATGAAATGATGCAAAGTGAGTAGAACCAGAATTATGTTGTACATAATAATAGCAATAAAGTACAATGATCAATTGTGAATGACTTAACTATTATCAGTAATGTAAGGATCCAGGACAATTTGAAGGGACTCATGACAAAAAAAGGCTGTCCATCACCATAGAAGAAACTGATGGTATCTGAATGGAGATTGAAACATGGCATTCTTTACTTTATTTCTTCCATAATTTTTTTTTCTCTAGAGTAAACAATGTCTTCTTTCACAAACATATTGAACATGGAAATATGTATGATGACACATGTGCGACCTATATCATATTACCTCTGTCCTGGGAAAGGAGAAAACATGGATCACAAAATGTCAGAAAATTATTATCAAAAATGGCATGGTTGTGTAATCTTGAAAAAATAAAAATAATTAAAAATAAATCAAATCTACCTAGCAAGTAGATTTGAACTTTGTTTAAAAATTAACAATAAGGGAAAATCCACTACATACTTAGGAAACTTCATTTGGGGATAACTCCAAGTATTAGGAAATTTTTCTTGATATCAAGACTATATATTTGACTTCTTGAAATTTTCATCTATTTCATCTAGTTCTTTCTGCCCGTTAGGAAACAGCAGAATAAGTCTAATTCATCTTTAATATTGTAGTTTGTTAGATTCTTAAGGATAGTACTAATGCTCCCCAAATTCTTTCTTCTCCAAACAAAATGCCACCCCCTAACCTTCAAATGATCCTCAAATTATGTAAACATAAGTCCTTTACCATCCTTATTTTTCTCTTCTGGATGCTCTACAAACATGTGTCCTTCCCAATGTGTGACTGCACATATTTTCTGGCCACATCTTGTCTTTTGCACAAACAAATCAATGGAGTCAAAATAAGAAGAAAAGATCAAGTTTGAAAAAAGTATTTCAATTAAATGTTTTTGACAAAAGTCTTATATTCAAAATATAGAAGGAACTGATGCTCTTATATGTAATAAGGGAATTTGCAGGATGCAATAAGGGGCTTAGGCTATAGGTAGTAGCTGGTTGGAATAGGGAATAAGGCAAGGCAAGGGACCAAAGGCTGGAGGTAATCAAGGGAATATGCTAGGTAATAGGGAAATTAAGGCAGAGATGTGGTTGGAATTGAGGTTAGGCACTTGGATAGGGTTTTGTGAATCCCTAAGTTAGTAAAATGGATGAGGAAGGTACAATGGTTAAGGTTGGTAGTTGAGGTGAAAGGAGAAGTAAGGGAATATCTGAGTTTTGGGAATATAAACACTGAGGTACAAAGAGTTGCAAGGGAGAGGATGAGTTAATCTAAAGCAGGCAACAGCAGCAGGGAAACACAGACTGGATACTCAGGTTAGAGACAAAACACTGAAGGGAAACAGACTGAGCCCCTCAAGTAAAAGGGGCACTTTTACAAAGCAAGGTTAGAGCCAGCCAAGAATGGCTTGAAAACTGACTTGAGGCTTCTACTCAGTTTCACAGGTTCACTAAGGAAGGGACTAGAGGAAGTATTGAAATTACACTTCCTCCAAAATGGATACCTTCAACTTCCCTCAAACTCCAGAAAGAATGTTATTCCTCTCTCCTCCTCCCTCTCTTATTAATCAACTAATGAAATAGCCAAAGAGTTTTGATTAAAGACAAATGGGGTTTATTGTTTTCTAGGGTTGATTGGAAAGGATAGAGGATATTAGGTAACCCTAACAGCCACCTAGAGAAACCTTCAGGTGGGGGAAGAGAGACAGGAATGTGAGACTGAGTAGGGACCAGCCTACTCAGCCCTGAGAGGGTTTGTAGCCAAAAGGGGTAAGAAAGTTGGATACAATGATTCAATAGATAAATTTGTAACAAGGGTAAGCCCTATTTGACTAAACTATCAAGATTTGAAACTAACTCTCAGATCTACTCTCCTTTCAAAAGTTCTCAGACATTCAGGTAGAGAAAAATGAAGATGGGAATAAGGAAGGCTAGGGAGATTCAAAGGAATTAACTAAATTAACAATTTTTAAAGGAAAAACTGCAAAATATAGGCTAGGTTTCAATCCAAAGAAGGAGCTCAGATTGGCCCTGATTCTCTCCACAAGTTCCCAGGGCCAACTGACTTTCCTAAGATTCTAAAACCCTTTATCAACGGTCAGAAGAACTCTGCAGCAAAGCTGGCAAGGCTGTTATGCACTCTCTTTGTACCACATATGTGATTAAGAACCATTAAATATTAGACAGAAAATCAAAGCATATGAACAAAAGCATTTTCAAAAAAGATATGAACTTTTAGCAGCCATCTGAAAATTGTTCAAAATCATTCATTATGATAGAATCATAGATCAAAACAATTATGATGTAGATATGCATAATCATTAGTGTTGACAAAGATAGCAAAGAATCTGAAAAATTCAGTATTGAAAAAAAGTTGTGAGAAAGACAAGAATGCTAATTCAATTTTAGCAAAGTAATGAATTGTTCTAAATAATATGGAAACAATTTGGAATTATATTCACATTCACTGACCTCACTACTAAGTAAAGTTGAACAACAAGGAAGTTTAAGACAGTAAGAAAGGACTTCGCATAAAAAAATTATTCATTGCATCATTTTGTTTAAAACAATAGCTGGGCCCCAACTATTTACTCAATAATTGGGTATATGAGTACAATGAAATATCATCATACCATAGTGAACAATAAATGTAAAGAATTAAATGAACCATGAAGACTTATATGAAGTGATGGATGCAGAGTATGGAAGACAAAGCCAAAAGAACAATAGTGTGCATTTACTACAATAGCAAAATGACGCATGCCGACATTAAAAGGCAACAAAAATCAAGCCAAATACAATGGAAAATGTTGACCCCAGATTATTAAAGTTAAGTATAATAGTTCCCCTTTATGTAGTACTTTAAAGTTTCCAAAGCACTTTAAGCACATTATGTCCTACATCTGTGCAAATGGTAAAGTACCAAAGTGGAAGATGACATGTACCATCAGTCACAATCATTTTGTTAAGTGGTTTTGCATCAATGTTTGGGGGGAATTTCTCTTCCTGGAGTTGTTTGGGTATTTTCTTGAGCATATCTTCTAAGCAAAATGTTAAAAAAAAAAAGAAGACCAAAGGAAGGAAAAAACAACATGTTTAAAGTCAAATTGCTTAATAACCATGTTTCTGATTTTCAGTTATAGAGGACGTCCAGCCCAGAACACTTTCTATTACAACAAATATTTCCAGAATATTCAACCTTTCAGAAGATATAAAATAATCTAAGAAGTGATTTGGATATTATCTGATCCATTTTTCCAGTTGAGAAAACTAAGAATAAGATTGTAATTGTGACCCAGCTAATTAGTCAGTCTCACACCTAATAATAATAGTTTGCATTTATGCAGAACCTTAAGGTTTGCAAAGTACTTTGCAAACATAAACTGATAAGAAACCTGTAAGGCTTGTGCTTTAATGAGGATTATTTCCATTTTACAGATGAAGATGAGGCTGAGGGACACCACTAGAAGGAATGGAACTTAAAAACACCTCTAAGGACCAAGCTGCATCAGCTGTTCATTTCATGCAGAGAATTTCAAAATAAAACCATAACATTTGCATAAGTCGACATGCTTGGTCCTTCTTATGTTGCCACTCAGTTGTTAAAGCCTGAGTGGAATTTAAACCCAGGTGTTCCTTCTTCCAAGTCCAGTACCCATATCAATTAAACTCTTATGGTTGGTTTAAAAGAACTCAATCGTGCTCTCATGACTATATTTTGCCTTTCTTTGTACATTCAGCACTTGGCACTCAGCATGTCCAACACATAGTAAATGCATAATAAATGCTTGTTAATTGACTGATTAATTTAAGGGGGAAAGGGGAGTACTAACAACTGAGGTTATTAATGGAAAAAGTCCACCTATGGCAGCTAGCAAATGATCTAAATTGTGGAGGGAGCTAGGGCTATGAGCTCTTTCTACTTTTAAAAAGTCAAGAGGAGTTAAGCATTCTCTCATGATGGAAGAGTTAGCTGAAGCTGCAAACTAAAATCAATTATTTGTATTATCTATGAATTTCAGTTATACATGGTTTCCCTAGCCACACTTTGCATATAAAATGAAGAGCTGACTGTTTATAAGTCTAAAAGCAACATATTGTGGGCTATATTTTCCCATGACCCATTTTCACTCCAAAATAGTTTTGGGGGGTGGGGTAAGGGATTCAGAGTGTCTCTGTGAAGAGAGATGTGTTAAGACAAAATTGGGATGTTAATCATGAGCAAAAGAACACATCCATTTAAATGTTTTCTGTTTCATGTAAATCTTATGTTGCTATGGCAACTTGGGGAGGTGTATGCAAAGGCAGAAGCATCACATAGAATATGACTGATGGCATCAAATAGTCCCCTTGGTCAGTGGAAGGAGTATCTATAGTGAAGGAAATAGATTTCTTTCAAAAGTATTAGTTAAAAATGAATATTTAAAATTATTTTACATATAATTAAAAATAAAATATTAAAATTTTCACTTTAATTTTTTAAAATTAGAGTTAACTCTTATTTAAGAATTTCAAACAAACCCATATGAGTAGAAAAAATGCCATTTCTGCCCAGTTGAATGATGAAACAACTCCAAATTAGAGGGTTGTGAATTAACAAGTCTTGACAAAGCATGCAATAAAATTTCATTTTTAATAACATTTTGTTTTTCCCCTATTACATATAGATGTACTTTTTAACATTCTTTTTTTTTAGGTTTTGAGTTCCAAACTCTCTCCCTTCTTCTAATCATCCCTTATTCACTTCCTCCCTGTCCTCCCTACTCCCTAAGATGGCAAGCAATCAATAAAATACCATTTAGAAAAACCTTATTCCACTGTAGATGTAAGCATACAGTGGATTAAATCATGTCCCATGTAACAAGCCCAGTGATTAGTGAATTAAATTGTGATGCTTGGTCTGTAGGAAGCCCCCAAGAAAACAAAAATGCTTTTGTGACTCAAAGACATTGATTTAAGTCACATTGATCATAAGCAATGGGAAGGGCAGAATTTCTTAACTAACAACCAACTAGTCAAGCCAATTAATGAATAATGAAGTCTGTCATAGATCCCCTACATGGCACAAAAGGAATTGATGGGGTACTAGGTGAAGGATCTGCAATGGCAGAAATAGACTATGAAGAATAAAGACTTATTGGGAAATTGTTTCTTCTATTTTGGTTAAAAACAATCACAAAATAAATTAGATGCAAAGGGAGAAAATGATACTAACTCACTTGTTTCATTTATACTCCCTTAAGCATCCATTACAGAAAATCACACACAACCTGAGAGATGGGGAATAAAAGAAACTCAGAAACCTAGATAGATTATAGTGTCTTAATATGTTCTTCAACTAAACAATATAATTAGAGATAAGAGGTATTGAACTTTCCAAATCATTTATAACATCCCAGTATCTGCCTTCGGCCATTAAAGACCATTAACGAGACCAGGGCCACTTGTCTTGGCTAAGAATATGGAGGATGTAGGAATCACTCTGGGGAATTTGATTCACATTAAGACACTATAATCTACCTAGGTTTCTGGGTGTTTTTTTTTATTCCCCATCTCTCAGTTTGTATGCATATATGTGTATGCACATATTATATAAATATATTATTAAACATATTATTTATATATAAATGCCTGACATTTTTATATGAATAAATGTATAAATACATAAATAAAATTACATTATTATATATTTAAAGTTATATAAAGGGCAGTTAGGTGAACACTGGGCCTAGAATCAGGAAAACCCAAGTTCAAATCTGGCCTCAGATACTTACTAGCTGTATGACTTTAGGCAAGTCTTTTAACCCTGTTGGCCTCAGTTTCCTCATTTATAAAATGAGCTGGAGAAGGAAATGACAAACCACTCCAGTATTCTACCCAAAAAACAACAACAACAACAACAAAACCTAAATGTGGTCATGAGGAATCAGGCACTACTGAAAAGATTTAAATTCAGGTTTTCCTGATTCTAGATTACGGCCAGTGCTATATCCACTAAGCCACCAAGCTGCCACAATTTTGGAGAGAAGTATGAACAGATGAGTAATTAGGAAAGACGTTTTATGGAAAAGGCCCTTGAACCGAGTCTTAAAGGAGGCCAGGGCTTTAATACATAGAGAGCTCTCCTGGCCTGGATGGCACATGGCAAGCAATGTCCAGGGAACATCAATTAGACTGGAGAATAAATAATAGTGAAACCTGTAATATTGGGGTATAAAAGGATGTTATTAAGGAGGATTCTGTGGTATATACTTTGCTGGATGATCACAAAGTATTTTTTATCTCTCTTCCTTGAAGGAAAGCCAAGAGTGACTTCCCTTCACTGGGCCAGTACAAACAAAAACTACTTGGAGATATATCTATATCTATATCTATATCTATATCTATATCTATATCTATATCTATATCTATATCTATATCTATATCTATATCTATATCTATATCTATATCTATATCTATATCTATATCTATATCTATATCTATATCTATATCTATATCTATATCTATATCTATATCTATATCTATATCTATATCTATATCTATATCTATATCTATATCTATATCTATATCTATATCTATATCTATATCTATATCTATATCTATATCTATATCTATATCTATATCTATATCTATATCTATATCTATATCTATATCTATATCTATATCTATATCTATATCTATATCTATATCTATATCTATATCTATATCTATATCTATATCTATATCTATATCTATATCTATATCTATATCTATATCTATATCTATATCTATATCTATATCTATATCTATATCTATATCTATAAGAATATATGTGTATATATATCCATATATTACAAATATATATTCTATTTATTTACATTATATTATAAAGATTAGTAATAACAGGATGCCTTAACTCTAAGGGAAACTAATTTCTCCACCCAACCTCTTTCACCTCAGGGTGAGTTATTTCTTTGTCTTGAGAATTCACTTAAACTACTTTCAAACTCCTTATCACTGACTAAAACCCATAAAAATGCTATCTGACTTAAAACTACCTATAATCCTTATATAAGAATAAATTATTTATGCTAAAATTGTCTGCAAGTAGACAAATCAGTTAGCCAAAATGTCTCAGAGACTAATGGATCAGAGTGTGACTCTGAGATGACACTCAGAGTCCAGGCAAGCAGATCTTTGGTCTTTCTCTTTTCACAACAGTTCTCAAAGTAGCAGATCCAACAATTTCCCAATGTATTTCCACAGTGAGGAAAGTGGAAAAACCCTCCAGATAGTTTCTGAGTTCTCTTTCTTTCCTATCACAGCAGAGCTACATCCAGAGAGCAAGAGCTGAGCTGGCCAGTCTCTTCAGAAGTCAGAACTCTGCCTGCTCTCCTCTTTCAAAGTTTCAAGCTCATGCCAGTTCCTTCTTGTCTCAGGCACTCTGCAGTCTCTGGGACAACCCTACACAATTCCTTATCTTATCAAACCTAATCAATATATTTCTAATTTCCTTCCTACAAAGCTTCACAGGTGCATTTATGAAACATTGATTAAGTATCTATTGTGTGCCATGGCACTGAGCTAGGCACTGAGGGACATGAAAGATCAGAGTCAGAAAAAGCATCCATTGATGTTTGTGGAACAGTTGAGTGAGGAAATGGGAATGGGAAGGATGGGCAGAATTACATGGCGCAGGGGAAATGATGATGGCAAGCCAAATTTTTGTGGTACTTTCTGATTTTTCACAGCCACTGCCCTATGACAATCCTGGGAGGTAGGTGGCAGATCATGAAGATATGAGTCCAGTTTGGTGTAAATTATCCTGGATAAATCAACTAGTAATGAAGGGAAATGCAGCACTAAGAAGGATGGAGGAGGAGAAGCTTTACTAAACATAAGGTTAGTACAATTGGACAAGGAAAAGTAGGAAAGTCATAAAAATAAAAAGTCAATTTAAATCAATTCATTTATTTTAAATTAAACTCAGTTAAAATATAAAATTTGAATTACATTCATCTTGATGGGATACATACAGGGTATGAAATGATTTATGTGGTAAAATGGGTTATGGTAGTTATGATGGGGGAAAGAGAAAGAATTACAGAATAGGGATGACATTTGATTCACTGAATTACTATGTGTCTGGCACAAAGAAAATTCTTAATAGATACCTCATCTATCTAAAATTATAACAGCCAAAGGAAAAAAAGAGGGTAAACATGAAACCATAGGATGTTTCCAGTTTCTCTCTAGGATGAAACAGAGCCAGGAGAGTCTGTCTGATTCAGGGCATCTCTGGGAATATAAGTAGAAAAAAATGACTTATAGAAAAGATAATGTGATTTTGAGGCTTAGAACTGAAAAGTTGCTTGAAGATCATTGAGTCTAAACCTCCTCTTATTTTCTAGTTCAGGAAACTAGAGCTCTATTTGCTTATATGACTTGTTGAAAGTTATATTTGTTTGTAAAGAGCACCTCGGATTCACACCCAGGTTGTTGTTTTTTTTTGTTTGATTTTTTAAAAATTTTAAATCTAGCATTCTTTCCATTATGTTTCTAATGCCTCTGGCTGCAAAATAAGATGTGTTGGATAAGTACTGCTAAAGACATTAAGGGTCAAAATGGCAACATTTGGTGAAGGCAAAGGATTGTGTTGAGTAAAAAAATATCACAGAGCTTTAGGACTATTGTTTTGTTATAACAGGATGAGTGGCATCGTGTAAAGATGACATCCAATCAGATTTTATGAGGTTTTTGGTTTATGGCCAGGTCATAAAGCAATCTCAATGCAGGAAATCTTACAATAAGCCTTTCCATCAAGCGTTCTACAAAAGTAGAGCCATCTGATATGTATCTCATGTTCAAACAAAAAAAATTAAATAAAAACAATATTCATTCAGGAGTTGAGAAACATAAAACGCAGGCAATGGCAGGCTTCTGGACAAAGAGTTGGAGACATTAGCCCCTTTGCCTCCGACACTCCAATTCACACTCTCCCTCCAGCTATCATAAAATAGGGTTATTGAGCTTGGAAATCATTGGGTTGGGTTCCAAAGCACATGGACTCGGTAGTTCCCCATCAATATCCTACAGCTTTATGAAGCCCCATACTGACAGAATGGCCATGTAAAAAGAAAATAAAACCCAAAGAAAACAGATAAACAGCTGTTTCCCTTCGCACTGACTAAAGCATCCTTGCTTGTATGTAGAGATGTATATGTGAATGTTGGTTTGTGCACTGCAAAAGCTCCTTTGTTCCTCAAGTTCCAAATGAAACTGGGCTGCCTTGAATTTTATTCTTCATTTACCAAAATAAGTAATTCCTGTGCACATAATATGTAGAACACTAGCCTCCCCCCAAATAAGGATTGGAGCACAGTAATCTATTCTAATGTAATTATTCATTTCTTCATTTTAGGAAAGGCAATAGGGATCTAACCAATGATTTCACTGATATAAGGAATTCCCATGAGAGGGGAATCCCTCTATCAACTTAAGTCAGCCCTTTCTCTGCCAATTATAATCTTAAAGAATTGCCTAATTGTACAAAATGTCTAAGATGGTTTGGAACTTACGTATAGCAAGTCTGAAGGGCGGAATAATCATTTAGGATGAAATCTGCATAAACAGTGCTAAAGATGTCAAAGAAAAAATAAACCATAAAAAAAAGAGTTGTCACTTAGAGAATGAATCTAGCATGTATCAGAGATGAAACTTAAATTCAGGTCTGCCCTGGCTTCAAGGATAGCACACTA
Source organism: Gracilinanus agilis (assembly GCF_016433145.1). NCBI lineage: Eukaryota > Metazoa > Chordata > Mammalia > Didelphimorphia > Didelphidae > Gracilinanus > Gracilinanus agilis. The sequence continues at coordinate 131,522,883 of NC_058135.1, forward strand.
TTACCCCACGCTGTCTCTCCTGTTTATTTTCAACTTTTTCGTTGTAAAGATGCCTTGGCTTGTTGCATCCAGGAGATGTATATTTTTAAATAATACCATTAAAACAGTGAAAGAAGGATGGCATATGATATGTCTCTAAGATATGGCCATGATCATCTTTGTTCTCTTAAGCCATCAGGCTTCCCTCAGCATAGGAAAAGTGTGCTCAAACTTATTACAAATTCCATATAGCCTTGGTCCCCCAAGAATCATGGTCTCCTTTAGCCCAATTTACAATTCTTTCTAGTCTAATCAAATTGCTTTTTGACATTTCAAAGCTCGTCCTGAGCCTTAGTCACACCAGCTTCACCTTCAAATGTAGCATTACTCCTGGATGAATCCTTATCTCAGCTGCTGCTAGGGTGAATCAGTCCCCAAAGTCACCATTCTAGATCTCCAAGCTAGGCTGGTCACAAAGTCTAGCAGGACCTTCACTCTTGAATCTTGAATGGCTGACTCCTGACCTCACTGAGCTCCCAAGTCTCAGCTCCTTTATCTAACAGAGGCTCATAATTACAAGTGACACAACAGTCTCAGAAGGAAGTCTCAAGGCTTCCCCATCTTAGAACATTTTCTCTTTTGTCTCATAAAATACGGGCAGGCAAGAAGAAGTCATTCAAAGATATAGGGCTAACCATCTGGTCAGATGGTACTCCCTTTTTTTTTCAACTCTTACCTTACATCTTAGAATCAATACTGAGTAATTGTTACAAGGCAGAAGTATGGTAACAGTTAGAGTCCAGTGATTCCCAAAGTGGGCACTATTGCCCCTGGTGGGTGCTGCAGCAACCTAGGGGGGCGGTGATGGCCACAGATGCATTTATCTTTCTTATTAATTGCTATTAAAATTTTAAAAAATAATTTCTAGGAGGCTAAGTAATATTTTTTCTGGAAAGGGGCTGGTAGGCCAAAAAAGTTTGGGAACCACTGAGTTAGACTATGAGAGTTAAGTGACTTCCCCAGGGTTACGCATCTAAGAAGAGTCTGAGGTCAGATTTGAACTCAGGTCCATCTGACTCTCTATCCATTGAGCCACCTAACTGCCCCCAATGCGGATGCCTTTTGAATTCATTTCCCTCCCCCCATTCTTTTTTTCTTTCTTTTTTTTTGCATTTTAAATTTTATTTTTTAGAAAAATTTTCCATGGTTACATGATTCATGTTCTTACTTTCCCCTTCACCTCGCAACCCCCCCCCCATAGCGATGTGCGTTTCCACTGGTTTTAATATGTGTCATCAATCAAGACCTATTTCGAAATTGTTGATAGTTGCATTGGTGTGGTAGTTTCGAGTCTACATCTCCAATCATGTCCGCCTCAACCCATGTGTTCAAGCATTTGCTTTTCTTCTGTGTTTCTACTCCTACAGTTCTTCCTCTGAATGTGGGTAGGGTTCTTTTCTATAAGTCCTTCAGAATTGTCCTGGGTCATTGCATTGCTGCTAGTACAGAAGTCCATTGCATTCTATTTTACCACAGTGTATCAGTTTCTGTGTACAATGTTCTTCTGGCTCTGCTCCTTTCACTCTGCATCAATTCCTGGAGGTCTTTCCAGTTCACATGGAATTCCTCCAGTTTATTATTCCTTTGAGCACAGTAGTATTCCATCACCAGCATATACCACAATTTGTTCAGCCATTCCCCAATTGAAGGGCATATCCTCGTTTTCTAGTTTGTTTGTTTTTTTTCTGACTAGATAGCCACAGGCTATTCAAAGAGGCTATTCCTCACCACCTCATTGGAAGACCAGAAATAATTCCATGCTCCAGATATGTCCAAAATGTACCTATTACACATTATCATGCACATACATATTATTAGCTTGTTCATAAGAAATGGGCTCATTGGCCAGCTCTGCTTTGTACTTACGTATCATGGTGAGACTTTGATTTGTGTCAATTCTTCAATAGGAAGTCTTTCCTGATCTCCCTAGTTATTCATGGTGTCTCTTGAAATTATACTCTATTTATTTGACTGTGTAGCTTCTATCTTTCCTAACTTTCAAAGAGCAGATATTATTTAATTTTTTTTCATTTCCCCAGTGCCTTTTAATACATTTTTGTTGAATTGAATTGAATTAGACATTCTTTTTTTCAAAAATACTCATTTTTTTCTGAATTCAATACATATCCCCCCAAAGAAAACATTTCCATATATAGTATAGAAAAAGAAAACTATGCATGAAACTGTTCATCTCTCTTATATACAGCTTTTTTTGAAGCAAACAATAAATTCAACATGTAACTTTCAAAGCTCTCTTGCTGGTCTGTTTTCCTCCAAACAGTCTTCTCATCTGTGCATTTTTTAAAATGCTTCTTTTGATCCTTTCTTTTTTGGGAGTGGGGATAGGAAGGGGGAAATCCTATCACGAAGCTCCTCCTTTCTCTTAAATCCTACCATTCAATTAAAAACAAAAGAAACAAGAAAAGCAATCCTTGAAAAAAATAAGCATGACAAAAAGTCTGTAAGTATAGAAGACTCATTCTTCACTTGGCATTCATCACCCCTCTGTCAAGAAAGAGTTAACAGGTTTTATCATTGTTCTGGATTTGGAACTGGTCATTGCATTGGTCAGGGTTTTCAAGTGTTTCCAAACCATTTTTCTTTATCATCTTCTTGCTACTGTGTACGCTATGTGTGTTTTTTTCCTGAATTCAACAAACGTCTCCCCAAAAGGAACATTTCCAAATATATAGTAGAATAGAAAAAGAGTATTACATGTTCAGTCATGAATTGCTAGTATGTAGAGCTAGTTTTTCATAAGCATATAAAATATACTTTGAGCTGCTAGGGGGTATAGCGGATAGAATGCTGGGCATGAAGTCAGGAAGACCCAAGTTCAAATCTAGCCTCAGATCTTTCTTGCTAAGTGACCTTGGGTGAATTATTTTACACTGTTTTCCTGAAGGTCCTCATTTGTAAAATATAATAGTAGGGCCTACCTTCCGAGGTTGTTGTGAGGATCAAATAAGATCATTGTAAAAAGCTTAACACAGTTTCCGGCATATAGTAGGTGCTATATAAATGTTAGCAATTTTGATTTTTCTGGATCTGCTCAATTCACTTAGAATAAATACTGTATACTGGTTCCAAACTAGAAGAGAAGTAAGGGCTAGACAAGGAGGGTTAAGTGACTTACCTACGGTCACACAGCTAGGAAGTGTGTAAATAGAATTAGCTCGAGCCCATTAATAGTCAAAATTCTACTCAACCCAGGCGTGCTAATGATGTCACTCTCACCTCCCTTAGTGGGGAGGGGAGACGAGTTACCCACACGTGACAATAAGTAACAAATCAAGAATAAGGGACTGCCCTTTGGGTAGTCCAAATCAATGTAGAAAACTGCCATTTGTCCATTTGAATTAGAGGTGGACCACAGGAAGTGATGAAAGACACTATCTCTTTAAGTAAGTTAGTGAACTTCCTGTGGGGGCAGTCGCCGTCTCGAACTGGGAGCAGAAGCATCTCCTGAGACCACAGAGAACTTACACTCTGTATTGTCACGTGGGTAAGTTAGGCTGACTTCCTTGGCCTTGCTGGGCCAATTCTAAACTCTGCCTATCTGGCTGTTGGGCCTTGTGGCTTACAGCTTCATTTATTTAGCCCCTTAACCCTCTCTATCCCTCCAGGCCTTTGGCCTGGACTAGCCTCTCCCTTTCTCTTTATTCCTACCTTTTACCTACCTGATTGTAAATAAACTCTTCAACCCGATGCTGACTTGGGTCTGATTTAATTAAGGAATCAACCTGAATTGTTGATTCCTGGCGGCCACATATTTTAATATATATCTATAATTACCTAAATTTTCCTTCTTACAGAAGTATCTGGGGTCAGATTTGAACCCATAACCTCCCGTCTCTAGGTCTGACTCCAAATCTATTGAATTACCTTGCTACCCCTCAATTCACTTTTTATCAGTCCATTGATTCCCAGATATCTCAGAAATTTCCCCCTCATCATTCCTTAAGGAACAATGATATTTGATTATATTCATATATACTAATTTGTTCAGTCATTCCCCAGTTAATGGATACCTTCTTTATTTTCAACTCTTTGCTAGAATGAAAACAACCACTTAATAAATGTAGAATGTAAATTTTGTAAATACAGAAGACCTACTCTAAACCAGCATCTCAGAAAATTCCCATTTATTCTCCTAATAGGCAAAAATGACTCAAAGCATGACACAGTGATTTGTGGGAAATCCCCAATTCTCTATAGTGATTTCAACCCTAATTCCCTAAAGAACTGAATGCCACTTCTCATCACTTAAATTAACAAAGGAACACTATTCAAAGACTTACCATTTATTTGTTTCTCTTTTGAGCCTGGCTAATGTTCAACTTCATAATTTTCCATCTTGACATGGAAATTCCTGGAAGGAGGGTTATAGGGTGTGTGTAATGTTCTTTAGTTAACTTCCATAGCTTTGAAAAATTATACTTAGCACCAAGTAATGGGGAAAAAATGGCCACTAAAGAGGTGAGGAAGAAGAGATTCATAAAAGAGTGAGAGCTAAAAGGGACTTCAGAGGTCACTAAATTCAATTCCCTCATTTTATAAATGAAGAAATTATTCAGAAAAGTGGAGCAATTTGCTCGAGGTCACATGCCTAGCAAGTATTTCAGGCAGGATTTGAACCTAGGAATTCCTGACTCAGAGGACAGTACTTTATCCACTATAAAGGATGTTTATTCAATAGGGGCAAATTAAACTGGGAATTGACCAGTATAGACTCCCAAAAGACATTCCATTGATTAAATATCAATTAATTAAATCAATTGCATTCTACATTTATTAAGGGGTTACCATGTGCAAAGGCACTATATGATTTCCTGGGGACATAGGAATGAAAAATGATTGTCTTTACTCAATTTCCCTCATGGAACCTACTGGAATGACATAGATAAAAACATTATACAGTGTGCTCTAGAAAAAAATCAGAGGAAGAAGAACATATTCAAAGTCTTCTACAATCTGGCTTCAATTTACTTTGCCACCTCCATGATTTCCTGCATAATCTTACCAACTTGGACTATTCCACTAAAGCAGGGACTCTGTCCTTTCCCATCTTAGTCCATGCCTAATATCACTCCCAATACCTGAAGTGTATTTGTTCCTATTCCTGTCTGTTGAAATGCTAAGCATCTTTCAAGGACCACCTTAAATTCTGCCTACCCCCTTTAGCCTTGTCCTTCAGACCCCACAAAGGACATATTTTGCAGCCTTTGTCTGCATTTCACACTTATTATTATGTATTATGGATGGATCAATGGGGAGAGAGCCAAGAACAGTTAAGGTGGAAGTTCTGCCTCTGACAACATAGAGACTGTGACAATGAACAAGTCACTTAATCTCTCCCTACTATGAGCTGCTCTCAAAGACTAAAGTGGAGAACAGGGGCAGATTTGGATTGGAGGCAGGTGCTCACTCCTGCAGAGGAAGTTTCACCACCTGTTAGGGCCTTTTGGACCCATGGAAATCACAGGTCCAATATCTACCCCCTCTACTCTTTTATATGAGCTACATGCATGTGCTACCTTTCTGAGGTCTCTGAGGGCAGCTTCCATGCCTAATATTAACCTTATATCTCCCCCAGTGCACAGTTCCTCATACAAAGTAAATGGTTAACAAATGTTTATTGATGTTAAATTCTCTGATTCCTTAAGCTCAAAGTAATATCTCTTCATATCTTAGTGTATGTATACTACTTATGTACTCTATTCTAAATTTTTATTACGATGAGTTTTGTTTATATTTATCATCTGCCAGATTATAACTACTTAGAGGGCAGAGTCTATCTGACTCATTTCTGTGTCTCCCAAAGAACAGAAGGGGAAGGACAGAGTCATGATATGTATAAACACTCTGCAACATATAATCAACAAAGACTTTTATAAAACAAGGATATCTCCATGCTTTTTGACCCATTAATTCCATTGCGGGTCAGTCAAAAACTGATAGATTTTCCCATATTCTACAACATTCATAACAGCATTTTTGTGGTATTAAAAAATCAAAATGAAATAAGTGCCCATCAAGGAGGAAATGACTGAAAAATTAAATAATACAATTGCATCTAATATATCATGTTTATGAAGAATACAGAGAAATGTGGCAAGGTCTGCAAGAACTGATAGTAAAGAAATCAGAACCTAGAAAACAATATGCAGAATGATTACAAACCTCTAATTAAATTTTAATTCCTTATTTTCATCCTGAAGACCAGATAATGAAACCTAATTCCCTCATCTCTTGGGGTGAGAGAATATGGGTGCATTGTTGCACATGCTATCAGATGTAATGATTAATTTTGCTTTAACTATTTTTTTCTTTAATAAAAAGGAGGGTTCCAAGGGGGTTGGAGGAAAATGTGGAAAGGACTTGGTTGTTTAAAAAAATGTAACAATAAAACTTTTTTTAAAAGGGAGTGTTTGAGAATGTTATCAGAGATCAAGCCCAGAAATTGATTCTGTCTGCTGTTTGAGGGTCAGCCTATATAAATTTGTAGGCGTTCATTCCCAAAGGGTGATGAATTTGGGGGCCAAAGTTACTCTCAAAAAGAATTCAATGCAATTCAAAAAACATTTGTTAAGCGTTTATTACATACAAGGTACCCTACTAGGACTTGGGATACAAAGACAAAAATAGTCCTTGTGGAGGTGACATTCTATAATGGCTAAGTAGTAGAGAGGCTGACATCTGCCTCAATGGAGGGAGTATTCACAGTGCCAAAATTGCAACTGGAAATAGAGTTCACTATCAGTAGCCAAACTGTAAATCATTATTTTTTTTGTTTGTCAAGCAATAAATGTTTATCAGAGAAGTAAAGGAATTGCTTCCCAAGATCTTACTCATATTCTATAAGAAAAGACAATTGATGTATATCAACATTGAAGACAATCATTAAAGGTTAATTAAGCACTTACTATGTGCCAGAAATTTTGCTAAATCTGGAGACATCAAAAAAAAGCAAATATAGTTATGGCCTTCAAGGAACTTTTTCTGATACAGTATGATAATATTAAATATTAATGATATTTAAAGTCACTGTTTTAAAGCTGGCAAAGGGTGGTCACATATGTTAACTCATTTGATCCTCATAACCCTATGGAATAAGTACTAGTCATTTTACAGATGAGGAACCTGAGGCAGTGAGGGGTACATATAGAGTAGATAGAAAGTAGCCTTAAGCAGTGATGAGGTTTTTTAGGTCTCAGTTTGACTTAAAAGGATTCATATATTTGAAGAAGAGAAGGGTGAAAAGGGAGAGCATTTCAGACATGGGAGAGAAGCACCAAGACACAGAAAAAAGAAACTTAAGGGATGAAATAGAGATAAAATAAAAAGAGAGATAGGGATAAAGAAGATTGGAAAGGTACAAAAGAACCAGGTCATGAAGAGCTTTATACTGTTCTGGGTAAAGTATGGTGGAGGCCAATCACTTGGTAGTATAAATTTGATACTGAAATGAAATGAAGCATTTATAGGTCATTCAAGGTTTAAAAGAGGAAGAAACAGATGCAAGATGAGAGCTTAATAGGAGAAAAAGTTAAAACTGCTTTGAGAATCCTTCAAACCAATCTTTAAAAATTGACTCAAAATGACAGGAGTCAAAAACCAATAGCAAGATGTAGAAAGGGGGCTTTTCTGTGGAAAACAACTTGAAAGGGGGAGAGTGTTGATTTTCATGGGATAAGGGGGAACCAGAAGTAAAATTACATGCAGAAGACTGTTGGCCAACCACCCTCCACATACTGCACCAGGTTCTAAGCCTGGGCATAGACCAACTTCTGAATTCCAGGACCCTGCCTATACAAACAACAGAGCACCCCACATCCCAAACCCATCTCTTGAAGTCCCAAGCCCTAACACCAATCCACAGTGAGGCCTAAAGTCCATAGAACTTTGCCCTTTGAGGCCTGTGCAATAAGCCCATGCCCCATAAAAAAGCCCTTCTCCCAGCTCAGAGTGCTGAGTTCTTCAGGCTATCAGTAGATATCAGACAGAATCATCAGCTTTCACAATTCCCAGTCCAGAGGCAAAACTAGGCTGGGAAAATGAGCAAACAGTAAAAGAAATGCCTAACCATAGAAAGTTTCAAGGAAGACAAAGAGCAAGATGCAGAGTCAACAGGGGACAGTGAGATCCAAGGAACTACATATGAAATTTCAAAGAAAAATGGGAATTTAACTCAGATACTGGGGAAACTCAAAAAGAAATTAAAAAATAAAGCAAGACCAGCCAAATAAAAATAGGAAACAGAAACAAAAATAATGGAAAAAGAAAATAAGAGCTTAAAAAGTAAAATTTATTAACTGGAAAAAGAGGCAAAAATATCCAGTGAGGAAAAGGGTATTTTAAAAAATAGACTTGATCTACTGGAAAAAAGCCAAAAAATTTAATAAAGAAAAGAGTTTCATGGAAAGTAGAATGGACCAAATGGAAAAGGAAGGTCAACAGGTCATAGAAGAAATTAATTTTAAAAATTATAATTGGGGAAATAAAAGTTTATTAATTCATTAGATATCAAGAAACAATAAGCCAAAACCAAAAGAAAGAAAAAATGGAAGAAAATTTAAGATATCTCACTGAAAAAAAAACCAAACAACTGACCTGAAAAATAGATCTAGGAAAGACAATTTAAGCATTATTGAACTACCTAAAAGTAATGATAAAAAAAAACCTAGACAACATATCACAAGAAATTATCCAAGAAAACTACCATGATATTTTTGAACAAGAGGGCAAAATGGATATTGAAAGAATCCACAGATCCGTTCCTGCAATAAATATCCAAATGACAACTCTTAGGTATCTTATAGCCAAGTTCAAGAGCTCCCAAGCCAAGGAGAAAATACTGCAAGTAGCCAGGAATAAGCAATGACAATATCATGAAACCCAAGTCAGGATAACATGAGATCTAGCAGCTTCCACACTGAAGTACTGGAAGGCTTGGAATATGATATTCCAGAAGGCCTGGGACCTGGGTTCACAACCAAGAATAAGCTCTCCATCAAAACTATGTTCTTTCAGGGGAAAATATGGTCATTTAATAAAACAGAAGATTTCCAAGCATTCCTGAAAAAAAAAAGACCAGACTGAAACAGAAAATTTGAGGCCCAAATACAAAATTTAAGAGAACCATAAAAAGATAAATGAGAAAGAGAAAATGTAAGAGCTTCAATAAGGTCAAATTTTTTATATTCCTATATGGAAAAGATGATATTTGTAACTCTTAAAAATGTTTATCATTTTCATAGTAATTACGAGACACATACATAGATAAAGGATACAGCAGTAAGCTGTTTAGGATGATATGCAAACATAAATCAAGAGGTGAAAAGAGGACTGCACTTAGAGAAATGGGAAGAGAGAAGTAAAACTGGGCAAATGATATCACATAAAGAGGCACAAGAAGAACAAAATAATATTATAGCAGAGGAGAGGATGAGGTTGGTGATGGATAATACATAAAATCTTACTCTAATTGGGGCTAGCTCAGAGAGGGAAGAACAGCCAGATTCATTGAGGCATAGAATCCTAATATTCCCTATGGAGAGTTAGAAGGAGAATGAGATAGCGGGTTTTGGGGATAGGAGTAATATAAGGGAGGGGGAATGGGAGTAGTGATTAAAAGCAAAATACTCATAAGGAGGGACAGAGTGAAAGGAGAAAGGGCAAGATTAAAATAGGAAACAAGATGGAGGGGAATGCACATGTGGTAATCATAAATGTGAATGTTAAAGAAGATTAACTAACCCATAAAGCAGAAGTACATAGCAGATTGGATTAAAATCCAGAAACCTACCTTATTTTGTTGTCAAGACACACATATGAGGCAGGTAGACACACTAAGAGTAAAGGTAAGAGCCTGGAGTAGAATCTATTGGGTTTCAACTGAGATTGAAAAAAAAGAAGTAGCAATCATGTTCTCAGGCAAAGCTAAAGCAAAAATAGATCTGATTAAAAGAGAAAAGGACAATTATCCCATTATGATAAAAGTTAATACAGACAATGCAGTAATAGCAGTAGTTTACATATGAACCAAATGGTATAGCATCCAGATTTTTAAAGGAGAAAGTAAAGAAGTTAATGAAGGAAATAGACAGTAAAACTATACCAGTGGGGGACCTCAAACTTCCTCTCTCAGAACTGTATAAATCTAACCAAAAAATAAATAAGAAAGGAACAAAGGAAGTGAATGAAATTTTAGAAGAGTTAGATTGAATAAATATTTTGAGAAAATTGAATTGGAATAAAAAGAAATATAACTTCTTTTTAGCAGAACATTGTATGTATATAAAAATTGACAATATACTGGAGCATAAAAATTTTACAATCAAATGCAGAAAAGCAGAAATAATAAATGTGTTTTTTTCAGATCATAATGCAATGAAATTACAATCAACAAGAGTTTATGGAAAGGCAAATTAAAAATTAATTTGAAACTAAATAATCTAATTCTTCAATATCAGTGGGTCAAAGAATAAATCATAGAAAAAATCACTTCTATCACTGAACAAAATGATAATGAGGAGACAACATATCAAAATTTATGGGATATGGCCAAAGCATTAATCGGGGAAACTTTATATCCCTGAATGTTTACCTCAATAAAGGTAAGAAAAAGCAGATCAATGAATTGGGCATGCATCTAAAAGAACTAGAAAAAGAACAAATTAAAAATCCCTAATTGAAGATTAAATTGGAATTTCTAAAAATCAAAGGAGAAACTGATAAATTTGAAAGTAAAAGAAACATTAAACTAATAAATAAGATGAAGTGAGTTCTATGAAAAAAATAGGGTATTGGTTAGTTTGATTAAAAAGAGGAAAGAAGAGAGTCAAATTACCAGTATCAAAAATGAAAAAGATGATTTCACCTCCAGTGAAGGAGAAATTAAAGCAATCATTAGGAGCAATTTTTCCCGATTATTTGACAATAAATTAGATTATCTATGTGAAATGGATGGATATTTACAAAAATATAAATTGCCTAGATTAACAAAAGAGGAAATAGAATACTTAAATAATTCCATCTCAAAAAAAAAAAAAAAAAGAAATTGAACAAGCCATCAATGAACTCCCTGAGAAAAAATCCCCAGGGCCAGATGGATTCATGAATGAATTCTATCAAACATTTAAACAATTAATCCCAGTGCAATACAAATATTTGGCAAAATAAGCAAGGAAGGAATCTTACCAAATTCTTTTTATGACAAAAATATCATGCTGATATCTAAAATAGGAAGACCAAAAACAGAAAGAAAATTTAGAGACCAATTCCTTAATGAACATTGATGCAAAAATTTTAAATAAAATACTAGTAAAGAAACTACAGCAATATATCACAAATATTGTTGACTATGACAGGATGAGATTTATACCAGGAATGTAGGACTAGTTTAATATTAGGAAAAACTATCAGCATAACTGACTATATCAATAAATCAAACTAACAGAAATCATATGATTATCTCAACAGATGCAGAAAAAAACCTTTCACAAATATTACACCTATTTCTATTGAAAAAGCCAGAAAGCATAAAAATAAAAGGGCCTTTCCTTAAAAAAAGTAGCATTCATTTAAAACCATCAGCAAATATCATCTGCAATAGGAATAGGATGGAAGCCTTCTCAATAAAAACAGGAGTGAAGCAAGGCTATCTGTTATCACCATTATTGTGTAATATTGTACTAGAAATGCTAGCTTTAACAATTAGAGAAGAAAAAGAAATTGAAGGAATTAATGTAAGTGATGAGGAAACTAAACTATCACTCTTTTTGAAGGATATTGATAGTATACTTAGAGAATTCTAGAACAAAAACTGAAAAATTAGTTGAAATAATATCTTTAGCAAAGTTTCAGGCTACAAAATAAAGCCACATAAATTATCAGCCTTTCTACATATTTACAACAAAGCCTAGCAGCAAGAGTTAGAAAAAACTCCATTTAAAATAACTCTAGACTATATAAAATAGTTGGAAATATATTTTTCAAGAAAAATGTAGGGATTATGTGAATATAATTACAAAACGCTTTTCACACAAATAAAGTTATATCTAAACAACTGGAAAAATATTGATTGCTCATGGGTAGCCTGAGCTAATATAATAAAAATGACAAGCACACCTAAACTAATTTACTTGTTCAGTGTCATATCACCCAAACTACTAAAAAGTATTTTATAGAAATAGAAATATAGCAACAAAAATTTAAAAAAAAACACCAAAAATCAAGAATTTATGGAATTAATGAAGAAAATATAAAGGATGTTGGCTTAGTGGTGCTTGAACTTAAACTGTACTATAAAGTAGTATTCATCAAAACAGTCTAGTACTGGCTAAGAAAAAGAAGGGTAGGTCAATGGAATAGATTAGGAGTAAGTGACCTCAGCAATTTGGTGTTTAATAAACCTAAAGACCCCAGCTTTGGGGAAAAGAACTCTCTATTTGACAAAAATTGCTTGGAAAGTTGGAAAAGGGCATGGAAAAATTAAGTTTAGATCAATATCTCACATCCATTAGCAAGATACAGTCAAAATGGGTATATGACTTAAACATAGAGTGATATTATTAAGGAAATTAGGTAGTAGGGGAACATAGAATAGTTTACCTGGTAGATCTATGGAGAATGGAGAATTTATGACCAAAAAAGAGACAGAGAACATTTAAAATGAATATTTTTATTATATTAAATTAAAAAGGTTTTGTATAAACAAAACCAATGCAACCAAGATTAGAAGGGAAACAAACTGAGGAAAAAAAGTTATAAAAATTTCTCTGATAAAGGTTTCATTTCTCAAATATATAAAGAACTAAGTCAAATTATAATAGTCATTTCCAATCAACAAGTAGTCAAAGGACATGAATAGGAAATTTTCAGATGAAGACATCAAAGCTATCAATAATGATATGAAAAAAATGTTCTGATCATTCTGAAAAAATGCTCTGACCTTTTGATTAGAGAAATACAAATTAAGACTTATAACTAGCAGATTGACCAATATGCCAGCAAAGGAAAGCAATAAATGTTGGAGGGAATGTAGCAAAATTGGGACACTAATGGATTGCTGGTGTAGTTCTGAACTGATCCAATCATTCTGGAGGATAATCTGGAATTATGCCCAAAGGGCTATAAATAGCACATATAACCTTTGGTTCACTAATACCACTACTAGGTCTGTATCCCAAAAAGTTTTTTTTTTTTAATGGAAAAGAACCGGCTTGAACAAAAATATCTACAGCTACTGTTTTTGTGGTGTCAAAGAATTGGAAATGAAAGGGATGCATCTTGATTGTGGAATGACTGAACAAACTGTGGTATATGGTGGTGATGAAATACTATTTTTCTATAAGAAGTCATGAACAGTATGATACAGAAAGAGCGGGAAAAACCTACGTGAACTGATGCTAAATGGGATAAGCAGAACCAGGAAAACAGTGTACACAGTAACAGCAATATTGTGGAATGATCAAATGTCATACACTTAGCTACTAACAGCAATATAATGATCCAGAACAATTCTGAGGGACTTATGAAAAAAAATGCTATCTACCTACAGAGAAACAACTGTTGGAGTAGAAATTCAGACGAAAATATATCATTTGTCAATTGTTTATTTGGGTATATGTTTTGAGATTTTGGTTTTATAAGATTATTCACCTACAAAAATGAATAATATGGAAATAAGTTTTGCATGATAATACATAATAAACCAGATTGACTTGCTTGCCAGCTCTGGGATTGGGTAGGAAAGAAGAGAAAGAGACAATTTGAGTCATATAACTTCAGAAAACTTGTGTGGAAATTTGTTATTAAAATAAAAAATAACTGACTAAAATAATAATTTTAAAAAGAATTAAAAGAGAAATACTTAACTACAGAAAAAGAAGAAAATTCAACTAATAAGTTTAAGAATTTAAGAAAATTAATGTTTAATTGTAATAATTTCTATATAAAACCTTTCTTAAAACTCAGGTTTAGAAGGCCAGGCAGCTCCCAAGCTAAGTAATTTATTCCCAGGTCTCAAAAAACATTGCTCTGGTCTGTCTTGTTAGAGGCATGTTAGAGACTTGCTCCTTATTTATGTTTAAACAAGAACTCTCTTAGGTAAGGGAAGTCAGCAAAATCTAGCAGGCATATTGGACTCACTTAAATTATGGTGGACTAGCCATGTGGCTGAACATATTGGTGTCTTCCAGGTTGAAGCAATGACCCTTTTGTGATGAAGTAATGTGGGAGGAGTTGAGGTCTCTAAGTTTAGCTTCTCAGTGGTTATTTACCAATCAGAGATGACTTGGGATGTCCAGGGAGGGAATGAGCAGTGAGAGTTCACAAGGGGTATAAATAGACTTGCTCAAGAGAAGCTCACTCTCTTTTGCCCTTTTGGTTTGTAGACAGTCAACTGACCAGGTTAGTATGTCATGACTAGTTGATTAATAACTTAATTTAAATTTAAGAAATACTGCCTGTAGAAAATTTTATTTTCCAGAACAGAATTGAGCACACTTCTAAGCTGATTTGGCTAAGCAAAACTCCCTGGCCTGAGTCACCCATCCTGGCCTAACAAGCATCACCAGGACCTCCTCTTTCATGGCTGCTTTTTATTCAGGTAATGAAGTGATGTCAATAGCATGAGACTTTAGTTCCCTATGTCAACAAATATCTCAATAACTTTTAAGGAAAAACTAGCCTAGGTTGCTAGGAGAAGAGGTTAGGATATTATTCTTATGACAAATGTCAAGCATAAAAGTTTGTATTTGATCCTAGAAGTCAAAGGGAGCCCCTGCACTTCATTAAATATGAGAGTGACAAGGTATTACCTATAGTTTAGGAAAATCATTTTGACAGCTGTGTGGAAGATAGATTGGAGTGAGAACAATCAGAGGGCTAGTAAAATGGTCCAAACCAGAGGTGATAAGGATCTGAACTATGTTGCTGACTGCATGAGTAAAGAGAAGTGGACATATATTAAAAACATTAGGAGAAAAAAAACATACAAAACGAGTATAAGGTAATTTGGTTGGGGGGAAGGAGAAAGGCACAGGCAAATTGAAGGATCAAAAAAGACCTTGAGTTGGAAGTGACATCTGAGCAGAGTTTTGAAGCAACCCAGAAATTTTAAGAGAAGAAAGGTCCCATTCCCAGGTCTCAGTGGAGAACCACAGAAAAGTAAATTATGATAATAACTCTGCTGCTGAAAGGTACCTTAGGCCACCTCATGTGAGAGAACTGAGGTCCACAGAGGTTAGTTGCTTGGGCAAGATCACAAAGGATTTGAACTAAGGTCCCATGAGTCCAACTTGAATCAGAATGCACAATACTCACCATAATAGGTATGTGGATTAATGTTTCCTCATCAAAATGGGCCAAATATTTGAGATAAAATTAGAGAAGTAGGAATATGTGTTGAGGAAAAGGAATAGGTCAGATTTTATGCTAGAAAATGATGAAGAGAATAAAAATCTAGAAAGGTTCACAATAGGGGGCTGGCTTGGAGATTTGATTCAGGTGAATGGAAGGGTGCTAAACAATTTTAAATGACTGTAGCTCATATTATACAGTGCTCTGCAATTTACAAAGCTGTTTTCTTCCCACCAAATCTATGAGGTATATAGTTCAAACATTATAATACTTATTTTATGGATGTTGAAACTGAGGCTTGGATAGTTTTATAGCTTGCTGAAGGCTACATAGTAAGTCATCGAGCTCGGACTCATAAGATGCATAAAATCTCAATGCTGGAAAGAACTCTAGAAATTATCTTGTTCACTGGTCTGGAAAGTGGGGACCATAGCATGATTCCAAGTATGTGTGTTCATCCAATCAGAGGGAACAAATATGAATGAAATCCCATCCTCACTATGATAGCCATTCATAGAATATATCTCCAACAGAGAAATGCCTCATCTTCCTTATTATACTCTAATCTTTCCTCACCACATTCCTTCCAGTTAGATGAGTAATAATCTAAACTCCCTTATGATCTAGGCATCAGTCCCATAGGGCAATTGTAATTTAGCCCAAAGCAGCTGCCAAGAATCACTGGGAATACTACCTCCTCTTTCCTGCCCCTAACTCATCCCCTATTCAAACTATTTATCCTAGGGAAGGGTGGAGTGGGGAGGGGATCTTATTGATTGGCATGCATGAACACATTTGGAGACCACTAAACTAGTTCAACTGCTTCCTTTGGATAATTAAATTGGGGTTCCCCACACCCCCCCAAAGCTGTGTTCTCGATTCTGTAAGGGACCATTGGCCTCCTTCCCTATTGCAATTATTCAGCTGCCAAGCTTCATGATCTTTCCATTACCCCAGTAATGTTGATGGAAAATTACTGAAGTCTTGGGAAAGGATTTTTCCACTATAATGACAGAGAAATATAGTCCTAGTTGAACAATGGTCTACAAAAGGAAGCAACTGGACTTGACCTTGATCTGAATGTGGTGAAGTAAAGGACAAGAATATGAGAGTACCTCAAATTTAGGGCTTGAAGGGCAGATGACAGTAGGAAGTAAATTGGATAATGCCCAAATTAGTATTAAGAAAAGTTTAGCAAAAATTTGTATGCAGTGTTAAAACATAGAGTTGGATAACCGCCCCCTCCAAAAAAAATTTATAATGATAATCAGAATTTAAGATAGAGAGTAAATAGACTACATATCCCCAAATGGAATTTTTCAAACTATGTTCCATGGATGTTTGTTAGGACTCTGTGGGATATCTGGCAAGTAGCTTGGGGCTTAAGGCCATTTGTGAAATTGCTATACCTTTTCATTTTTAATGTTTGTCTGAGGACATAATTTCTGAATCCAGTTCCTTTTTCTCCAAGCTCTAAATTACTCTTTCACATCTTTGCTCTGTGGGTGTGAATTTTTTTCCCACAGGCAATCAAGGACTGAACCAGAATATATAGAACAAATGTTGTAACCTCTAGACACAGAAAGTGACTGTTTGTTTTTGTTTTCTGTTTTTTTTTTTTAAATTTACTATGACATGGATACCAAACAGCATAAAAAAGAAAAGGAGAAATGTTATTACAACTTTGACAATTTCTACCCAGAGGAAAATATGGCATAGGAGAAAGAGAAAATGATTTGGTGCTGAAAGGTCTGAATTCAAATCCCAGTTGTGCCTCTTACTAGCTGCATAACCCCTGGACAATTTATGAACTTGGTGCTGCAATTCCCTGCAAAATGAGGATCAAATGCTCCCAGAATTATAAGAGTTGAACTGATTTCACAGAGTTATTTTAAATGTAAGAGTCAGGATCATACTAATTACTCCCATTCTATTTAAAGCAAGTGACAAGAAACTATGCCCAGATCCTTCAACCAGACAAAAGCAAATAGCAATCATTTATTAGACATAAACAAGGCATGGTTACCATTACTAATCAATAATAGGCTTTAGACTAAATTTGACAGTTGATCAATTTTATGTCTTTAAAAGTAATTGGATCAACTGGAGACATTGCAAAGGAAGTCTATTCAGACTGTTTGAGAGATTTGGGAGCTTGTAAAAAACCAGTGAACTAATTGGAATTGAGGATTCAGGTCTCTGGCTGAATGAAGACTCAAAGAACAAGACCTCTGAGAAGGAATTAATTGGGTTAGAGAAGGAAAAGAACCCTGGTCACAGTTTTAGACTCAGTCTCTTCTCTCCTACCTTGTGAAATTTGGGAGTTCTGAAGATTTTGATTTTTCTTGGAGCATCCCTGGACGGGTTATTCACAATGTATATATCAGCAGCAAAGAACTGACTTATATGAGGAGGAAAAGTAGTTCTAAGGCACTACAAGGAGCCCAGCAGAAAAGACACACCATACCTGAGAGGAATATCATGAGGACTCTAGGAAAAGGACTCCCAAGGAACTACTATCATCTCCAAGCTTGAGCTCACATTCATCTGGGCTCTTTTTGTATTTATGGGTGAGTATGTCAAAAACACTCAGTTTAGGGAAAGGGATTGAATTTCTTTTTTATCAACAATATTACCGAGCAAATTCCTGTTTCTAAAGACCAATTAAACCTAATTGATATAAACTAATAAGCATGAACAGAAGCATACCAGTTATGCTTCAAGATCTATAATCTTGAATTATGTCTATCTATAGTAGAAAGATACTTCTTCCAACCCCTTAGGGATACATATAAAAGCTTGAGGGGATACATAGCAGTTTTACTTTGAGGGCAAAGACTGTCAGTGGGACTGGGAACAAATGAGACCATGTACAGAAAGTGTTTTGCAAAATGTAAGGCATTATAGCAGTGGGAGCTATTATTATTACTCACTTCTCGTTTTTATTATTGTTCAACATCTATTATGATTGCTAACCTATTATTGTTCAATGACAAGAACTTAATAAAAGCTTATTGACTGATTGTTATTATAGTTTCACACTACTCGCTGAGTGGGCTTTTGTTTATAAACAGCTGCAAAATTTATAGAAGAAAAAAATCACTGGAGATCTGAAAGGAGGTAAGCCAAGATGAGAGTAAAGGAACCATGATGGCCAAAGTCTCCCAATAACCTACTCACAACAACTTTAAAACAACATCTCAAATTTAATTCCAGAGTAGCATAGCAAACAAAAGGTTGGAGTGTGATACTTTTCCAGTCCAAGATCATTTAGAAAGTTGGAAGGAGAAGTCTAAGACAGTGAAGCAGGGGCTAGCCCACAGTATGTGTGGAGGAAACAGCATTTGTGAAACAGGGTGATAACAAAAGCAGCAGAGACTGCTATAAGATGTCTTAATCCAGAGATGGTAAGGAGTTTAGGTGACTAGTCAGAAAGTGATTACAGAGGTTCTCTATGCTAGTGATTGGCAAGAGGAGGAGGGAAGACAGGGTGCTGTTTAGCAATTCCATTGACCATACCCACTTCTAGGTTATAGCTCCAGGGGCAGAGAGGAGTATTTTTAGGCACAAAACATAATGGACCCTGAGGTGCAACAGCATTTGAAACAGCAAAGGATCAGGGACTTTCCAAGATGAAGACAAGAGCCCAGACCAGAACAGTGACTACACTTCTTCTCCTAGTATTATATCACTTTGGAAACATTGAAAACTTTCAAACACGCAGAACCAGCTCTGAGAATAGTAGCCCCAAACAACCTGAAGCTTGGGGTGTGCCTCCTCCCTGATGCCCAGATAAGCAAATCTTTTGGGATGGCAAAATTAGCAAATAGCAACAAGAAAGAAAGAGCCTGACCATAAAAATCTACTATAACAATAGAGAAGATGAAAACAAACTAAGTAGACAATGATGTCAAAAATAGCTACAAGCAAAGCCTCAAAGAAAAATGCAAATTAGATATGAGCCAAGAATTCTTGGAAGAAAAAAAAAATTGAAAATTCAAATAAGAGTGGTGGAGAAAAAATTGTGAAGAGAAATAAGAACAATGCATGAATAATTATGAAAGCACAATTAATAACTTAGTAAAAAAGGCATTAAATAGTTTTTTAAATAATTTTTATATTTTAGAAAAGTTATCATGGTTACATGATTCATGTTCTTTCTTTCCCCTTCACCCTCCGACCTCCTCCCCCCCCCCGCCCATAGCCGATGCACATTCCCCCTGGTTTTAACATGTGTCAGCAATCAAGACCTATTTCCAAATTGTTGATAGTTGCATTGGTGTGGTAGTCTCGAGTCTACATCTCCAATCATGTCCGCCTCAACCCATGTGTTCAAGCATTTGCCTTTCTTCTGTGTTTCCTCTCCTGTAGTTCTTCCTCTGAATGTGGGTAGCATTCTTTTCCATAAGTCCCTCAGAATTGTCCTAGGTCACTGCATTGCTGCTACTACAGAAGTCCATTACATTCAATTTTACTACAGTGTATTGTTCTCTGTGTACAATGTTCTTTTGGCTCTGCTCCTTTCACTCTGCATCAATTCCTGGAGGTCTTTCCAGTTCACATGGAATTCCTCCAGTTTATTATTCCTTTTAGCACAATAATATTCCATCACCAGCTTACACCACAGTTTGTTCAGTGATTCCCCAATTGAAGGACATACCCTCGTTTTCCAGTTTTTTTGCCACCACAAAAACCGCAGCTATAAATATTTTCAAGTCTGTTCATCTATGATCTCTTTGGGGTACAGACCCAACAGGCTGGATCAAAGGGCAGGCAGTCTTTTAGAGCATTTTGGGCATAGTTCCAAATTGCCATCCAGAAGGGTTGGATCAGTTCACAACTCTACTAGTAATACATTAATGTCCCAATTTGGCCACATCCCCTCCAACATTCATTATTCTCCCCTACACTCATTATAGCGAATCTGCTAGGTGTGAGGTGATACCTCAGTGTTGTTTTGATTTACATTTCTCTAATTATTAGAGATTTAGAGCACTTTCTCATGTGCTTATTGATAGTTTTGATTTCTTTATCTGAAAATTGCCTATTCATGTCTCTTACCCATTTATCAGTTGGGGAATGGCTTGATTTTTTTATACAATTGATTTAACTATTTGTGTATTTGAGTAATTAGACCCCTGTCAGAGTTTTTTGTTATAAAGATTTTTTCTCAATTTGTTGTTTTCCTTCTGATTTTTGTTGCATTGTTTTTGTTTGTACAAAAGCTTTTTAATTTAGTATAATCAATCATCCCATTCACATTCAGAGTTATAATTATCAGTCGTGTATTCCCCAACATTTTGGTATCCTGTCTTAGTTCTACCCCTTCTTCTTAGGCTATTTCCTTTTAAACCAGTGATTTGTTTTAAACCAGTAACCCTTGTCCCCTCCCTTGATTAATTTCCCTTTCAACCCCTCCCTTATTATTTCCCACTTTTTAATTTTTAAAGGCCTAATGAATTCCCTCCCCCTTCTTCTCCCCTCCCTTTTTTGACCTCCCCACTCACCTGCTCCCCTTGGTTTATCCCTTCTGACTTTCTCAGTAGGGTTAGATGGAGTTTTATATCCCAATGGATAATATAGCTACTTTTCCCTCTCAGGGTTATTTACACTGAGAGTAAGGTTTAAATATTACCTCTTAATGCTCTCTTCCTCTCCTTCTTATAATAGTATTCATCCCTTCCCCTTCCCATGCCCTCTTTATGTGTAATAGAATATCCAATTTTTCTTATTCATTCAAGTTTTTCTTGGTGTCACCTACTATTCACCCCCCCTCTATCACACCTCCCATATCATTTTAGACCATTTAGTATTCCAACCTCTCCATATGAATAATTGTTCTGAGTACTATAATAGTGAATAAAGTTCAATATAGAGAATTATACATAACATTTCTCTACATAGGAATACAAATAATTAGATCTTATTGAAGCCCTTAAAGTGGTAAATTTAAAAAGAATATGAGTTTTCTTTCTTTCCCCTCTGTTTCTTATTTACCTTTTTGTGTTTTTTGTGGTTGGATATAGAACTTCCCATTTAGTCCTGGTCTTTTCTGTGCAAATACTTGGAAATCTTCTATCTTGTTAAATGCCCAAACTTTCCCCTGGAAGTATATAGTTAGTTTTGATGGGTAGGTGAGCAGTGGTTGAAGAACCAGTTCTCTTGCCTTTCTGAATATCATATTCCAAGCCTTGCAGTCTTTTAGTGTGGAGGCTGCCAGATCCTGTGTGATCCTGATTGGTGCTCCTTGATATTTGAATTGTCTCTTTCTGGCTTCTTGTAAGATTTTTTCTTTTACTTGGAAGCTCTTTGAATTTGGCTATTATATTCCTGGGTGTTGTCCTTTCTGGGTCTAGTGTAGAGGGTGATCTATTGATCCTTTCAATGTCTATATTGCCCTCTTCTTGTAGAACTTCAGGGCAATTTTGCTGAATAATTTCTTTTAGTATGGAGTTCAAATTTCTATTAATTTCTGATTTTTCAGGAAGACCAATGATTCTCAAATTGTCTCTTCTAGACCTGTTTTCTTGGTCTGTCACTTTCTCATTGAGATATTTCACGTTTCCTTCTATTTTATCAGTCTTTTGACTTTGTTTTATTTGTTCTTGCTGTCTTGAGAGATAATTAGCTTCTAATTGCTCAATTCTAGCCTGTAGGGACTAGTTTTTGGCTATAATCTTTTGGTTTTCCTTTTCAACCTGGTCATTTCTGGTGTTCAATTTACTTATCAGTTTATTTGATTTATGAGCCTCACTTTCTAATTGCAAAATTCTGCCTTTTAAACTGTTATTTTCTTGCCTGATTTCCTTTTGAGCTATTTCCCATTTCTCTAGCCAAATCTTTTCCAACTTTCTTGTCATCTCAGATTTGGACTCTTCAAGAGCTTATGACCAGTTTTTGTTGTTTTGGGAGTGTTCAGATATGATTGCTTATTTGTTCTCCTCTTCGGTTTGCTCTGTTGTCTGGATTTTCTCTGTGTAAAAGTTGTCGAGTGTTAAAGATTTCTTCTTCTTCTTGTTAATCTTTCTCTTCTAGGCTTCCTGATTCTGGGTTGCCATTTTAAGCCCAACACCTTCTCAGCTTTATCCTCACACTCAGGGTCAGTCTGTGCTCTTTAGGCTCCTGAGGTCTCAGGTCTGGTTATTCTCAAGGTCAAGCCTCCTGGTGGTCCCCCTTGCTTGATCCTTTGCCAAAGGCTCCTTTATAAGTCTTAGGGCACTGCTTCCACAGTTGTATACCCATCTGCACTGGTTCCCCATTCAAGGTTTCAGAGCCTTCACTCGTGCCTGCGTCCGCCTCCACCTGCACCTGGGCTCAGTTTCAGTGCTCAAAGTCCACGCGTGTTCATTCTTTAGCTTTTTGGGGTCTTAAGTCTTGCTGCTCTCAGGAGCAGGCCCTGGAACTGCCAGTGACTCAATGGGTGCCCCAAATTTGCTCTACTTCTTTTGCGCTGGCTTTGGCAATGTAGGTGGTGTGTGGGGCAGGGGGTTGCTCAACCCTCGATTTAGTGAGAGATGTTTCACCTCTTTATAGTACAGAAATGCCCCGATTCCACATACCTTCCACGCTGCGCCCTGTTTTGGGGTCCCTCCGTTTGTCTGGATTTGTTTTTATGTCCCCTGAGGAGTCCTGTATGTTTTGGTTAGGAAAGATTAAGCCGCTGCTTTTTACTCTGCCACCATCTTAACCTGGGCGTTCCCACAAAGAGTTTTTTAAATGGAAGAGAAAATGGAGTAGTGGGCAGTTCTTGAACCTCACTATCATCAGATGAAAGGGATAGATAGATAGATAGATAGATAGATAGATAGATTATGTATATAATTATATGTATGTATACATAAACACACAAATACACAAAAACAAAAAATACACTATATATATATATAATTTATTTTATATAATATATAATTAATGATTACTATATGTATTCAGTTAAGTATAGAAATTTTTCTTAACCAAAAAGGAAGAAGAAAAGGGGATAAGAGAAAAAAGGAGGTTGTTAAAAGGGAGAGCAGATTAAGGGAAGAAATGGTCAGAAATAAAGAGATTTTTTGTGAAAGAACAGACTAAGAGAGAGAGAATAAACAGAAGAAAATGGAATAAAGGAAATACAGAGTTAGTAATCAAAACTGAATTTGAATAAAAAAGTTCACTTATAAAATGGAAGTAGACAGCAGAACACATTAGAAACCATAATCCAACAATATGTT
This sequence comes from Gracilinanus agilis, assembly GCF_016433145.1. Classification (NCBI taxonomy): domain Eukaryota; kingdom Metazoa; phylum Chordata; class Mammalia; order Didelphimorphia; family Didelphidae; genus Gracilinanus; species Gracilinanus agilis. Next base: position 131,546,498 of record NC_058135.1, read on the forward strand.
GTTTACAAGAACACATTTGAAATAGAAAGACAAGCATACGTAGTTAAAACAGCTGAAGTTTAAATGCATGATTTCAGGCTGAAAAAAAAATAACCCTAATTTACAGAGATAATTAGGGAAACTATACATTGATAAAAGATAACACAATGAAAATAAATACTAAACATATATACACAAAATGGCATAGCATCCAAATTCTTAAGGAAAAAGGTTAGTTATAGGAGGAAAAACTGGATAGGGGAACTCAATTTTCCTCTCCCTGAACTAGAAAAATATTACCATAAAATAAAAAAAAATATTACCATAAAATAAAAAAAATAAATAATAAAGTAATAAGAAGTTAAGGAGATGAATAGAATTTTAAAATTTAGATATGATAGACCTCTAAGAAAACTGAATGGGAATAGAAAGAAGAATAACTTTTTTTTCTAATGAAAATGCTACATTCATAAAAATTGATTATGTATAAAGGCATAAAATATCACAATCAAATGCAGAAAAGCAGAAATACTAAGTGCACTCTTTTTAGACCACAATTCAATAAAAATTACATTCAATAAAGTGCCATGGAAACATAGATTAAAAATTAATTGGAAAGCAGAGAAACTAATCCTAAAGAATGAGTAGGTTAAAGAACAAATCATAGAAATAATCAATAATTTCCTTAAAGAGAATGACAACAATGACACAACATACAAAAATTTGTGGAATGTAGTTAAAGAAGTACTTAGGGGAAGTTTCATATCTCTAAATGCTTATGTCAATAAAAAGGGGGAGAGAGTAGATCAATCAGTTAGGCATGCAAATACGGGAACTTGAAAAATAATAAATTTTAAATCTCTAATTAAACACCAAGATGGAAAGGCTGAAAAAGAGATTTTTCAATTTAAAAAATTGAACTATTAATTACAGTAGGGGTTGGTTTTATGAAAAAACCAATAAAATGAATAAGTTATTGATTTGATTTTTAAAAGTATAGAAGAAAACTAAATTACCAGTACCAAAAATCAAAAGAGTGAATGTACCACCAACGAAGATGAAATAAAAGAAATTATTAGGAGCTATGTTTCCTAACTACAGGTCAGTAAAACTGACATTTAAATATAAATTGTTCAGATTAACAGGAAAGGAAATAGAATACATAAATAACCCTATCCAAGAAAAAGAAATTGAAAAAGCCAGAAATAAGCTGCTTAAGAAAAAATCCTCTGGATCAGATAGATTAACAAGTGAATTCATTAAGAAATCTTTAAGAAATAATAAATCCTATTACTATATAAACTATTTGAGAAAAATAAGTTAAGGAGTCCTACAAAATTACTTTTACAACACAAAAATAGTGCTGATACCTCAACCAGGGAGAGTAAAAACACAGAATGAAAACTATAGACCAGTTTCCCTAATGAATACTCATACAAAAATTTTAAATAAAACATTAGCAAGGAGATTATAGTAATATATCATAAAAATGGAAGGAAGGAAGGAAGAAAGGGAGGGAGGGAGGGAGAGAGGGAGGGAGAAAGGAAAGGAGATAGGAGGGAAGAAAAGAAGGAAGAAAGGAAGGAAAGGAGAAAGGGAGGAAGGGAGGAAAGAAGAAAGGAAGGAAGGAAAGAAGAAAGGAAGGAAGGAAAGAGGAGGGAAAATCACTTGTTGAGGTTCATACTAGCAACCTAGCTAAAGCATCAAGGCACTGAGGGAGATGACACGTGCCAGAAAGTCAAATCAATGCTATTCCCTTCTCTCATATCACAATGAAGACAACTCAGGATCTTAAAATCAAGAGCCCTGGGATAGCAGTAGCACCCAGACTGCTATGCTAGTTTGTTTCCAGTCCAGCCTTGACAGCCAACACCCCAAGATGAGATCTCTGTAGAAATGTTGTATATCATTTGCTTCTATAGAGACTAAAGCATCTGCCTCCCAAGAAATCNGGAAGGAAAGAAGGAAGGAAGGAAGGAAGGAAGGAAGGAAGGAAGGAAGGAAGGAAGGAAGGAAGGAAGGAAGGAAGGAAGGAAGGAAGTCTAATAGTCCTTTGGTCATTCCTCAGGGATGAAGTTGTTTTAAAATGCTGAGGAATGTGCCTTACTGGAAATAAGATTTAATCTACTAAATTAAAAGAACGTACTACAGTTTTGTGCTTTCTATCCTTTAATTTGGCTATACTTTACTCAACAGAAATTTGAATTTTTAACAAATGTATTATAATTTAATGTCCTGGTCAAAATCTGGCTTTACTCATTATTGCCTGTTTAAAATGAAGAAAGTTCCTTCCCTCATTGGGACTCAGTTTTCTCATCTCACTGCCTGTCATTTTTCAATAATACCTTTTCCACTGGGACCACAGACCATAGCTTGGAAATTTTAAATACTTTTATCTCTCTAATTTATACATAGGACTCCACTGTTCTGATTGGTGAATGTCAGTCATGCTTCACTCCACTCCTTACTTTTAAGACATCTCAACAACAACTTTATCACTGTTTGTATTGACTTGTCCCTTCCCACAATTTCTTCAGTTCTTAAAATCATGATCAAGTCAACTGAGCTATACTCTCCTATGTCCCCACTCACTATCCTAACTGCTTTTCTTTTTTTAACAGAACAAAGTTTTCTCCTCGCTAGCCACTATAAGATTTGTCTGCCCTTATTAGAATATAATTCCCTTGTATATATCTCTAGTATTTTGCTCAGAGCTTGGCACAGAGTACATGCTTTTTCATTCATTCATTTGTTCATTCATTTGTAAAATGATTCGGTTGGACTAGATAACGTGTGGGGCAGCTAAATGGTACATCCTGGCCCAGAGTCAGGAAGACCTGAGTCCAAATCTGGTCTCAGACACTAACTAGCTGCATGACCCTGAGAGAATCACTTATCCTTGTTTGCTTCCATTTCCTCATCTGTAAAACAGTCTCGAGAAAGAAATGACAAATCACTCCAATATCTCTGCCAAGAAAACCCCAATGAGGAGGTCAGAAAGAGCTAGACATGGCCGATAGGCCTGAACAGCAACAGATTCTATCTAATATCCCTTCCAACTCTGAATTCTTCCAATTGTTTAGATTTAACTTTATTTGTGTGAAAAGTGTTTTGTAATTATATTCATATAATTCAGTAATCAGCATCCAGAATGAAGGTCCAAAATGTCCCCCATTTAAAATGAAACACAGTTTGCTCCTTCTTCCACAAGCAAAACAATTACTGATACATGATGCTTCATTATTCCCAAGATATTGGAATTCATACACTTGATATTGATAGCACCTTTACTCTAAAGCACAGTCTAAAGAAGATTGCCACAACTGTTGAATAAGTGTATCACCAAGTGAAAGTATGACCATAAGACAAGGTACATTGGTCATAATGGCTACAAGGGATATAAGATAGAATCTCAACAAGATATTAAAAACGTCTTGAGGAAGAACATTGGTATATCAGGTACATCCTCTTCAGTTGAACTACGGAAAAATGTGAACAAAAAAAAAGCACACAATCAGTAAATAGGTTGAAAAATACAGGAATGGCAGAAGTTACCATAATTACATAGAGGGCCTCACAACTTGTGTTTCCCTCTATATGATCACTTAGTTAAAGGCACTAAAATACAGTAATTTAATAATCTGATGAATGAAAATGTTCATATTTATATATTACTTTTTTTATAAAATACTTTCTCCACAAAAGAAGTATATATATTTGGGAAATGAAGATTGTATTTGGATTTTTTACACTTAAAAACAATATTTTCCACTTTTAAAGTTTTATTTTTTAATTAACAGGAATCTATTTTCCGTTGTGCCCCCACTCTACCCCACTGGAAAAAGTGGGGAATCCCTTGTAACAAATATGCATAGTAAAAGAAAAGAAAATTTCTCATTGGTCATATTCGAAAACCATGTGGTTCAATTTGAATAGTGTTCTTCATCACTGTTTCTCTGGAATCTTGCTTGCTCATTACACTGATCATAGTTCTTACAGCTTTCAAATTTGTTTTTGTCTTTATTATGTTGTTATTGTTTTTATTAACATATATTATTATGTTCTCCTAGTTGTGTTCATTTCATTCTTCATCAGTGTCCATCCAGTCTTCAAAATTGTTGAATTTTATAAAGTAGAGTAAAATCCCTCTGGTTTTGCTTACTACACTCTTCATCTGTTCATACAAGTCTTCCCAGACATCTCTGAAACCATGAACTTCATCATTTCTTACAGCACAATAGTATTCCATTACGATCATATATCACCTTTTGTTCAGCTACAGCCAGATAATGGGCATTTACATAGTTTCCAGTTTCTTGTCACCACAAAAAGATCTAATACCAATATTTTTGTCCATAGGATGGGAGAGGGGTAGGGAGGGAGAGGAAGGGAGAGGGAGGAAGAGGGAGCTAGTCATTTACTAAATGCTAATTACATGTCAGGGAGAACGAACAGCTAAAGACTTCAGTATCACTGGATTGCATTCCTTATAGAGGGAACTAAGTGTAAAAAGACAGAAAAGGTAGGAAGGGATCAAGTTTTGAAAGTCCTTAAAAACCAAACAGGATGTTATTTTTTTTTACGTTAAGTCTTAGAATCAATACTAAGTATTAGTTCCAAGACAGAAGAGCGGTAAGGGCTAGGAAATGGAGGTTAAGTGACTTGCCCAGGGTCGCACAGCTAGGAAGTGTCTGGGAATGGATTTGAACTCAGGATTGTCCATTTCTCTAACTGGCTTTCAATCCACTGAACTACCTACTTACCCCAGGATTTTATCTTAGATCCTGGATGTAACAAGAAACTTCTGAATTTAATCAAATGGAGAGTTGACTGTGGTTTAGGAAGATCAATTTGATAGTTGACTGCAGGATGAACTGCCAATACGCTTGGTCTCTTTTGCAAATCAAAAAGATGTTGTTGTTCATCCTTCATTTTCAAAAAGACCAATGGCATCACAGGGTGAAAACGTGACTTGAAAGTGAACTGGATTCAAGAGAAGCAGAGTTGCAGAAAATTGTCAGCCTTGCTCTCTCTTCCAGTGTCATTAAAGTCCAGTGGTAAGACAAAGTAAGGATGACTGGGTATGGCCCTGATGCTGTGAATAACCTTGGTGTCTTCAGTGTCTGACCAAACTCTAAGTACTCCACAGCTCCTGCTTCAGCAGCCTTCATATAGCCCCAATCCAGAAAGACATAAAAGCCAAGGATAATCAATTAAGATTATAAACATATTTATAAGATTTTCTAGAACATAGAAGATAATGAGTAGTAATCTCTAAGAAAACAGTAAAAAATCAATTTCAGGGAGTTTACACAGGGTTTAACTAAAACCTCAATTAAAGTGACCATTTCTAGATCATTTAAGGATAAACTCAAGGTAGTGACCATGCACAAAATGAAGTATCTGAGTAGGACTTTGTGAAGAACCAACTAGACATAATTCCTATAGTTTATTGCAATTATTCAAGCATAAATGTCTACCAGACTCCAATCCATGCTCATAATTCAAAAGTATTCCCTCTGGTTCTCTACAGTTTTCAGTCTTGGTCTTGTTACTCCTTCTAATCCTCTTTTACTGAATTGAAATCTCCCTTCCCATAGTTTCCATCTTTTGTCCCTGGTTCTCACCTTTGGGATCAAACATATTAAGCCTACTTTATCTTTAAAATAACATCCTTTGAATTCTGAGAATTCTTTTTTAATTCAAAGATATTTTATTGACTCAATTATTATAATAACAATTTTCAATGTTTCCCAAAATAGGATCCAAATTATCTTTCTCTCTCATTTCCTTCCCTCCTCTCAGATAATAGCAAGTTGATTTGGGTTATACATCTATTATCATGCAAAACATATGTCATATTGGTCATTGTCATAAAATAATACTCATATAAAAACAAAACTCCAAAAGAAAACTATAAATAAACTAATATGAAAGATAGTATGTTTTGATTTGCATCTGACTTCCAAAGTTCTTTCTCTGGAAGTGGGCAGAACTCTTTGTCATAGGTCCTTCAGAACTGTCCCAGATCATCATATTGCTGAGAGTTGCCAAGTTTTCATAATTGATCATCATACAATATTGCTGTTTCTGTGTACGAGTTTTCTCAGTTCTGCTTATTTCATGCTACATCAGTTCATGTAGATCAGTGGTTCCCAAACTTTTTTGGCCTACTGCCCCCTTTCCAGAAAAATATTACTTAGCCCCCTGGAAATTAATTTTTTTAAATTTTAATAGCAATGAATAGGAAAGATAAATGCACCTGTGGCCATCACTGCCACCCCCCCCCCAGATTGCTGCAGCACCCACCAGGGGTTGGTGGCGCCCATTTTGGGAATCACTGATGTAGATCTTTCCAGCTGAGAATTCTCTTGCCCTGCCTTGGTATTTTCATCCCCAAGCTAAACATCTCTGCTTTCTTCAGATACCATCCTGACTTTCTCCCTCTGGATTAACTCTAGTTTGACAATCAATCTCTAATAATGTCATATTGTAAGTTGCATCAAATAATCTGAAAGTGATCTTTAAAAAAGCCCACCACTAGGGCAGCTGGGTAGCTCAGTGGAGTGAGAGTCAGGCCTAGAGACAGGAGGTCCTAGGTTCAAACCCGGCCTCAGCCACTTCCCAGCTGTGTGACACTGGGCAAGTCACTTGACCCCCATTGCCCACCCTTACCAATCTTCCACCTATGAGACAATACACCGAAAGTACAAGGGTTTAAAAAAAAAAGCCCACCATTGAAATCTCATTTTCTGGGGATCTGAAAATTTTACTTCTGTAAACTATATTTCATTTTAAAATGTGAAAGCTTAAGCAAAGTAGTTTTATAAGCAAAGACCAGTTTGAGCACCAATGTCTTGAAATAAAAAAATATACAATAATGTCTGGATTGATATTTGGGAAGAAAAAAGGATCTCTCACCATCTTTATAAATCTACTGTAAAAGCAAACCAACTCAGCTCAACTTGCAATCAATAAAATTCAGTTAGAAAAATATACTCTTTAGAAATCCACCCAAATTGAGCAGATAAATGGGTTCATTAATTATAGCCAGTTAATGGGCTTCTCCAAATTACGTCTATCGATTTTAGTTAAATTGGGTCACGTTAAAGAACTCAGATTGTTGTTTTTTAATACTTTTCTATAATGCCATGGATTGGGTCCAATTTTTTTTAATGAACAGAAACCACAAACTTCCATGGATATAGTATATAGCCACATTTCTTGTCACTAAGTGACCTGCTGGTCATAATTCCTATAGCTTGTTGCACCTAGTCAGGCATAAATGTCAGCTAGGCTCTATCCCATGCTCATAATTCAAAGGCCTGATTCTGCTTCCTTGAGGCTTGCAAAGTTAGATCTAGGTATGTTTTCATTTTCAGAGTGTTATGGCATTTGGGATTTCCTGACTTTATTTTTTTTAAAATTTTTTAAATTTTGAATATTTTCTCCTAGTTACATATTTTGTGTTCTTTCCCTCTCCCCCAAACCTCCCTAACTCCTCTTAGCCAACACACAATTCCACTGGGTTTTACATGTATCATTGATCAAGTCCTGACTTTATTATGATCGAATTCTATTTCAAAATTTTAAAACATACCTACTTCCTCCAAAGCATATATTTTATCTAAAATTTTTCTCATTTGTGTTTCTAATTAATGGCTCTGCCAAACTCCCAAGTAATGGAGAATTATTCTTTAGAATCATATCTCTGGATAATGCATTTTTTGTCTTTTTTCATTATTTTTTTAACAAACAAAAAACAAAGCCTTTCATTAAATTTATATTGTCTCTGTTATGTAAAATACCTTATATTTTCCCTTGTGTTTGGAATGTACTTCCCTCCTTACTTTCAGTTATTCCCTAGATGCCTTCAATGCTTAGCTTAATTGCGGTCTCCTATGTAAGATCTTTCCTCTTCCCTATATCTTCCATTCCCAATAATAGGAAGGAGTCTAAGTTTTGGAAAAAAGAGAAGAAAGATATATATTTTTAATTTTTTTCCTCTGGGTATGTTTTGTTCCTCTCTAGTGAATATAAGCTTCTTGAAGGCAGAAGTGGGATTTGATTAAGCCTTTGTATTGTCAATGTACAGTGTCTTGCACACACTAGGCATTTAATAAATGCTTATTCATTTGAATTGAATTAAATGAATCCCCTTAAAGATTTCTCTTGTGACTTTAACATAATTTATATTGAAACAATAACAAATCTATCTCTAGTCTGAAATACTCACCCAAACTCTGTCTCATATCTCTATTTTAGCATTTTCATTTAGAAGGAAAATGTTCCACTCATGTTGTCTTCTGATGACTTGTCATAGGTTACTTTTAAAAATTTTGCTCATTAATTATTAATTTTTATTTTTTATTCAGCCTCTCCCTCCCCTCCCTATGTCATAGAAGGCATATGGCAAAAAGTACAGATTATGTCTTCCATATTTCCACTTCTCAGTTCATTCTCTGAAAGTGATCATTCACAAGTTTTTCTTCAAATACTAAATCTGTCACTGTATATAATGTCTTCTTGGTTCTACTCATTTCACCCTTCATTATTTCATATAGTTTTTTCTAAGTTTTTAAAAAAATTAATTTGCTCATCATTTCTTACAGCACATAGTATTCCATCACAATAATGTACTACAATTTATGTAGCCACTCCCCAATTGATGGGCATCTCCTCCACTTCCCATTCTTTACCACCACAAAGAGAATAGCTATAAATCTTTTGGAACATATAAGTTTTTTTTATCTTTTCCTCTGATATCCTTGGGAAATAGACCCAACAATAGTATTGCTGGACCTAAGGATATACAAAGTTTTATAGCTTTTGGGGTATAATTCCGAATTGCTATGCAAAATGGTTGGATCAATTCACAGTTCCACCAACAGCATATTAATGTCTTCACTTTTTCACATGCTCTCTAATATTTCTCATTTTGCCCTTTTGTCATTTTAGCCAATCTGATGGATGTAAGATGATACCTCAGAATTGTTTTGATTTGAATTTCCCTTAATAGTAGTGATTCAGAGCATTTTTCATATACTTAAAGATGGCTTTGATTTCTTCATCCAAAAACTGTTCATTTCTTTTGCCTATTTGTCAATTGGGGGAGGACTTTATTCCCACAAATTTGACAAAGTTATCTACACATTTTTCATATGATACCTCTAACCAACAGATTATGGAAAAATTTTCCAATTTTCTTCTTTTTTTCTAATATAACCAACATTGGTTTTATTTGCACAAAAGTTTTCAATTTTATGTACTCAAAATTATCCATTTTACATTTCACAATGTTCTCCATCTCCTGTTGACTCATAAATTACTCTCCTATCTGCAAATCTGATAGGCAATATGTTCCTTATTCTTTTCATTTGCTTATGATATCTCCTTTTATGTCTAGACCACATATTCCATTTTGATCTTATTTTAGTGGATGATGTAATGTATTGGCATGAATCTGGTTTCTTCCAAACTCTTTTCTAGTAATCCTAGCAATTTTTCCCATATAGTGATTTCTTATCCCAAAAGGCAATCTAGATCTATATATTTGTCAAATATAAGGTTACTATAATATTTTACTACTGTTTTTTTCTATATCTCTTCTGTTTCACTGGCCTAAATTTCTATCTCTTAGCCAGCACCAGATAGTTTTGATAATTACTTCTTTATAATATAATTTAATGCTGATAATGCTAGACCTCCTTTTTTTACATTTTTAATGTTTTGCTATTCTTGTTCCTTTATTTTTCCAAATGAATATTGTATTATTTTTTCTACTCGAATAAAATAAATTTTTGGTAATTTGATTGGGATGGTATTCAGTAAGTAGATTAGTTTAGGTAGGATTGTCATTTCAATTATATTAGCTCTGCCCATCCATGAACAATTACTACTTCTCCAATTATTTAGACCTGATTTTTTTTTGTTGTTGTCATAGGTTCTTGAAGATTATATCAACACAGTTCAGGATTTGGCAAGCCTTACAAAGCTGGAAAGGCTTCAAGTATATATTTAGTAATGTTTTCGATGTCTGTCATCTGAAGACAAGCCTAGGTCCCTGAGAAATTCATCATCAGATTGACATAAGGGATGATGTTTTTTTTGGGGGGGTTACCCTACCAACTTTCTGCCATTGACAAAATCATCTATAGACAATTTTTGTAAGCTAAAAATACAGAACAAGGATCTATATCAATGACATAAAAATATTTTAAGTACATCATTAAATTTATAATTCTGGCTATCATAGCATGCCTAATGCGCAATCTTTTCTAAGGTTAAACCTTTGCTTGTTTTTAATCTTATGATATGTTATATCCAATTTATCATCTATCTCTCTATAGAGAGCTATACTTGTAATATGTGATATAGATATATTTACATATGGAAAGATGTATGTATATTATAAACTACTATGAATATATTATTATGATAGAAGAGAAGGTCTCATATAATAAGGCAATTTCTAATTCCAAATAGAAAGACCAAAAACCCATACTTTCCTGATTTGACTCCAAGGAACTATCTTCAAGTGATAACACTATGGCACAAATTAAATGTCTTTCAATTAGGCTTTTCCAGTCCCTCCCTTCTCCAGGCGCCTTCCTTTCTAAGGTTACCTTCCATCTACTCTATATGCATATGTATGTGCCTATTTATGTATGTGTTGTTCCTTCCTTTAGATCAGTGGTTCCCAAACTTTTTTGGCCTACTGCCCCCTTTCCAGAAAAAAAATATTATTTAGCCCCCTGGAAATTAATTTTTTTTAATTTTAATAGCAATTAATAGGAAAGATAAATGCACCTGTGGCCATCACTGCCCCACTGGATCTCTGCAGCATCCACCAGGAGGCGGTAGTGCCCACTTTGGTAATCACTGCTTTAGATAATAAGTTCCTTAAGGGAAGGATGTGTTCTGTTTTTTGCTTTTTATCCCCAGAACTTTGTATCCTTTGCTTTATATCCCCAGCATAATTCCTGGCACATTATAAGTGCTTACTAAATGCTCATTGACTAATCCTGGTCATGTTCCTCTTGTCACTCTCAAGGTTATCACCATTTTTCCTAACCTAGGATGCTAAGAACTAAATATAACTCTCTAAATTTAGTCACACTGGCAAGCTGCCAACACAAATATTTATTTCTCTGGCCTCTATCACCATCACATTTATAATCCTGGGAAAGTCTATTAGATTAGGTGTTGATTGCCTTGCAGAAAAGAAATTTTTGTTCAGTTGTTTTTCATTATTGTCTGACTCTTTGTGACCCATTTGGGATTATGTTGGTACAGATATTGTAGTTGTTTAATACTTGCTTCTCCAGCTCATTTTACAGATGAGAAAACTGAGGCAAACATGGTTACATGACTTGCCCAGGTCACACAACTAGCAAGTGTCTGAGGCCAGACACCTCAGGAGGAGGAGTCTTCCTGACTCCAGGTCTGAAATTAGTCACTGTGTAATCTCCTTAGCCAACAAAGTCTGAATTCATGCGTTGACTGAAGGCAAAACAATGATTTTTCAAATACCAAGATTCTGGAATTCTATATATGGACAAGTAACAACTTCTCTTTAACTCTTCTCACCCCTTCTAACCTCTGATTTGTGAACCATTAGCATAAGAAACTTTACCTAAGCTCCCAAACAACCCAAGGATTTATTTTTTGAACAGGAACTAGGACCTCAAAGGAATGTGATATCTTTTTATCTTTCCTGTAATCAATTCAAAGCATAGGTTTTAACTTGCTCATTCACAACAAGGAGATAAGCCATTAGCTGCTTAATTTCCAGGTCTCATAGCTTGGCAATATGGCATAATTCCACAACCACAAAATATTTGATTGCCTTATAGTTCAATAGGAGGATAGAGGACAGTAGAATTTCACTTGTAACATCCTTTCTTTGATTTTCTCAAAGTTCCTGTGCATGATGCCAAGATGCTAATCAATAGCATCATGGATTTGGAAGGGATCTTAGAGAAAATCTAGCCTCATCCAAATTTGAATAAGAATGCCTAACAAGAAGAAGAATATATGGTAACCCACAAATAGTGGTCCAGCCTTTGCTTGAAGACCTCTGAAGAAGAGTAACCCACTTCCTTCCCAAGCAGTCCATTTCATTTGTGGAGAGCTCTGAAAGATAGCTTTTCCTTAGTTTAAATAATTTATTTAACTCTTTCCATATGCTACCCATTGCTCCTAGTTGTTCCTTGGAGGCCAAAGATAAAGATTCTAATCCAGAGAGCCCTTTAAAGTCTTAAAGAAGATTTATTATTCCCTTCTACTTCAGCTTTCAAATCTCCAGGCAAAACATTAGCTCCTTTAAATAATCCTCCAATGATGTGATTTCCACATCTTTCACTCCATTGCCTTAGTCTGGTCATTGATCAGTCTGTCAATATTCTTTCTAAATTACGGTAGTCATGGAGGCAACTGGGTGGCTCAGTGGATTGAGAGCCAGGCCTAGAGATGCGAAGTCCTGGGTTCAAATCTGGATCAGACCCTTCTTAGCTATGTGATCCTAGGCAAGTCACTTAAACCCCATTGCCTAGCCCTTAGCACTCTTCTGCCTTGGAATCAACACACAAGTATTGAGTCTAAAACAGATGGTAAACGTTTTTTTTAAAGAATAATATCTTTAAATGTATAAAAAGAAATGATGTAGGATTACAAATGAAGGCACATAGATATTAATATAGTAGCAAAACATCTTTTTTTTAAAAAACCAAAAACAACAAAGTAAAGAATTCTAGGTTAATTCCAACCCTAAAATGAGAGCTCCTAGAATTATATAGTAAAGCAGAGGATTGTTTCTATACTTCAGACCCAGTGTTCTTATTGCTTGGGAAAATACCAGGCTAAATTACTGACAAGATCTTAATTCTGCTTTCTCTCTGTCATGGGCTAAAATTATAAAATCAGCCTTCAAGCAATATTCTAGTATCACAATCAACAATTTTTCACTTTTATTAGGCACGTGAAATTATTTTGCATTGAATCAAAGACTTCTTTTTAAATCACTTACTCTACCCCCAATAGGCCGGCTGTATGCTCTCGTTGTCTTTCGTGGTGCCCGTGACATCACCAGCATGGTGCATGATGCTGCAATCTCACTCCATGGAGCCAGATGGCTGCATCAGGAATTGGATTCTGTAGCATTAAAAAGGGAAAGGATACATTAATATAATGATAATTAAGTGTTGAATAGTGTTCTTTGCTTTAGAGTTCTAGTTCTCCTATCACCGTCTTTTTACAAAAGCAAGTTAAGACAAGGATAGCAATGTCACCTTTGAAATTAAGATAAACCAAAACACAAAATTTTGAGAATTTTCAACTTATTGGTGAGACTAGAAATTACCAATAAAGTGGTACTCCTAACTCCTAAACAGCCAAGAGACAATGAAGTAGGGCTAAGTAGCCTTCATATAGTTTGAGGAAGCACAAGAAAACAAAGAACTGAAAGTTTAAAATGATATGATTGGTTTCAATGCGCATAGCAAACACAAACTCAATTTGATGATATATCAACTGGCATATACTAATGCTCTACTATATGCCCAACAGTTCTGGGTACTGGGGAATAAAAAAATACAAACCTGGCACATTCCTGCCTTCAATGAGTTTATATTCTACTGAGGAAGCAACATATACATATAAAAGTTAATGTAAAATACATTAGTGATAAATGTTTAAAAAATCCATGTGGGCTGGTTAAGATGGCAGCAGAGTAAAAAGAAGCTGCAACAGAGCGCAGGATTGAAGGTACATCGAATTGGGGTATTTCCATGCTATAAGGGGGTGAAACAGCTCTCACTAAAATGCAAGCTGAGCAACCCCCTCTCCCACCCCACACCACCTACAGTGCCAAAGCCAGCCCACAAGAGCTAGAGCAAGCTTGGGGCACCCATTAAGTTCTTGGCAGCTACCAGGGCCTGTTTCTGAGAGCAGCAAGACTTAAGACTCCAAGAGGCTAAAGAATGTGCAGACTTTGAACAAGCAAGGGGACCACCAGGAGGCTTGACCCTGAGAACAATGAGATCTGAGACTTCAGGAGCCTAGAGAGCGCAAACAAACCCTGGGTGTGAGGATAAACCTGAGATGGCGCAGGGCTAACAATGGCAAGCCAGAGACAAGAACCTCAAAAGAGAAAGATCATCAAGAAAAAAATTTTAACATTCAACAACTTTTACACAGAGAAAATTCAGACAACAGAGCAAACAGCAGAGAAGAACAAACAAGTAATCACATCCAAACCTTCCCAAAATAATGAAAACTGGTCACAAGCTATTGAAGAGTTCAAATCTGAGATGATGAGAAAGACGGAAGAGATCTGGCAAGAAAATAACAGTTTAAAAGGCAGAATTTCACAATTCGAAAGTGAGGCAAGTCAATTGAAGACCAGAAATGACCAGATTGAAAAGGAAAACCAAAAGATTATAGCCGAAAACCAAAAGATTATTACCAAAAACCAGTCCCTACAGGATAGAATTGAGCAATTAGAAGCTAATGATCTCTCAATACAGCAAGAACAAATAGAACAAAGTCAAAAGACTGATAAAATAGAAGGAAACATGAAATATCTCAATGAGAAATCGACAGATCAAGAAAACAGGTCAAGAAGAGACAATTTGAGAACCATTGGTGTTCCAGAAAAAGCAGAAATTAATAAAAACTTGGACTCCATACTAAAAGAAATCATTCAGCAAAATTGCCCTGAAGTTGTACAAGAAGAGGGCAATATAGACATTGAAAGGATCAATAGATCACCCTCTACACTAGACCCAGAAACGACAACACCCAGGAATATAATAGCCAAATTCAAAGAGCTTCCAAGTAAAAGAAAAAATCTTACAAGAAGCCAGAAAGAGACAATTCAAATATCAAGGAGCACCAATCAGGATCACACAGGATCTGGCAGCATCCACGCTAAAAGACTGCAAGGCTTGGCATATGATATTTAGAAAGGCAAGAGAACTGGGTCTACAACCACAGATCACTTACCCATCAAAACTAACTATATACTTCCAGGGGAAAGTTTGGGAATTCAACAAGATAGAAGATTTCTAAGCATTTGCACAGAAAAGACCAG